>NW_004443983.1:5040723-5110126 GCF_000243295.1 Trichechus manatus latirostris
CATACACAGTTCAGTGACATTGACTACGCTCTTCCAATTGTGCTGTTATTCTCACTTAAGATGAAGGCTTACAGAACAAATTAGTTTCTCATTTAACAGTTACTACATAAAATTTTAAAATTTTTAAAAAAAGATTTCATCATTGACTCCTCTTGGCAGGATTTGTGTCATCCAGAGGCCACTGGGACATTTGTGATCCCAGATAATGGGTATCAAAATTCATAACTCATAAGAAAAATTCTGAATTGGTCCTTTAATCAGCATGCGTTCATTAGTGAAAACACATAGTGTCAACAAAAAATTCAAAGGAGAAAATATTTGGGTCTTTTAATGCTGTCTGGGAGATATGGTGCAACGAGATAGGATGGCAAACAATTATCCCTCATTTTGTTTAAAGCATTTGCTTTGGTAAAGCGGCAAGAAAGAAAAAAAAAAATCTCTATAAACATAGGAAAACATGCTGTTCTGATGATAAAATATTTTTGTGAAAAAAAAATCTCTAAATTCCATGGAAAGATGTGTAACATTCTTCTTTTTTTTCCCAGCAAGTGATTGCCAAGTTTATATACACCAAATTGATGGACTATTTAATGGCCAGGTGAGTCATTTTGTCTTCCATGATGGTCTCTATGCTCATTGCATTAAGTTTAAAAAACATGTAAAGGGTTCATCCTAGTACCTGGTACATAGTACAACTTCATTAAATGCTATCTATTACTATAACTATATGCATAAGATCTGCAACTGAGAGTATAAATTGGCATCTCTCTTGAAACGGCTAGATCTGCCATGTAATACTTCAGATTCTCAGGCCTGTATAGATAAGGCTAATCGTATTAAAGAAGCAAGACAACAGTCCTCTCCAGGAACTGGGGTGATCCAAGCTTGAAAAGAGAGACCAACACATATAAGAATAACACGTTTACCTGACACTAACATCTGTGAAACAGCTCATTAGAATGAGAAAAGGAATGTTACTGAGTCCAACACACCTATTGACATTTGTCTGATGATCCATCCCCCTGATCACACAAAATTCTGAAGGCAAGAGCTTAAAATAATTTTCAAATGTATCCAATTTCCAGCCAAGTGAAAACGTTTCTGCACCAAGAATAATCTTACATTAAACTTTTTTTCAGCAGCCTAAATTTAACCAGCTGGGATTCTTTTTTTAGAAGCTATTCTATTCAACCTTTAAAAATGAAGGATCTGATTCTAATGTGAAATCTGCATTTCATCAAAGATGGGACATAGTGTCCTTGGCTTAATTATTCTTTGTGGAAATCTAACACCTTTATTACTGCGTGCTTAACAGGTAGCAAGAACAGAAATTCCAGAAAATGTGACTCAAGTCTGAGGACTGAAACCATTGATTCTACCCATACTGATCACAAAGCACTGGGAATCCACCGTACATGGCTCACATGCCGAACTGCCACGTGGTATAATAGTCAATGAAAATGCCACTAAGTGCCTGCATATAGGAAGGAGAATTGAGAACATGAATAAGTAAAATAATAACAGTTCACGATTGCATAGCACTTTACATCCTCTCTGTAATATCTCTTATGCCACGTTATTCTCTTAGCAGCCCTGGGAAAGAAATAGAGCCAGCAGGGCTCAGGTAAGTGACAACTGTGTGACCCTCCGGCTGGTAGGTAGTAAAGCCACCTTTCCACCACCCTTTTCTTTCTGTCATGCAGCTTCCAAATAAACGTTAGGACTTCTGTGGTTGGGGGCAGGAGACAGAGTAACTGTTCTTAAGGATACTGCTTCACAAAAGAAAGAGGGGGAACTGATGGATAAAAGTCAAACTCAGTTCGAGCCTTCATAATGCTTTTAAGGTATCTGGATGACTGGGGACAAGTGCCATGTGAGGTCTCACCTCATAAGAGGGACTGTTAATTCTGGCTCTCTCCACCTAATCAAGTTACTAAGTAAAGAAGGAGCTAATGAATATGAAGCTGTTTTAAAAGATAATAACTCTTTTCAAAACGTAGGTTTGAAGTAGGGCTTTGAACCCAGTTCCTTTCTGTTTGACCCCCTGCTGAGAATCTCCGCAGCCCACCCCAGCCCACCCCACCCCGGATCTTGTTACAGTGTAGATTCTCATTCAGTATATCTGGGGTAGAAATGCAAATTCTCATCAGGGGGTCGAGCCAAAATGAATTGGTTTGAAGCCTTGGGTTGAAGATGATTTTTTTTAAATAAGGTATATTGCTAGACAGACACTCTTGGATTGAACAACTGTACCAAAAGTCTGTAAGGTCCCATTTGCTACCAGCCACTGCGATGACTTCAGGAGCCAACAGTGGAGTGGACATCTGCTGTTTGTGCTGCCTAACTTTCATACTTTTCCAACGGGAAAACTCCTCCCACTGGATACAGACCTGAAGGGAGCATCAGAGAGAGACTTGCCCGTCCCTAGGCCTAGTCGCACTTTAGGGGATTGTAAACTGTGAGCAGAATGATATGGAGCCTGAGAACAGCTGGAGTTTATTCATCTTGAAGATAGGGCTTGGAAGAGGCTTTTCCTGTGTCTACTTACCTTCCTGTGGTCCTCTACTTGCCGAAGCTCGGTTCGTCACCTTTCCTTTGATTCTGTAATCTTACACATTCTTGCAGTAAATCCCATCAACATCCTCTTCTTCTTGTCGTTTTCTTGAGTTGGCCAGTGTTACTTCCAGTAACTTGCAAGCAAAACACCCTAATTGTATAAGCAGTACTGACATACTGACAGTTCTGTGCAGCCAGAGAAAGTTGGACAGAAAAGAGGAAATCGAGAAAATCAAACCATTTGATTACCTATTAATAAACTGCACAGAAAAAGTCAAGCAGGCCTATCTAGCGGGATACATAAGTAACAAACACACTGCCTTACTTAAAAGTTCTCTTTTTTTCTTCCTTTTGTAAATCAACAAAAGTTTAAAAGATGAAAAGAAAAGTTAAAGCATTAGTGTTCTGACAAAATGAGATTGTAAAATAAAATAAATTTCAAAAGTAAATTATACAAAGCACGCATATCCGTATCCTATAAAGTTTTTTAATGTTGTTTTAGGGGAAAACATCACAAAGTTTAGGAAAGCAAAAAGAAAGTTTTATTCGGCATATATTCAAAAAGGCAAAAGTGGGAAACGGACAAGCATGTTGCCACAGCCATGTCTGTCAGAGTCCAAAGAATATTACAGAATAGGCAAGAATGGGAAAACAGACAAGCTTGCTGCCACAGCCATGTCTGTCCAAGTTCAGAGAACATTACAGAGTCATCAGAATATATTAACTTTACAAATGGGCAAAACCATTGAAAGCTTCACCTTTTCACAGATTGACTAGAAATTGTGATCCTACATTTTGAATTGTCTTTCTTAACAATCATTGGTACACGGTTCAGTGATGACAGTCAGGAGTTTCTTCATTGGTCCAACAAATTTCTATTCACTAAATGCTAATAGAAATAGACAAGAGTAGAAAGTCTTTTGTGTTCTGTTTGACTGGCTTTATCTGAAATTTCCCTAAAAGGTATTTTCCAAGATTATCTTAGCTATTGTTTTTATACCTTAGGGCCCAATTGATGTGCCCTTGTGAGTCCTTGTGAGCCTAGCTCCAGGTGGGTCACATTCTCTATGCTTAGGGACAGGGAATAATAACTCCAATATTATTTCCTAAATCAATGTGATCATATAAATAGTAATTTTATTAATACATTAGTAACTCTGTTAATGAAGTTGTCAACCCTTTGCATAAGTTACTTTTTTCAAGATCTAACCAAAAAAACCAATCCCATTGCCATCAGTCGATTCTGACTCATAGCAATCCTATAGACAGAGTAGAACTGTGCCCATAGGTTTCCCAAGGCTGTAAATCTTTACGGAAGCAGACTGCCACATCTTTCTCCCACAGAGCGGCTGGTGGGTTCAAGCCACTGACCTTTTGGTTTGCAGCCAAGCACTTTAACCACTGCACCACCAGGGCTGCTAAAATATATTTGATAGTGCTATGTCATCACAGAATCAAATCGCAGGGAAGAGCTACAAAACATTTGCAAATGTTTTGGAACCAGGTAAGTGTTTAAGGATATTTCCACAAAAAGAGCGTTCAGCAGCCAGAACATCAAAACTAAAGGGACAATTCAAAGAGTGGTTTAGAAAATAATATTGGAATCATTATTCCCTGTCCTTGAGCATGGAGAAATGTGACCCAGCTGGAGCTGGGCCCACAAGGGCCCACAGGGACTCACAAGAACACATCAACTGAGCCCTGAGATAAAACCAATAGATGGGACAATCTTAGAAGTTATCTTTTAGGGAAGAAAAATATCTTTTAGGGAACCTTTCACATAAACCCAATCAAACAGAACACAAAAGACTTTGTACTCTTATCTTTTTCTATTAGCATTTAGTGAATAGAAAATTTGTTGGACCAATGACTCCTCCTGACTGTCATCACTGAAACCTGTACCAATGATTGTTAATAAAGACAATTCAAAATGTAGGATCACAATTTCTAGCCAGTCTGTGAAAAGGTGAAGCTTTCAATGGTTTTGCCCATTTGTAATGTTAATACATACTGATGACTCTGTAATGTTCTCTGGACTTGGGCAGACATGGCTGTGGCAGCATGCTTGTCAATTTTCCCATTCTTGCTTATTCTGTAATATTCTTTGGATTCAGGCAGACATGGCTGTGGCAGCATGCTTGTCCATTTTCCCATTCTTGCCTGTTCTGTAATATTCTTTGGACTTGGACAGACATGCCTCTAGCAGCCTGCTTGTCTGTTTTGCCGCTTTTGTTTGTTCTATGATATTTCCCTGGATTCGGGCAGACGTAAGCTCTGGCACCATGCTTGTCTGCTTCCCACTTTTGCCCCTTTGAATATATGCTGAATAAAACTTTCTCTTTGCTTTACTAAACTTTGTAATGTTTTTCCCTTAAAACAAGAGTTTCCTACACAATTAAGAATAAAATCATCCAGCCTCATTTAGTATCATATTTTCTTCACATCCAAAACATTGGCTTTGCTCAAATGTTCCCTTTTTCAAGAAATTTTCTGTTCTGATTACTCTTACTACCTGACAAACTACCCCAAGACTTGGTGGTGTAAAATAGCCATTTTATCATGCTCACGGTTTCTGTGGATCTGGAATTCAGAGAATGTGTTGTAGGGATGTCTTGCTTCTGCTCCATGATGTCTGGGGCCAGAGCTGGGAAGACTTGATGGCTGGGGCTGACTCAACAGCTGGGGACTAGAATCATGTGGAGGTGCCTTCACTCACACATCTGTTGGTTGATGATGGCTGTCAGCTAGAACCTCAGCTGGGACTGCCAACCAGAACACCTACAAATAACTTGTCCATGTGACCTGGGCTTCTTCACAGGATGGCAGCCTGAGGGGAACTGGACTTCTCACATGGAGGCTCAGGACTTTTTACCTGGTGTCCCAGCAAAAAGGTAGACAAAAGTTGAACTGCCTTTTCTGACCTAGCCTCAGAGGTGATACAGTGTCTTGAGTATTCTTGACTATAAATGAGCCACAAGCCCACTCAGATTCAAGGGAAGGAGACATCAACATCAAACCCATTGTAGAAGAAATTCTGGGAAATTGTGGTCAGCCTTTGAAAATCTGTCACAGCTTCCTTGATCCTTCATTTCCAGCTAGAAATAAGCTTTTGCATCTCTAAATTCTCACAATGCTCTATCTCTAAATTACTTACCAATTTCCATGTTATACTGTAATTATTATGAACACATTTCATCTTCACCACTTCTCTATGAGCCCCTAGGGTCTTCTTTTCTTTTCTGTATCTTCCACTGTACCTAACAGAGCTCTTGGCACTTAGTAAAGACACAATAAATGTTTATTGAAGAAATGTGGATTGCTTTACATTAGTTTCAGATATGATTATTATATACCTTCAAGATAATCATAAGTGCCTTTGGAGGAAGGAATAAATGGAAGAAAGGAAGGAAGCAAGGAAAGAAGGAAAGAAAGGAGAGAGGAAGTTACAGAGGGAGGGAGGAAAGAAGGAAGGGGGGAAGAAGAAAGGAAGGGGGAGGGAGGGAAAGAAGAAAGGAGGGAAGGAAGGAAGAAGGAAGATGGAAGGCAAGAGGCAGACATATTTGACTGAAGTGACTCTTTCTCAAAACTTTTAAATTGTTGTATTTTGGAAGTTTCCAAAAGAGAATAGATACAATTCTCCACGTTTTATGTACATGACCTGTGTAGCTGAAGATGCCTGAAGACAAATACCAAATCATGCCGACAAGTTTCATTTTAAATCTATGATTATGAACCTCAAACAGGCCCTCAGTGCTGCCTGGCAACTATACTTCCCTAGTCCATTCCTGTTCCTGCTTTCCTAGATGTCTATTTGACACCTTCTCCTCGCTCCTTAACCTCCAACATCTTCTCCTATGCACTTATTTTCAGCTGATGACCTTCTTACTTCTCTGAGAGAACAAAACAATTCAAAGAGAATTCCCATAGGATCCCTACCATCTTATCTACCAGCTCTGTACACAATCCCTCCACCTTCCCGCTGCTGCGATTGTGGACCATCAGTGCCCCATTCTAAAGCCGGTCTCTCAGCTCTAACACTGGATTTCATTTCCTCTCAACACAGTGCTCCAGCAGTTCATCCCTCTGTCCCCTACACCATCAGCATACTACATGCTATTATTCCTTCCATCTTAAAAAGTATTTTTCTTGACCATTCTTCTCTTACCAATCCATTTGTTTACTCTCTATTGTAAAAAAAAAAAAAAATTATTTGAAAGAGGTTGTATTCTTTTATAGAGGTTTTCTATACCTCTCTCCACACCCTCTCTTAAACTCATCCCAAAAAGGTTTTCACCCTCACCACTCTACTAAAACTGTTCTTGTTTAGGTCACTTAGGACCATCTCAAGTAGTTGCCATTGAGTCAATTCCGACTCACAGTGACCCCACGTGTGTCAAAGAACAACTGTGCTCCACAGAGTTTTCAATGGCTGAGTTTTCAGGAGTAGATCACCAGGCCTTTCTTCTGAGGCACCTCTGGGTAGACTTGGACCTGCAACCTTTTGGTTAGTAGTGCAGTGTGTTAACCACTTGCACCACCCAGGGACTCCTGGACCATCTCAGTACTAAATCCAATTTCTAATTCTCAGTTCTCATCTTTCTTGATCTATCAGCAATATTTGATACAGTGGACATTCCCGTTTCCTTCATACACTTTCTTCCTTCAGTTTCCAAAACACCATACTTTTTCCCCCAATACCTCACTGACACTCTTTCTAAGTCTCCTTTCCTGGTTCCTCCTCCTTTTCTCCCCTACCTCTTAATGTTGGGGTGCCCCAGGCTCAGACTTTGTATTCTTTCTCTTCTCTACCCTCACTACTTTTATACTTTCCAGTTTCAAAGCTTTAAATACCATTGATATGCAGACAATGCCCACATTATATCTCCACCTAGAACTCTCTCCCAAACTTCTGAGTCAACATCTCTACTTCAGATGTCTAACAGATATCTCACACTCACCAAAACAAAAAAACCAAACCTATTGTCTTTAAGTCGATTCCAGCACATAGAGATCTCACACTTCACATGTCCAAAATTGAACTCTTGGTTCACTGCCCATCCTATTTCTCCTGCAGTCTTTCCCATATCAGTTGAGGGCCACACTATTGTTAAAGTTGCTTAGACCAAAAACCTCAAAGTGATTCTTGACTTCTGTTTCTCTTATATCGTATTCATTACATCAAGAATTCCTGTATCCACACTATGACCACTTTTGGCCACTGTTCCAAACTACCAGCTCTTGCCTTGCTTATTGAAATTGCCTCCTATTACCCTCACCCCTGCTCCCCTATTCTCAACACTGCAACCAAAATGATTAGTTGAAATATAGGACACATCATCACTCTTCTACGCTCATAGCCCTGCAATGGCTTGCATTTCAGTCAGAGGCAAAGCTAGAGTCCTAACAATGACCCACAAGTCACTACATGATTTGACTCCTGGTTACTTCTCTGACTTCAGCTTTATTGTTCTCCTCCTCCTTTACTGGCCTTGTGCTACTCTTTGAACATTCCAGGCATGTTCTTGCACTAAGTCCTTTGCCTTGGCTCGTCTCTACATGGACTGCTCTTCCTCGGAAATCTGAGTGGCTTATTCCCTTATCTCCTTCAAGATTTTACTAAAATACCACCTTCTCAGTCAGTCAACTCAGAACACTCTATTAAACCTGCCATGACCACCCCTCTCCAACATTCTTATTCTTCTTATCCTGCTCTATTTTTTTCCATATCATTTATCATCTTCTAACAGACAAATTTATCCATTTATCATTCATAGTATCTACTCTTCGTTCTCTATCTCTCCCTGCCTCAGTGTAAGCATAACAAGATCAGGGACTTTTGTCTATTAGTTCACTGATGTGTCCCAAGCCCATAAAATATTGCCTGGCACAGAGTAAGTCCTGAATAAATAATTCCTAAAAGAGTAAATGGTGTGAAGACAAGATCTATGCAGAAATGGAGTAGAGAAGAACTTACATGGTGTGATTTGAGGAACATTATGGGGCTTCTCTTGTCATAAAATAGCTTTCCCACCATAATATCAAGGCACCACTCTCCCCTCTCCCTCTGCCCCTGGCTGACAAGTTCCGCCTTTAATGATTTTACACTCAGTTATTATTAGACCAGAATAGTAGAGCAAAATAATCAAAGCACACACATATTCTAAGACGTTGGCAGAAACTTATGGAAGAGTTGGGTTGGGGCTAGCAAAAAGGTGAGGGAGGCAAGAGGCAGAATGGTGAAGTAGAAAGAGAACTTCTTCAGGTGAAAAATTAAAGAGGTAGATTATGATCATTATGTTCATCCATTCAGTAAAGTATAATCAAAGAAATTGGTTTGGAAATCAGACAGCTAGATTCATATTCTAGTTTTCTCACTCAATAGCTTGAGAAAATTACCTAACTTCTCCCTCCAATTTGGCTGATGGACAGCAACAGAATAAATGAAGGTCCCCAGACACTAAAAGAGATGCTCAGATTGTGTCCTTGGAAAGAGAAGTTGGAGAATTTGGGAAGACGCTAAAGGACAAGTGTGGCTGCCTACATAATTTAACCTCTCTCTGTAGTGTGAAGATGACTATGACAGCATAGACTCCCTCATCTTTGAAATGTCCTAGTGCTCCAAAAAAGAGCTCTGGTGGCACAATGGTTAAGAGCTTGGTTGCTAACTGAAAGGTTGGTGGTTCAAACACACCCAAGCAGCTCCACGGGAGAAACATCCGACAATCTGCTTCCGTAAAGATCATAGCCAAAAAAACCCTACGGGGCAGTTCTGCTCTGTCACATGTGGTTGCTATGAGTCAGAATTGACACGACGGCACCCAAAAACAACAGCGTTCCAAAGAAGATGTGTAATAAAAGAGCCAGGATGCTGTTACCTACTCATCCATTATCTGGGACCACAACAAAAACCTGGAAAGAAATGTGTCCTAGCAGAGACTTATTTTTAGACCCTGGGAAGTTGCTGGAGTACAAGACCATAACTTCAAAGTAAAGGAGACTTAGAGGCAGGACTATAAAATCTGGCCAGGCCAATCCCCTGGTGTGCTCTTAAGTGTCACAGGCAACAGAACCATGTGTCTACACCCTCCCTGAAAGCCAAAGCAACTCAGTACAATAAGATTTTGTTTCAGATCTAATCCATTTTCTCATGAGGTTAAGGTCTAAGGTGGTTTCTGATTGGTTAATACAGCCTGCTTATATTCTCCCAAAATTTTCATGGGCTGCATCACTTTCAGAGTAACTATAAACAAATAGTCCCCACAAGCATACTCTCCCTCTCTCTTCCTTACCTGTCTCCTTCCTTTCCCTTCCAAGAATTGGTTTAGAAAGCATCACAGTGTTCATTGCAGAATCAAGAAACTATAATGGTGCTCATTAAAAGAAGCCAGACACTAAAAAGTACATATGGTACAATTACACTTATATGAAGTTCAAAAACGGAAAACTAACCTATGGTGTTAGCAGTCAGGGTAGTAGTTAAGTTGGTGGGACGGCGATTAGGAGCGGTTACTAGGGAAATAGTGGAGTGCTGGTAATGTTCTCTCTCTTTACCTGGGTGCTATTTAAACTTACAATGCACTTTCTGTATGTTTATTATACTTCAAGTAAAACACAAAAAACAAACTGTGAGGTGATTTTGAAGGAACAGACGCCTTCATTTCATCGATAAGCCAGAACTTCAATCACACTAAAATGAATATTGTGTTAATTCCGTTTCAAAATTGAGTATATAGCCTAAAGGAAAAAAGAAGAAAAACTATTCACAAAAATAAATGAACAATCTATTACACCATCACATTTTTAAAAATCAGCATGAATGCCTATAATTACATTCTACTACCAAATTGTTCGAATAGCTCAAATATTAAATCTCAGATTTTCACATTAATATGATAGCTAGTACCTACTAAAATACTGAAGACATAAGACTCATGTGTTTAACTAGCGTTTGAAATTGTTAGCGACACCAAACCACAGTTTGGGAGCAAAGGGGAAATTGAATTCTAATAGTTCTTATATTGGGCTTTACATACATGAGTGAGTTAAATCACACAACCATCCTATAATGTTATTATTATTATTAGTCTCATTCTACAAGTGAGGCAACCGCAGAGCAGAAAATTAAATAACTTGCTCGTGGGTACTGCGTGGGGAATCCTCTCCTGTCTCTGTGACATGCTACCTGCTTGGCCTTGCTGCTCCTAAACATTACTGCTTTAGGAAACAGAATGAAGGAGGCACAAAGGTGAGCTCAGTGTGGGCGCCAGGTGGGGAGCAAGCTTGTGGAGACGGTAAAACCAGGATGCTTCTGTACAGAGGGAGTTGGGGAAATTTCAGTGCTGTAGCCACGGGCCCTCAGCCCCAGGTACAGAGAAATCCAATGCTTTTACCAAGTATGGGTTCCTTGTGAGACTGGCACCAGAAGTGAACAAAAATCAGGCTGTCTGCTGCAGAGCCTATATTCCAAGATACGGCTTGACCACAGTTGGAGAAACTTCTGTACTGCTTACGGGATCCATCTCAGAGGGCGTTAGAAGTGGCCTTGAGGAGTCAGAGAAACCAACTTGTCTGTTGGAAAGAGTTGGTTGGCCAGGTTATAAGTGAATAGTGACAGGCCTATCACAACGCTAACCCAGAAGTTAGAACAAATGAGATGGGCTGTGACGAAACGGACGAGTGAAAACCCGAGAGCAGACCGCCTGGGCTCAGATCCCAGCCCAGCACCTACCGGTGGACCAAGTCAGGCAAGGTACTTAAACTCCGTGTGTCTCAGGTTCCTCATTTGCAAAATGGGACAAACGGAACCATCTCATAGGTTTACTGTAATGTTTAAATAAATAAATCCATTTAAAGCATTAAAAACAGAACACACAGAATGTTACGCAAGTTTTAGTCGTTCTTAATTTAATAAGTATAAACCAAAAAAAACACCAAACCCATTGCCGTCTAGTTGATTCCGACTCATAGCGACCCTATAGGACAGAGTAGAGCTGCCCCATAGCGTTTCCAAGGAGCACCTGGTGGATTCAAACGGCTGACCTTTTGGTTAGCAGCCGAGCTCTTAACCACCACACCACCAGGGTTTCCATAATAAGTATAAGTAATAGATACTGTAATAGGTAAGGACGCTTTGGAAGCCTGGATATATATATTCTTTGGTTGTTTTTCTAATTGATCAGGGGAGAAAATGAAAAAGTTTTCCCAAGGGCAGTATTAGTTGAGCCATATGAAATTGATGATATTCTGCTTTTTTTTAAATTATTATTTACCTACAACATAGTAATTGCATGTGGTTCAAGCTAGTATTAAGAGGGAAATCATAGGTTTGCTTTCCATGGTTGATAGACTACCAGGGAACTGCCTTGAAGCTAAGGCCAAGAATTGCGTGTGGATATGTGGACATTGGCCTCATCCATTAAGTAATCTCTACCCTCATGTGGTCCACAAACACTCACTGGAAAACATCTCTGCAATTGGCCGTGGGTGCTTTAGGAGAAATTTTCCCCTGAGTTTTAAATGGGCAGGGGAGACCAAGAATACCCTAAGGCATCAACGGGGACAACCGATGGGACAATGTTTTTTTTTTTTTATGTTAAAGTTTAAAGTTATAGAATCTTTAAACTGAAAGGAATGTACAATGGCCTCCCTCTAGCACAAATCCCCACCCATTGCAGGAGCACCGCAACAGTATTCTTGAAAGGTAAGCAACCAGCCTCAGTTTCAATGTGCAGTTTATTTTTAAATTCGTTCATAAAGGTGTAAAATATAAATGAATCTTCCTCGCCACCCTCAGTAACTGAACTCCCTTCCTAAAGTAATACTCTAAAGAGTTTCTTAGGTTTTTAACCGGAAAAAAAAAAAAAGTTACGCTTTTGACCTATGTTTATGCTTTTTAAATTTTACAAAAATGAGACTTTACATGTATGCTGTTCTTTAGCCTTTTTCACTTAAAGACCTCCTTCAGAATCTGTCCATCGTGTACATACAGAGAGCCACACTGAAGTGGATTAGGAGTGATCCTGGGGGATTAGAAAGAACAGCTTGTCTGTTGGGGAAAGAGCGGGTTGTCTGGTTATGAGAGTAATAGCAGGCCCATCGTAAAGGTAACTCAGGGAATGGAAGAAAAGATCAACCTCTGGAGAATTCCACTGCATACATGTGTGTAAAAATGGTGTAGGGGTGGCGTCTGACCTCCCTAACTTCACAAGGGGGCAGGAGAATTAAGATCAACAGCCCAAGGCTTATTCCTATGAGGCGGAAGATGGTGGAGAGACTTGGTGGTGGTGGGATCCTCTCTTTTCTGCCTCTGAGATGGCTCATTACAAGCCCAGAGGGATAGCAAAACTGACCAATCCCCTTGTTGGGTCACAATTACCCTATTTGCACAGTCCCACCTAATCACTTGGGTGGGAGTTATAAGACCACAGCCAGAAAGACCACAAGAAAGCAATCCATTGCACCACAATGTGCCCCTAATTTTTTAGAACAATTTCTTACTGATGACCATTTATCCTCCTCCCAGTTTTTTTGTTATTATAAATGAAGATATAGAAACTACCCTTGGTACATGGATGCACTATTTTTGAGGCAAGATGCTCCATTGTGGGACACTCCAGTTATTAGAAAATTTGTCCTTGAATTGATCTAACATCTAACACTTTTTGAGTTCAAATTACTGGTCATGATTGATAATTTTGAAGTCAGAGAGACAAAGAAACGTGGAATAATGTACTTTCAAGCTTATAAGACATTTCAAATATTTCAACATGTCTCCTGGGTAGGTTGACGGATGTAGCAAGTGAAAATACAGGAACTCCAATTAAGTTGGAATTTCAGATAAGTAATGAATAATTTTTTAGTATAAATTTGTCCCATGCAATATTTGGACATACTTATGCTTCAAGATATTTATTGTTTACCTGAAATTCAAATTTAGCTAAGTGCCCTGTATTTATCTGGTCACCCTATGCCTGAGTTTCCTCTTCTAGTGAAAAATGCCTGGTTTCTGAGACCATTTCTCAGACAATTTTATTCCCAGGAGTTATCCTTAAACCATGGCCCAGAGTTCCAGAAAGGCCCACAGCTGGTCCTTCCTGCCATTACCTGTGTCAGCTATTTCCATTTACCCAAACAGAAGCCTATGAGTGAAATAGTACACATTTGGATCCTACTACACTAGGGAGAAGTTGGACCATTCACAAAGTAAAGGAAAATGAACATCTCTACCGTCTATAAAATGTATCATCAAAAAAACAGCTGCATAGGGAGTCCTGCTTTGTTAATCCTCACTTCCTTAGACCATTATTCCCTTGGATATAAGAGGAAGTTGTTAAACTAAAAGTTTTCAGTTCAAATAATCTGGACGTTCTGTTTTATTGTTGTTAGTTGTCAAGTCAGCACCGACTCATAGTGATCTTATCTATAACAGAACAAAATGTTGCTCGGTCTTGCGTCATTTTTATGATCTCTGGTATGTTTGAGTCCATTGTTGTGCGTATTGCGTCAATCCATCTCATTGAGGGTTTCCTTCATTTTTATTGTCTCTTTACTTTAGCAAACATAATGTCCCTTTCTAGTGATTGGTCTTTCCTGATGACATATCCAAAGTAAGGTGTACTGCTATGGCTTGTGGGTTGCTATAATGCTAGAAATTCAAATAACAGCAGGGTCACCCATGGTGGGTAAGTTTCAGCAGAGCTTCCACACCAAGACAGACTAGGCCTGGTAATCTATATCTGAAAATTAGCCAATGAAAACTCTATGGATTCACTACAGAATATTACTACAAGCTCCGTTGTTGTGGTCATGATTCATAGTGACCCTATAGCACAGAGTGGAGCTGCCCCATAGGGCTTCCTCGGCTGAAATCTTTACAGGAGCAGAAAGCCAGGTCTTTTTCTCCCTCAGAGTTGCTGGTGCATACTACATGCTCTAGATAACACTAGATACAATGCTCCTGTTAATTTCTTTGAAGCAAACACTATACTTTTATTA
The DNA here is from genome assembly GCF_000243295.1 of Trichechus manatus latirostris. Classification (NCBI taxonomy): domain Eukaryota; kingdom Metazoa; phylum Chordata; class Mammalia; order Sirenia; family Trichechidae; genus Trichechus; species Trichechus manatus. The sequence goes on from NW_004443983.1 coordinate 5,055,274, forward strand.
TTCATGCTTGAATTAACTTTTTTATTTTTATTTTTTTGTAACTTTGTCAAATTGTTGGTTTATCTCTGAAGCTTTTGTAGTAGCCAAAGCAGGCAGGTTTCCATATAACAGATCATATTGCTGCTCAATTAATTATTCATCAACTTGATTATGTATGTGAGCCAGGGTGAAGGCAATAGATCAGCTTATTTTGACAACTTTAACTACCAGTTTGGATTGGCCATGTTCTTAATCTACTGAGCTCAACTGATTGTTAATGAGAGTAAACAAAAACAGTTCATACTACGTAAATTTGGCTCTAATTTTAACCCAGGAAGAGAAGTGATTAAGAAAGAGGAGAATGTAGAGTGAAAGAGGAGACAGAAATAATAGAGGAAAGTGGGGAGAAATGGCTAAAGGAGACAGAACAGGAGAAGGGCATTAATGACTCCCTCCTCTCGCCCAACCCAAGTCATTTCTATAATGTAATCATTTTCCTAAACAGCCCTGATAAAACAGTCGTATTACACTTATCATTCTACAACTTCCTTTTTCACTCAACAACATTTCCTGAAGATCTTTGCATGTTAGCACTTATAGATTCACTTCACTGTTTTTACTACTACATACAATGTCACTGTAAAATTATGCCACAATTTATCTAGTCCCTATTAAGTTGTTTACCTTTATTGCTATTACAAATAATGCTACGATAAATAGCCTTGTTCATTCCTTCTTATGCACATTCAAGACATTTTCTTCAGTATAATTTCTGAAGAAAAAAAGAATTTCCAAGTCAAAGACACTGCAAAACCTTAAATAGATACTGCCAATTTGGAAAAGGTCTGGAAGGTAATAGTTTGTCCTCTAGGGAAGGGACTGTTGTGGCTGCCAAAAAGGATTTTAGCCTTATCTGTAATGTTTTAATTTTTTTTGACAAAGAGAGTGAATTCACTTATGAATTATACTATGAGAAAACATTTTTAAAAAGGCAGGGGGAGAGATGTTAGACACTGAATACATTAATGGCTTAAATAACCTTGAGTATCAAAGAGATCCAGTCAACCTGCCTATCCCATCAGGCTCCTGTCTAGGGGTAAAAATAGCTGTCCTAAGAAGAGGCTGAGCTTGCCAGATGCCCCTATACACAGACACACACACACACACACACACACACACTCACTCACTCACTTACTCACAACCAGCCCATAGGGTGTCCTTGAATGCTTGGCTGTTCCATCCAAACCAGAGCTCTTGATGGTTTTGGGGTTTCTGAAGGAGCCAACAATGAGTAACTTTCCCACTCAGCTTTTGAATAATTTAGGAAATAAAACACATAATTAAGATAGAGGTCAGTTTTGGCTAGACTTGAAGATGCAGACTCTTTGTGAGTAGGAGGTCCTTGTCATACTAAACCTCAGAACGGGGCAGACTTACCCACTAATCATGGGATCACTGGTGATCTGGAGCAAGCCTACCCCATCCATGTCCCTGCCCCTATCAGCCAGAGTCCCAGCAGAATTCAGAGGCACACTCAAATTAAGATAATGCAAGGAGAGTCTTAAAAAGGTACTCAATCAAAGAGTGGGCAGAAAAAGTGCAGAATTCTGAGGTGAGGAACAGCACGTGAAGTGGGTCAGTTTCCCAGAAAACGGGCTCTGAGACAGATTTGTATGCTGGAAGTTTACTGAGGTGCACCCTCAGGATGAAAAACTGTGAGGGAATGAAAGAAGTAGGACTGAACAAAAGGAGGTGTTGAACTGCAAGGAAGTTGCAACGAAGACCTCGAATGATCCCACGGGGAATTCAGGGGCTGGGAGGAACCTTCCCAGGTGCCCTGCTCAAAGCAAGGAAGCTGGGCCTTTAAACCTCTGTTTTGAGTAGACGTTGGATACAGGCTGCCCCTGGAATGGAGGGCAAGCTGGGGAGAGGTGGCTCCCTTCAGCTGAAGGCAATTCCTGGAGAGGGACTCAGCTGAGCAGTGGCGGATTAACCATTACACATGGTATGCCCCAGTTTACAGTAAGCAAGGTACACAGGGGCTTAATTGTGTTTACTTACTAATCTGTAGTACACAGTTTCACATGGGTTTCATCACATCAAAGAAACCTGGTGAAACTGTGCACTGCAGATTAGTAAATAAGCACAATTAAGCCCCTGCGTACCTTGCTTATTGCGTAATCCATCCTTGGCTTAGAGTCATGTCACCAGCTTTCTCAATAAGTCGGAGAATAATCTCCTCAGTCCTGAAGGGGGATCCGGGCAGTGCCCCATAACATTTACTGTGGCTTATCCCTGGGCCACTTGGAGACACTATTTTCATATAGTAAATCTGGGAACACTTCCTTCAGGATTCTGGCTGGCCTATTTTCCTGGGTAAACTTGTAAGAGGAAAGTTGGTGACATGAATTACAGCCTCCGTGGCTACAGCTCTTCTCAAGGTAACTGATACTGACCATCTCCCTCCTCTACCACTCATTCTAGATTCCCCTCACTCATGGCTAGAACTCCTACTGGTCGAAGTGTCTTACGTAGTGGGCTGTCCTGACCTTCATTGATAAGATGATCTGAGCCCCCGGCACCATGCTCAGGCCATGACTGCGGCACTTGTCCATTTATTATAATTAAAATGGGAAAGGGAGTTCTAAGAGACACCCCAATGTTTAACAACAATCCTACATCCTGCCAATCACCAGGGTCTCTTCTAGGCTGGAGATTCCTGATAATATAGGAGGGCCAATCCCTGGAGAAGAACATCATGCTTGATAAGGTAGAAGGTTAATGAAAAAGAGGAAGACCCTCAATAAGATGGATTGACACAGTGGCTGCAACAATAGGCTCAAACATGGCAATGATCGTGATGATGGAGCAGAACCAGGTAGTGTTTCGTTCTCTTGTATGTAGGGTTGCTATGAGTTGGAACTAACTCGATGGCACCTAACAACAATAACACAGGATGGAGACTATTTTCCTTGCCTGATGGACTCTGGCATAAAGAACCCAGTGACATATCAGCAGGTCTTAAATCTTAATGAGACCCCTGCTGAGCTTCTGGTGGAAATGTTCTCTCTCTGAAAACTGTGACCTCTAAACATGAAAAGCCTAAAAATGCAGGAACAGGAAGCACACATTCCCTGCATGATCGCTGGGAGTGATATAAGCAGGGCTAAGCCGATTTCTACTCTTTGGCTCCTAGATTCATGTTTGCTATCTACTGGGGACACCTTCCCACATAATGGTTGTTGATTTAGGATATATACTGTGTCCTGAAAGATGGTGCCCTGGCTATCCTCACTGCTTATTGTCTCTAAACTGGAGCCTTGGTGCCCATTAAAAAGCTGTTGGGTCACTTTATCAAGGCCAGTGGATCTCCTCCTTGTCAATAACTGGGTCCTCAGTCCAATATGACATTATGCAGAATCCTTTGTCAGTGAATCAAGCTCTCTGTAAGTCCTTTGATAGTCATGCTGACAGATGTCCTTAGGGCAGAAAAGGCAATTTCATATCTGATGTACATGTTGATTCAGTTAAGATGAATCACGGCTTTTTCCAGGGTGGACAGGGCTCGATGTAATCAACTTAGTATCAAGTGTCAGGTTGGTCTCCACAGAAGATGGTCCCAAATCAGGGGCTTGGTATTGGTTTCTGTTCCTAGAAGGCTGGGCATTCAGCTGTGTTAGCAGCTTGGTGAGTAGGAGCCCATGCTGTTGGGCTCGTGCGTGTTCTCCGTCCACCATGGCATGAAGCCCATTTTACCAGTTCTGGTGTCTCCAATGACCGACGTCCACTGGCTGAGTCATTTTGTCACTTGGTTGTTTAATGCCTCTTCCATGGTAGATGCTTTCTGTTGAGCATTAGTATTTGATACAATATTCTTCACACATCATGCTCCTTCCCGGTGATTCTTCCACGTGCCTCTTCCCCAGACCTCTTTGTCCCTAATCCTCCACAGAGGCAGAGCCCTGGAGGAACAGCAGAACTTGCGTTCCCAGTAGGTAACTCATTCCAAATATACTTCCCAAACTAACCATTCAGAAGTGTCTCCTCCTCCCAGGAATAGAATGAGTAAAGGTGCAGACGGGTCAGAACCAAGTTTAGGGAAAATTCCTTCCCATAGAAAATCAGAGTGGGACTAAGCATTTCTGCTCTAATAAGCAGAATGAGCTGGATTCTCCAGGCCCAGAAGGAGTAAGCAGAGCCTAAAGGAAGCAGGGTCCCGTTAACAACTAGAATGTTCCATCTCCAGTGCTGTCCAACAAAGCACTCCATGAAGATGGAAATGGTCTATAAATCTGTGTTGTCCAAAAAGATAGCCACTAGTCACATGTGGTTACTGAGCACTTGATATGTGATTAGTGTGACAGTACAATTGAATTTATTTTATTTTATTTTATTTTAATTAATTTAAATCTAAATAGCCACATGTGGCTAGTAGATACTGTATTGGACAGCAAAAACTAGGGAACATATAGGCCTTGACTCTAGGGATAAATACCATAGAGGATCATGGAGCTAATCAAGATACTGGGTGTTTTCATCTAAATTCTCTTAAACTTGATGGAGCAAAGAAAGCCTTGGCTTGGGGTGTAGAGCTGGCTTTGGGGTCATACATACCCAAGAATACTGCTAACCAGCTATGTGACTTCAGGCAAGTTGCTTTCCCTCCCTGAGACCAAATTTCCTCGCCTGTAAAATTAATACTTACTTATAGGGCTATTGTGGATATAAAATGAGAGGGTGCCTGTAAGGTGCCTGGGTCACAGTGGTCATGTCATTAATACTTCCGCTCTTCCTATGTACCAGCCACTAGCCTCAGCTCCTCTCCCTCCTACTTCTGCTTTTTCTTAACTAAGCCCCACAATATCAGCCTAGTTTTCCTCAGTCAGATATGCCTACCCCACTGTAGAAGACAAACGAAGTAAACAGGACTTCCTGCTTTGGATAATCACACTTACTGACCTCAGAGAATTGGATATGAATTACTTAGAGTATAAAATACAGGGTAATTTAGTTACTTTTGTTGTGGTTGTTGGGGGGAGAGGAATTCATTCTATAATCTCATAAACGTGCATTTCCTTTCACACCATCCCCAGCTACACTACCAACAAAATTACCTAATAGAGATCAGCAGCCTCATTGCATCAGTGGAAGTGAGATTCTCACTTATTTTTGTTGCCAGTTCTTAGGAGTCAAAGTTGAAGATGAGGGGCTGAAATTCTCAGCTAAGGTCCCTTGTCTGGGGATTACGTAATTCCCACAGGGCAAACAGCCAGAAGCCAAATTTGGCAACTCACCAGGGCCTGCTGAAGGCTGATTTCGCCTGTTTGTTTGACTCCTTGGCACACTGCTTTTGTTTTGGTTTGGGATGCTGTGAGTGATGTTTTGAGCTCAGAGTATTCTCAGGTCTGCTTTTTTCGCCCCTTGTTGGGAGAGCCGAGAGCACTTCCTTTGTTTGTGGAGCTCAGTAATGATTTTGTTATTTCTGTGGCAGGAAGAGTCAGGGAAGTTCAGTGATTCAAATTTTAATCTAGCTCCACTACAGGTCCTTCTGATGAATTTATGTTTTAATTTTTTATCCACGTCTCAGCATCAGACATCATATAAATAAATGAATACATAAATAAAATTCATGAACCTGTCCTAGGGATCAGATGCTGAGAAGCTGTGCTGAGTTTCAGGAATGAGTTTTAATATTAGAGCAGCCTCATCTTTTAATATTACCTATGAAAAACCCTGTAATGAAGGAACAAAGTAGCTCAGTGCCAGACATACCAAAACAGACCACAGAAATTATCAAAGAAATTAAAAAGCCTGTCATGTCCATCTGTAAAAAGCACATTTTTATAGGTTTCCCTTCAGTGATAATCCTACAAGCCACACTTGTGTCAAGGGATTGACTTTTCCACCCTCTTCAAAGCAGCAGGTGCAAGTCAGAATTCCTAACGAGTTCTGTGTGGAAAAGGGCAGTGAGTATTCATGATAAAATGGACAGAAAAGAATTGGGAACCTTCAGAAACTTCTATCTCCACTCTGATGTTATCCTTAGATCCCTATCTGTTCTTTCTTGGGGTTTTGCTTTCCTGTGAAAAAATACTAAAACAATTTTAGTTAGTTTCTCCTGAACTCCTAGAAGTCACTTTGTACTCTTTTGGAGGAAGAAAACATCCATGCTTGAATAGAATACACTAGCATTGCGTGCATTTAAACAGCTCTACCAGTTTGCAAGAGAGCAGTGGTGGTTCAGTGATAGATTTCTAGCCTTCCATCTGAGATACGTGGATTTAATTACCAGCCAATGCACCTCATGAGAAGCCACCACCAGTCAGTCAGCGGAGGCCTGCATGTTGCTGTGATGCTGAATAGGCTTCAGCAGAGCTTCTAGACTAAGACAGACTAGGAAGAAAGGCCTGGCAATCTACTTCTAAAAAAATCAGCCAATGAAACCCTATGGATCACAACAGTCCGATCTGGTTGTGCCTGGGATCACCATGAATCCAGGGCTGGGGACCAACACAACAGCGGCTAATAGCGACAACCAGTTTGCAAATCATTTCAGAAATATATTTTTTAAAAAAAGATTTTTGCAATTTACATCTTAAACTGAAGTGAGATCCCTAGAAGAAAATGTGTTTTTTTTAAAAAAAAAAGTATCAATGTCTTAAAAAACAAATGTCATGAATAAAGGTACAGAGCAAACAAAAAGAAAACAAGAAATTATGTCCTAACTCGATTAGGGGTCCTCTTCTTCAGAGGTTTTGCTATAAAGAAGTTCCACATCAGAAAACACTTATCTCACAGAACTACACACTTAGCAGAGGATCTGAATCAGCTCTTCAGGTGGAGAGGAAGCATGGCATGCTCTCATTCTGAGAAAATGTAGGTAAATCAGAGAGCCGTGTGCCTAACATGCTGCACCTGGTCAGTAATTGTAAACTTCCTTCTTGCTTACTTCCTTTCCCACCTCCGTTCAGAACACGCCAACTCCTAAATAGGTGACCCCCAAAAAGTACTTTCCCCAGAGAGCACTTTCTCTGCCAGAAGCACAGGGGAATCCAAATCCCCTTGCTGTGGATTTATTTGCCCAACAGGCAGGATGCTCTGAGAGTTTCACCCCTCTAAAGAGAGGATGCCTGCTTTCTTCCTTCCCCTTCCCCCATCTCTCCACAGCCCTGGTAGCATGTATGGGATCAGACAGCATATGTGGCATCATTACGCTTAGTGTCATCATTCTTAACACCTCTGCGACATCCTCCCCTCCTCCCATTGTCACTTCAGAAAAAAAAATCGTTAAAGTAGAAAGGAGAGAAGTAGGGCAGGTGGTTTAGGAGCAGTGCCCCAAGGAACCAAAGAATACCTCCACTTACCTTGTTGCTGTCCTTCAGGGTCTGCTTTCCATACACCCCCTCCCCTGCACCACGCATCAGGGCAGGGGCTGGCTTGGGCCAGGCCACTCGCATCCTACATATGCAGCTTCCCAACTCTAGAGTCCAGTGCGGTGCTCTGCGCACAGGGCCCTCGAGACATGGTAAGACGGACAATCATGGCTAAGTCAGACACAGGTTCAGATCCCAGCTCCTCCAAAATGTGCACGCTTGAGAAAATTATTTAACCTGTTTGAGCCTTCATATCTACATCTGGAATGCATAATAATATCTGTTTCACAAAGCTGATATGAGGCTCAAAGAAGATAATACTTAAAAGTATCTAGGCTGACACGTAGTAAAAACTAGTTGTTGTGGAGTGGATTCCAACTCATGGAGACCCCATGTGTGTCTGAGTAGAATTGTGCTCCACAGGGCTGGTTTTCAATGGCTGGTTTTTTGGAAGTAGATTGCCTAGCCTTTCTTCTGAGGGGCTTCTGGATAGACTCAAAACTCCAACCTTTTGGTTAGCAGCCAAGTGCTTAAATATTCGCACCACCCAAGGACTCCTGGCACATAGTAGGAGCTCAATAAATGTCAGTGCTTTCTCTTGCTCTCGCTCCCTCTTGTGCTTCTCTGCCTTTTGCATAAAATCTTCAATTAATCTCTGAATGAATAAATAGGCCTCCTTCTCTCTGTCTCTGTCTTCTCTTTGTTCTCTCTCTATTCCCTCTCTTTCTAGTCTCTCTCTCACACACGCACACTCACACACACCCACACTCACACACACACCCACATATACACTTAAGGAAAGATAACACAAAAGGGACGGGAGAACTCAGCTAGAGGAACATGTGCAGTTGTGTACACAAGTACTCAAGCGTTCCGGAGTGCAGTGTCTTCCTCTCTAATATAAGAAGGTTGGGTTGCATGATTTTTCAAGATTCCATGAAAAACTGAACTGATCCATTACTGAGGAAAAGAAAGAAGTAAGTGAGCAAAGAAATACCACACCTCAAAGCAGGATGGGAGGTGGAACTGCAGCCGATAGGACTCCTGGAGAACTGAGACTGTTGCCCTGGAGGGGGTTACACGGATTCCTTCCGACTCCCTCGAAGACCCCAATGCCAGGAGGATGCAGGAAAACACAGAATTCAGCCGGCATAAAGTTCACTCATCTGCATATCATAGGTTGTTAATAAGTCTTCCTCCAATTCTGATGCCACGTTCTTCTTCATAATGGTCCAGCTTCTTGGATTATTTGCTCAGCATACAGATTGAATAAGTATGGTGAAAGGATACAACCCTGATGCACACCTTTCATGACTTTAAACCACACAGTATCCCCTTGTTCTGTTTGAACGACTGCCTCTTGAGCTTCCTCATAAACACAATTAAGTACTCTGGGATTCCCATTCTTTGCAATGTTATTCATAATTTGTTATGATTCACACAATCAAATGCCTTTGTATAGTCAGTAAAACACAGGTAAACACCTTTCTGGTATTCTCTGCTTTCAATCAGTGATATCCCTCCTTCCATGTCCTTTTCTGAATCCAGCTTGGATTCCTGGCAGTTCCCTGTAGATGTAGTGCAGCAACCATTTTTGAATCATCTTCAGCAAAATTTTACTTGCTTGTGATGTTAATGATACTGTTCAATAATTTCTGCATTCTATTGGATCACCTTTCTTTGGAATGTGCACAAATATGGATCTCTTCCAGTCAGTTGGCCAGGTAACTGTCTTCCAAATTTCTTGACATAGACAAGTGAGCACTTTCAGCATCGCATCCATATATTGAAACATCTCAAGTGGTATTTCATCTATTCCTGGAGCCTTGTTTTTCACCAACACCTTCAGTGCAGCTGGTCTTCTCCCTTCAGTACCATCTGTTCTTCATCATATGCTGCATCCTGAAGTGGTTGAATGTTGAACAATTCTTTTTGGAACGTAGACCAATTCTATTTGGTACAGTGACTCTGTGTATTCCTTCCATCTTCTTTTGATGCTTCCTGCATCGTTCAATTTTTTGCCCATAGAATCCTTCAGTATTGCAACTGAAGGCTTGAATTTTGTCTTCAGTTCTTTCAGCTTGAGAAATGCTGAACGTGTTCTTCCTTTTTGGTTTTCTAACTCCAGGTCTTTGCACATGTCATTATAATACTTTGTCTTGTCTTCTCAAGCTGCCCTTTGAAATCTTCTGTTCAGCTCTTTTACTTCATCATTTCTTCCTTTCGCTTTAGCTACTCTGTGTTCAACAGCAACTTTCAGAGTCTCTTCTGACATCCATTTTGGTCTTTTCTTTCTTTCCTGTCTTTTTAATGACCTTTTGCTTTCTTCACTTATGATGTCCTTGATGTTATCCCACAGCTCATCCAGTCTTTGGTGATTAGTGTTCAATGCATCAAAACTATTCTTGAGATGGTCTCTAAATTCAGGTGGTATATACTCAAAGTCGTACTTTGGCTCTTGTGTACTTGTTTTAATTTTCTTCAGCTTCAACTTGAATTTGTATATGAGCAATTGATAGTCTGTTCTGCAGTCAGCCCTTGGCCTTGTCCTGACTGATGATATTGAGCTTCTCCATCATCTCTTTCCACAGACGTAGTCGATCTGATTTCTGTGTATTCCATCCAGCAAGGTTCACGTATATAGTTACCATTTATGTCGTTGAAAAAAGGTATTTGCAATGAAGAAGTTGTTTGTCTTGCAAAATTCTATCATGTGATCTCCAGCGTCATTTCTATCACCAAGGCCATACTTTACAACTACCAATCCTTCTTTGTCTCCAATTTCGCATTCTAAACACTAGTAATAATCGATCCACCTTGACTGCATGTTTGATCAATTTCAAACTGCAGAAGCTGAAAAAAATCTTCAATTTCTTCTTTGGCATTAGTGGCTGGTGCATAAATTTGGATAATAGTTGTATTAACTGATCTTCCTTGCAGTCATATGGATATTATCCTATCACTAACAGCATTGTACTTCAGGATAGATGACACAAGCTTGCTTGCTGAAAGCGAAGAGGACTTGAAGTACTTACTGATGAAGATCAAAGACCACAGCCTAGTATGGATTACATCTCAACAGAGAAATAAAATAAAAATCCTCCCAACTGGACCAATAAGCAACATCATGATAAGTGGAGAAAAGATTGAAATTGTCGAGGATTTCATTTTACTTGGATCCACAATCAACCCCCTGTGGAAGCAGTACTCATATCAAACAATGTATTGCATTGGACAAATTTGTTGCAAAAGACCTCTTTAAAGTGTTAAAAAGCAAACATGTTACTTTGAGGACTAAGTTGCATCTGACCCAAACTATGGTATTTTCAGTCACCTCATATGCATGCAAAAGCTGGACAATGAATAAGAAACACCAAAGAAGAACTGATGCCTTTAAATTATGCCCTTGTTGAAGAATACTGAATATACCAGAAGAATGAACAAATCAGTCTTGGAAGAAGTACAGCCAGAATGCTCCTTAGAAGCAAGGATGGCAAGATTTTGTGTCACATACTTTGGACATGTTATCAGGAGGTACCAGTCCCTGGAGAAGGACATCATGCTTGGTAAAGTAGAGGGTAAATGGAAAAAAGGAAGACCCTCAATGAGATGGATTGATACAATGTCTGCAACAATCGGCTCAAACATAGCAACAATTGTGAGGATGCAGCAGGACCGGGCAGTGTTTCATACTGTTGTACATGGGGTTGCTATGAGTCAGAACCAACTAAACAGCACCCAACAACAACAACAAATTTCACTCACTGAACAAATTGTATTCAGGTAACATGTTCAACAACACAAAGTGTTTCATTGAGGGTGGAAACACTCCTTTCCTTTGGTTTCTGTCATGCTTGCTGTTGAACCAAACTGAAGAGTGTGGGCAGGTGTCTGGGAGGCATGGCAGGGGTGTCTGGGAGGCATGACATAGCAGATCCCCACTACAGAGACACCTTCCTCCAGGGCTGCTCTCTAGTCCAGGATCCTTGAAGAGGCCACTTTATTGGAAATTTTTGAAACGTGTTAAAGTACAGATTGTGAAGTTCCTAGGGAGCGTCAGTTTCAAAATATAGATTCTCGAGAGTTGTTGAACACATACTAAGTGTTGGGCAGACTTTAGCCTCCCCCTCCATCTTTGCAATTGGTCATCTTAGTCTCTCTTTACCTTTGTAATTTATCCTTTCTCTTGTAGCTGACATTGGCAAAGCAAGAAAACAGACAGTTGGACCCTAGATTTTATTATGAGATAGAGAGTGGAAAAAATACCAGGCATTGATCAGAATGGGCATATCCACCCTACTCCCACTGGGTTCTCATGATACCCATTTAGGAGGGTGGGGACTAGTCTTCCTCACTCCTCTATCCATGTGTTTAGGAGTCCTATGGTCCAGGGTTTATGTCACTGTCTTCCTCAGAGTATAATGTAGTATGTGAAAACATGAATATGTCTCTAGCAACCCTTGTTGTTATTAGTTGCCATCGAGTCAATTCCTACTCATGGTGACTCCGTGTGTGCAGAGCAGAACTTCTCCATAGGGTTTTCAAGGCTCTGACCTTTCAGAAGCTCATCACCAGGCCTCTCTTCTGAGGCACCTCTGGGTAGGTTCAAACTGCCAACCTTTTGGCTAGTAGTCAAGCAATTAACCATTTGCACCACCTAGGGACTCCTCCTAGCTACCCTTAAACCAAACAACCATTGCCATTGAGTCAATTCCAACTCATAGTGACCATATAGGACAGAGAAGAACTGTCCCATAGGGTTTCCATTGAGTGATTGATGGATTAGAACTGCCAATCTTTTGGTTAGAGGTCAAGCTTTTAACCACTGCACCACCAGGGTTCCTAGCTACCTACAGGACAACTAATTCATGTGTGTGGACTAGTGAATGGAGAAAAAGGTAAAAGAAAGAAAATAAAAGAAGAAACTATGCAAGCTGCCTTTTAGGATAGATATCTCTCGCTTATCTTGGGCGGGAGACCGGGAGATACCTGGGTGGTAGTGAGCAACTTGGAGGTCCTCGAGTACTGCCAGAGACCCAGCCATTTAGTGCCAAGAAGATACTGTAAGCAAGCGAAATTTTTTTCATTTCTGGAAAGAGTGTCGGCTGTCAATTCAAATTCAATTTAGTTCAACAATGTTCTATCTACTATCTTATAGTGTCCTTGAGGGAGCTGAAGGCTGCCTGTCCTTGAGAGAGTTGAAGACTCCCTTGGGTGCCTGTGATTGGAAGTGCTCTGAAGTGGGGGATTTTATGTCTCTAACTCCCGACATTAGAAATGTTTGTGCTTAGGCATGGAAGAGCCAAGGCCGTTGTGTTGTACTCATTTAACCTGAAGACAGCCGGCTCTGTGCATTCCCTAAGGAATGATTGGCTCTCTACCCAGCTGGTATCATGTAAAATGAAGCCAAACCAGGGCTTTGAACCAAGTTCTTCCCAGTTCAGTCACGGCCAATGAAGCGAAATCGGAACAGATATAAATTTGTAAAATGTGGGTGAACCAGGATGATAACCAGAAAGGGAAAAATTACGAGTTGAAGCCCTACTAGAAACTTAATCTTTCTCTCAGAAAACAAGGGCAGCATATGCATTGCATAGCAACCAAATCACTTGACCTGCAGAGTCAGAAACAATGGTGCCCCACTCAAAGATGGAGGCCCACCATGCTGCTTTGAATCTCTCCACAGTCCTGCCAATAATCCAATCTCCCACATCAGGCTCCTGAAAGAGTTTACTATGTCTCTTCTGAGTTTTCCATTCCAGGGCTTTGACCCATAATTTTTCCTGTTCCAGTTATCATTCTGCTCCAAAATTTTAAAAATTTGGGTCTATTCTGATTTCACTTCATCAGCCATGACTGAACCAGTTTGAAGCAGTTCAAAGCCCTGAGCCAAACATTTTTTGTTTGCAGATTAGAGAAAAAAGAAGTGTGAGATTAGTCCTCAAATATGTTGCCTTCACTACTAGGGTTCTTTCCTTTGCTTTTATCTCAGGAGAAATGGCTGCGCTTTCATTCTAAAACTGTAGGAAAGTGGGAAACACACAAAAATAAAGATTTCTGGTGAAATAGGTATTATGGAGGCTTTTCCCCTGTAGCTGTGATATAAGAACTAAAATCCTTTTTACAATTTCCTGACATTCTAACTCTGAGGAAGCTCACTGAACCCATTCAAAACTGTACCCTACCCTGCATGCTCTTAACAGTGTGACTTTGTGGAGAGCTCAGTGGTGTGATTTTGTTCTGCACTGTATGGCCTTTCTTTGTTCAAAGGGGCATTGTGCATTGTTGAATGAAAGAACAGCTGAAAGGAAAGGAGAGGTCGCCTTACTTCTCAATGAGCCTTGCAGAGACACTATATAGCATGATTAAAGAAACTGGGTCAGGTGTGTGAACAAGCGGAAAAACTCAGACTGTTTGAAATTAAAAGCAAAGAGGTTTATTACAGGAGAAAACAATTCATGAATTGGGAAACACAAGGTAGAAAGGCTCTCAACACAATGCTCCACCAGTCAGAGGCCACACAGGTCTTAAATATTAAAATATCAGGAACTAACGGTAAAAAAAAATTCTGACCGGCTAGCTAAAGTAAGTTCTTCTGATTGGCTGTTTTTGGTAAATCGTTAAGGTCATGCCCAAGCAAGTTCGTTAGCTCTTTCTGTAAGGAGGACGTGTCCAGGCAAGTTCCTTGCGTAAGCACCTTTCTGCATACTAGTTAATCTACTTTCAACCACATTCTTCCTGAGGGCAAGCTGCCCTTCTCTGGACTTGCCTGGACTTGTCTAAACATGGCCACATTGTTTAATGGTCAGCAAGCATTAGGGAAGTAACATAAAGAACTTAAAATGGAATATGAACTTATGTCAAGACTCAAAATGGAGTTACGGCTCCAGCTGTAGTCCGAGCCTTCTACAAACCAAGTGCTTTAGATTTTAGGCTGTCATACAGCTGCCACCAAAGTACCTAGCAGTTTTCCCTATCTGGAGGTAGAGAAGGAACCTGCATTTTTATCATTCTATATGTTTGCCAATGAGTTAGCAGCACCTTCCCCAGGCAGATTGGGCATTGTTACAGCAAACACTGGTTAGAATACCAAAGCCCAGAGCTAAGCTTTTTGCTAAAAAAGATGGGGACTTGAGGCTTTGCAGGGTTGGGTGGCCCAAGTCTGTGGAGCTAGATGAGCTCGTTTGATTTAGTGGTAGCACCAATCTGATCCTTTAAATTGTTTCCTGGGAGAATGTAACCAGCTCTTTTTAAAGTCAGTCTAACTGTAATTTGCTACTAATTGTAGTTTAAAATGAGCAACTCTGGGACAAGCTGATAGCAAGCATAAATTCAAGCAGCTGTTCTTAGGATGTCCTTGGATTAAGGTGAACTTTAGTATTCCCACTACCTCAGCTTCTGGAAACTGGATAATTTCTATGCCTATCGCACATATCACCCTAAAATGATGGGAAAGATACAATTGTTCTGGGTAGTCTTTAAATTCTATCGAAGATCAGTGTCATGGTGGTTAATTGGGCAGTTTGCTTCTATCATGCCTTTCTCTAGCTGCCCATCTCTGGGCTTTTTTAGTTTTGCTTTGTTTTTTTTGCTCCTTAGGTTTATATTTACAAAGTGTGGCCCATGGACTACATTCGGCCCTTGCAAATATGCAGATCCCTGGGCCCCATCTCTATTCTACTGAATCAGAACATGGGGGACCTAGCCCAGGAATCAACATTTAAAATGAGGTCCCTGAGGGATTATGATGCACACCCAAGTTTAAAGACCACTGCCTTGTAGAAAGAATAGGCTGGTTCATTAATGGGAGAACTTTAAGCCAGAAAATTGAATGCTGACTGGGTGAAGTCAGAACCAAGAAGAGAGTGTGGAGTGGCGATGCTAGGATGAGCCTCTGCTTTCCCCTAGAACTTCCCCTGCTGCCCAAACTGCTGTCTTTGTCACCACGGGCACAATATTTCCTGCCTA
Source organism: Trichechus manatus latirostris (assembly GCF_000243295.1). Lineage (NCBI taxonomy): Eukaryota > Metazoa > Chordata > Mammalia > Sirenia > Trichechidae > Trichechus > Trichechus manatus. The sequence goes on from NW_004443983.1 coordinate 5,070,594, forward strand.
ACTAGGCTGAGTTGAAGGGTGGCATCCAGATCACAAACTGCAGTTCAGTATTCTCCATAATTAGGCCTTGATCTCCTCCTTCTCTATCTTAAGCACACTCCACAATAGTCAGGTTAGTCCGTTCTATGCTCCTCACATAAGCCATGCTCACCCTAGCCCCCATGTCTTTGCTCATGCTGTCCCCTAATATAGAAAGCCCCCCTTCCTCCTCCAGGACGTATTCAAACCTTACCCATCTTTCCTGCTCAAGTCCTATCGACTAGTTGAAGCTTTTCCATAAATTCTGAACCACTTCATCTCTCCATTCTCTGAAATTTCATTTCCCTTAGAATTAGCCTCAATTTTTTTGAGCATTTAATTATGACATTTGTGTAAAGCTCATCAGCGATTATTTTGAAATTTCCTAGGCAGAGGGACTATTATACTTTTCAATATCTCCCTCCATTTTCAGCACTGCACACAAAGTGAATATATGGTGGGAATCCTGAAATTCTTTTCAAATTATTGGCTGATGGAACGTCAGCACCAACAATTGAGAGTTGGTGGTATTAGCAAATCAAAAAAACAAACTTGTTACCATTGTGTCAGTTCTGACTCATAGCAACCCTACAGTGGTACAATAGCCCCTCCTTATCTGCAGGTTTTGCCTTTCAGTTACCCGAGGTCAGTTGCAGTCCAAAAATTTTAAATGAGTAGTGTGATGAAATCTCACACCATCCCGCTCCGTCCTGTCCAGGGTCCACTTTTACATAATTTTTACTACAGTATATTGTTATAATTGTTCTATTTTATTATTATTGTTGTTAATCTCTTACTGTACCTTATTTATAAATTAGACTTTATCATAGGTATGTATGTATAGGACAAAAGATAGTATGTATAAAGTTTGGTACTGTCTGAGGTTTCAGGCATCCACGGAGGTCTTGGACCATATCCTCGCAGATAATCAGAGATGATTATATTAAACAGGACCCTAAAATTGGTACAAGAAACATGCACAAAGAGGAACACTCAACCAGGCATTATTTATTCAGCCCCAACTGTATGCCAACCGCTGGGTTAGGTGCTGAGAACACCGTGGTGAGTAAAACACTCTCTCTACCCTCATGGAGTCCTGGCCCTCATGGGGGAGATAGAGTTGTTGAATAGGAAAATTAATAACAGATATCTTACTTTGATTTTAAGGTTTTTCTTACCTAGGAAACCAAATATTAACCATAGAAAGCCTGAACCAAACTGCAAAAGCTGCCAGAAACTGCTGTGTAGCAATATAAATTTGCCTTATCCTGCTAGAAAAGGATAGTCAGCAAACCATTACCTCCTAATGTAAATCTCAAAAAAATCTCATGGCTGCAGGTGGGTGGGGGTGGGGGTAGAGCAAATTATTAGCAGCTAGGTGGGAAGTAAAGGGAGCTGTGGTTGCGCAGGGGTTAAGCACTTGGCTGCTAACCAAAAGGTCAGCAGTTTCAACCCACCAGTTGCTCTGTGGGAGAAAGATGTGGCAGTCTGCTTCCATAAAGATTTACAGCCTTGGAAACCCAATGGGGCAGTTCTGCTCTGTACTCCGGGGTCGCTATGCGTTGGAATCAACTCAATGGCAACCAGTTTGTTTTGGGTTTTTGGCCAGAAGTAACCTGATATCAGTTGATCTCAGTAAGGGGGGAAGGCAGGGTTCAATCAATCATGTTAAGATTAGCCATTAGTTGATCTTCTTTATTCTCCCTCCTCTTCTCTTTATAAGCGCCATCATACCTCCCTTTTTTAAGTCATTTGCTTTTTCTGGAATCAAAATGGTCTTCCTATATGTATACAGAAGAACGGCTCAGAATAAACCTTAAGTTCAAATTTCGGTGAGTTTTAATTATTTTTAACAGAAGTTTTATTCATGTGATCATAACATATAAGATCACAGCTCTGATACGAGTTTGAAGGGAATGGGATATGAGGGCTCTAAAAGCAAGAGACAGGAGAATCTGACCTTAGCTGTTCGATCAGAGAAGGAAAGGAGCTGTGCTGGAAAAGTTAATTCTGAGTCCCCAGGACAAGACTGGGCAAACCTCCTTCCCCATGTCCACCACCCCCAGAAATTCAAGCTTCCTTTTGGGATCTCCCAAAAAAATGACAGAGGCATTTGTGAGTGCTGAATTGTGAGTGCCAGGTGACTTGAAAACTCTATGGAGCAGTTATACTCCTCACACATGGGGGGCCATGAGTTAGAATCCATTGGTGGCAACTAAAAACAACAATCCCAAGATTGGCCAAATCCCTGGAATTCTCATTTTACTCTCTGGCATCACAATGGGCACGATAATAAAGCCCTGCTAAACTCACACTGTGCAGATTAAGGCATGATTGTAATGCATTTTGAGAAAGCAATTGTGGCCCCAGATCAGCAGAGATTTACTTCTGAATTTGTTTGCTAACCCTAGAAAAACGTGAAGGAATGAGGGGAGAGGACAGTTTTGGGGTGTGAGTTTGTGTGTGTGTGTGTGTGAATGAATGTGTAAGCAAGAAAGCAGTTGTCCTTGTCCCAGTGGGTTCTTAATAAAACTCAGAGTTATACAGTTCAGCTCCTTGCTTGTGACTTTCTGTGGGTTGCAACATTTTAGGGGGTTCCAAAAGAATCCTCTTAGGGAAATTTGGCAGTCTATCAAATGCCAGAGGGTATTCTTTATCCCTGAATAGCTCTATCAGCAATAGGCAAATTTAACAAGATAGTTACCCTGAAAATTCAGTGTGTAGAAAAAGCAATAACATATGGAGACAGAGATGTGTTTTTATTATTTTTCCTTTTTGTAGAGCTCACATAAAGTGTGCTTCACGTCCCTTCTGAGAGTGCGTGGGAAGGTGCCGGAAGGGTGGGGAGATGGAGACACAGAGACTCGGGCCACTTTATATAGCTCTATTTGTTCAGTGTGATGCGTTTTATTATGCAAACTCACACACTGAAGACATTTAAAACATGAGATTCAAAATAGCATTGTCATTAGACCCAGGAGAGTTAAGTAGTTAATGCAGCTGATTGCATTTAACAAAAAACAAAGCACCTTCAGTGACTAAATCTATGAACACCTTTGCATTAAATCTGATCTGCGTCAAATAGCCACTTTAATAAGTAAAGGAACCATGAGAGTAAAAGATAAATGTTTTTACAAATGTATGTTTTCCTCGTCCATCTGAATGTCTTATCTCTTCCAAGTGTTTAAATACAAGTTTAGAAGACAATTTAAGAGTAAGAAAATGTACTTACATTTTACTTTCTATGCATATTCTGATTCATTTAGTACTCAACCCTATAAGGAAGGTATTAGTATTATTCCCACTGAGATGAGGAAGAGTCCCTGGATAGTAGAAACGGTTAATGTGCTGGGCTGCTACCCAAAAATTAGGAGGTTCAAGTCTACCCCGGGGTACCTCAGAAGAAAGGCCTGACAATCTACTTCCAGCAAATGAGCCATTGGAAACCCTATGGAGCACAGTTATACTCGGACACACATGAGGTCACCATGAGTCCGAATTGAATTGACTCAATAGCAAACTAGTTTACATATGAGGAAACTGAAGCACAGAGTGGTTTAGTAATTTGCCCAAAGCCACAGAGGTAATAAATGATAAAGCCAAGAGATGAATCCGGGCACTTGGATATTGGAATCCACATTCTATATGTCTCTGTATGGTTTAGGAAGAGAGATGGCTGATAGAAACTGTAATTGTCTTTGAGTGGGTTGGGAAAACGTAGTGTTTCCTTAGGCTTTCTATGGGCTAATTTTTAAAACTCTTGTTTAGCTAGTTGGTTAATGATGAGGTAGTCACATAGTTAACTTACAGCAAACTAAACGCCATAAATAAATCACAAACGTCTAATTTGCACTACTTATGTCAGAATTTGTAATGAAAGCAAGGAGGAGAAAACCATCTTCAGAGGAAAAAGCAATAAGTTAAAATTGACTCCCTGAGGTAAAAAGACTCTACTCTTTGCAATTTACCCAAGTGTTTGGAGATGACTTAAAATTCCCAGCCTATGCTCGAGTCTGAGTTTAAAAGTGCTTCTTTTAGCAGCTCTTTGCGATGTAAATTATGACTTCAAAGCAGAACCATCTCCATTCACAAAACGGGTCACTGACAAGATCTCTAGGGTGCAAAGAAACTATAACAAGCAAAGAAATACAGCAACAATAAAAATGAATTTTAGCCTAGGTTCTGCTTCCTCTTATCCATTTCACACTGTGTTATAGTGGGCCTCATTCTTCCACTTATCGCAGTGGGAGAAGAGCGAGAAGGGGAGCAGACTCAATTAAACCTGGTGGGTCTGGTCCACAGAGAATCATACTGGGGACAGAAGAGGAGTCATCTATTTCCCCCTGAAGGCCTTCGCAGTGACAGCTACTGTGCTGAGACCCTATCCTGGCAGCTGGCCAAGACTTGAGGGCCTTGCTTGGAGCTGGGAGCCTGGGCCTGGAGTGATGTGGAGATGCCCTAAAGAGGCTTCCCATAAGTCCCTCCAAGACCAGAGTCCAGTGTCAGCTGTGGGATTGAGAAGGATGCAGCCACTTCTTGCTGCAAGAGAGTGTTCATCTCTACTTCAAGGTGGAGTTTCTGTCTAAACAGAGTGCAGAAACAGCCAGTGCTGGCACTTTAAAATTGCCACATACAGGAGCGGTTTTGGAAACGCCAGTGTTTACATCTAGGGATGAAAGAAGGCATTGTTTTAGGGCTCATAAACCTGCTGTGTGCTTAAAGGTAGGAGCCTGGAATGGCCAGAAGGCAGGGTTGGGGAGAGCAGGTAACCGAGGAGAGCAGCAGCTTGGAGAGCCCAAGAAGGCATCTTGAGCATGTGAAGAGCGAGGGCCTGGCTCACAACACACATAGAGGTGGCATGAAGACACACCTACTAGTGAAGGAGCTTTAGAGCTAAGGACAATCTGGAGGAGATTAGGTGATACCACCGCTCCTCAGGTTCAGGTCTGCTCTGCTCAACTTGGTACCAGTCCTTAGCAGAAGTCAGCCCAGAACCCCTGGCCAGTGAGCAGCAGAATTAGTTGTGTTGCTGGAGAAGCAGTTGCTGTCATACGTAGAGTCTTCCCACCAAGCCACAGCCTTCCCCTAACCTTGCTCTGCTTGGGTCTCTGGGCTTTGCCTCAGTTTCCAGGCTGGCACTGAAGTTCTGTCTGAGGATTAGAGTAAAGCTAGGACTCAGCCCACTTGACTGAGGCCCTGATGTCTTATCTGGGTCTTACCATCTTCCTCCTCCATCATCCCAGGAGTCTGACTTTCTCCTACCCCAACCTCCAAGAAAGAAAACTTGTGTACAAGAGGTGGGGTGAGGAGAAAAGGTTGGTGGGTGCCAGAATTCTGCTTCATGATTTGTTGGTTCAGGGAGAATTTGTGAGCGTTCCCAAGAAACTACGTTCTACTTGTTGGTGCCACTCTCAGTAAAAATAATAACTAATTCCTGGCCAGGCTTTGTGCCAAGCACTTTAGGTAATCCTCACATCAACCTTGCAAGGTAGGTAATTTTATCTCCATTTCGTAGATAAGGAAACACGGCACAAAGAGGTCAAGTGACTTACCTAAAGGCCCACACTAGAAAGTGGAAGAGCCAGGATTTGAATCTTGACACTTTGCTTTTAACTCATTGTATTAGTTTACGAGGGTTGTCATAACAAATTACCACAAAGTGAGGGCTTATACAACACAAATTGATTCTCTCACACTTCTGGAGGCCAGAAGTCCCAATTCAGGGTGTCAGCAGGGACATGCTCTCTCTGAAGGCCCTAGGAGAAGATCCCTCCCCTTGTCTTCCTGCTTCTGGTGGTCCCGATGTTCCTCGTTTGTGGCAGCACCACTCCATTGTCGCCTGGCCACCTTCCGTCTGTGTGTCTCTTCTCCTCTTCTTATAAGGACACCAGCTGTATTGAAGCAGGGTCCCCCCTACTCCAGTATGACTTCATGTAAACTAATTACATCTGCAAAGACCCTATTTTCAAATAAGTTTACATTTACAAGTACCAGGGGTTAGGAGTCCCTAAGTAATATTTTCTTTTCTGAATGTCAGTCCAAAAAAATTCTTTTTAATAAGGATAAAACAATGACTTGATGACTTACTCTTTGTAGTGATTAGTAATAAATATAGGCACAGTCATAAAATCTGACATTATATTTTCAGAATACCTCCTCTCTTAGCTAATACCTATAGCAGAAAATTTGCCATTTTAATCATTTTTAAGTAAATGATTCAGTGGCATTAAATTATATTCACAATGTTGTGCAGCCATCACTACTACCTATTTCCAAAACTTATTTATCACGCCAGACAGAAGCTCTATACTCACTAAGTAATAACTCCCAATTCCTCCTTCCCCCAGCACCGGTTCACCTCTAATCTACTTTCTATCTCTATGCGTTTGCCTATTCTAGATAGTTCATATAGGTAGAATTATACACTATTTGTCCTTGTGTATCACCCACATTTTTAAATGTTAAGTCCACACAGTTTAAAGGAGACAAGCATAACTGAGGCATCTGGTGTCAAAATTGGTCTTTTGTAATTACTAGAGACTAAAAAAAAAATCACTTTCCAACCGCAACTTTTACTACTTCCTCACTCAAACTACATTCTTCAACTATAACAAGTTATTTGTGATTCTCAGGACACATCAAGACCAGTTGATCCTTGCCCATGCACTTTTCCTGAAATGCTGTCACACCTTTCTATAGCTGGTAAACTCACTCAGTTAATCCATTCAAAAATTTTATTGGCACTTACTCTGTGCTAAGGGCTGGGAAACACTGGTGAACAGACATGATCCTTGCCTTCATGGAATTTACAGACCAGTGGGAAGATGGGTACTTTTCCTTTAAATCTTTGTGAAACTTTTTCCCTCTGGCTTCCCTCTTCCCCATCACCATTGCCTAAGGCTCTTCTAGTAATTTATACATATATCCCCTTCAGGAATTCTCTCCCTGTATCATTTGTTTTGAAGTCCCTGGGTGCTGCAAATAGGTAAGCGCCAGAAGATTAGAGGTTCCAGTTCCCCCAGAGGTGCTGCAGAAGAAAGACCTGGTGATCTACTTCTGAAAAATCAGCCATTGAAAACCTTGTGGAGCACAGTTCTTCTCTGTACTCATGTCACCATGAGTTGGGTTTTGTTATTTTTTATTATTTGTTTATATCTTTGTCTTCTCTCCAACTCTGCAAGTTACATGAAAATAGGACTCTACCCCACCCATCTTTATGTCCTCTGCACCTAGCATACTGCCTATGGCTCATGCTCATTGAATATTCATGACAGAGTTGGTTGTTGGGTAGGGATTTAAGGCTATAATTAAATTGCAGACTCTACCTAGAGATCATGGCAGCTTAACATCTGTAAGTTATTGGAAAGCTTACTTAATAGTTACAATAGAGAAAATAAGGGGTTACTTTTGAAGTCTCCTCCTTATGATGGATTTATGTTATTAATTAAACAAAAGTTTGTAGGAACCTGTGAACATTGACTTCCTCCCTTAGAAATAGGCTTCCTTTCTTATTAATTAAGTTGGGTATAGTACAGTGTGTAAATCTCCCAATGCTTTTTCCAGTCATTTCGTACATACTAACAAAAATGAGCATAAGAGTTTGGTGGAAGTGGAAATTATTTATTCAGTGGTAGGAAAACAACACCAGAATTCAGACCCCCTGCTACCTTTGCACACAGCGTTGTAAAGGTCTATCTTGACATTCTAATAAGCAGCTGAGCACACTAAATAAAGAGAACGCCATTGCGAAGGTTATAAGGTGCTCCTTGTGTTTTTCTCCTGAGCATTTTATAAGTGAGGGTGAAGAGAACTATTTACGAACCTATTCTGTAAGACTCCTTCCTTCAACCACTATCTACCATTTTCAAGTTTTCTACTTTCATCAAAAATGAACCACATTCTTGGAGAATTTTTGGAGTCTCTAGTAATTAAAAAGACCAATTTTGACACCAGATGCCTCAGTTATGCTTGTCTCCTTTAAACTGTGTGGACTTAACATTTAAAAATGTGGGTGATACACAAGGACAAATAGTGTATAATTCTACCTATATGAACTATCTAGAATAGGCAAACGCATAGAGATAGAAAGTAGATTAGAGGTGAACCGGTGCTGGGGGAAGGAGGAATTGGGAGTTATTACTTAGTGAGTATAGAGCTTCTGTCTGGCGTGATAAATAAGTTTTGGAAATAGGTAGTAGTGATGGCTGCACAACATTGTGAATATAATTTAATGCCACTGAATCATTTACTTAAAAATGATTAAAATGGCAAATTTTCTGCTATAGGTATTAGCTAAGAGAGGAGGTATTCTGAAAATATAATGTCAGATTTTATGACTGTGCCTATATTTATTACTAATCACTACAAAGAGTAAGTCATCAAGTCATTGTTTTATCCTTATTAAAAAGAATTTTTTTGGACTGACATTCAGAAAAGAAAATATTACTTAGGGACTCCTAACCCCTGGTACTTGTAAATGTAAACTTATTTGAAAATAGGGTCTTTGCAGATGTAATTAGTTTACATGAAGTCATACTGGAGTAGGGGGGACCCTGCTTCAATACAGCTGGTGTCCTTATAAGAAGAGGAGAAGAGACACACAGACGGAAGGTGGCCAGGCGACAATGGAGTGGTGCTGCCACAGACGAGGAACCCCGGGACCACCAGAAGCAGGAAGACAAGGGGAAGGATCTTCTCCTAGGGCCTTCAGAGAGAGCATGTCCCTGCTGACACCCTGAATTGGGACTTCTGGCCTCCAGAACTGATCTATAAAATTGGGCCATCTTTCAAGAGTTTTTACTTCAGTCAAACCGAGAAGCATATCAGAGCACATTAGTCAACCTCTTATATAAACAAATCGTGAATATGAGAAGTACCTTGATAATCATCCTATATTGCTTTGTGATTTGTTTACATGGCAAAAAGAAAATAGAGCCAGGTGTCTCAACAATAAAAGGATTTGTTGAGTGCTTACTGTGCATAGGATACACAGACTTAATCTCATAAAATTTTAGTAATGATTTATACCAAGTTCACTGGGTTTAGTTTATTATTTTTTATATTTTTTATTGAGGTGTAAGTTACATACACACAAGTCTTAAGTGCATAAGCCTTAAGTGTACAGCTCAATGAATTTTAATATACGTACATACCTGAGCAAGCTCTCAGATCAAGATGTGGACACTTCTAGCACTCCAGCAGGTTCTATTCTGCCCCCTTCCAGTAGGTAACTCCCCACAAAGGTAACTGGAATTCTGATTTCTGTTTGAAGAATCTTTTTCTTCTTTTGAAAATGTGCGTTCATCCTTACTTTTTTCTAATTTTATACAGTAGAATCTTCTGGCAGTTGTTGACATACTGTATTAGTTTGCTATTGCTGTGTAACAAATTACCACAAACTTAGTGACTTAAAACAATACAAATTCAGTATCTCTTAGTTCCCAAGGGTCAGCATTCTGGGCACCGGTTAGCCAGGCTCTCTGCTCAGGATCTCACCAGGCTGAAATCAAGGAGTTGTCCAGGACTGCTAGCTCATCTGACGTGCACTGCTCTGCCAAGCTCTCTGGTTGTTGGCAGAATTCTTTTCCTTGTGGTTCTATTACTGAGGGCCCCGTTTTCTTCTTAGCTGTCAGCCAGACTTAGCTGGCTAAAAACCACCCTTGAATCCTTGCCACATAGCCCCCTCCTCTCCCAACATGGCAGCTTAACTTCTTTAGGCCAGCATACGAGCATCTGCTGCTGCTTCTTGTCTCTTTTTTTAAATTTCACTTTTGGTGAAAATATACACACCAAAACATGCTCCCATTTAACAATTTCTACACATATTGTTCAGTGACATTGGTCACATTCTTCACGTTGTGTCAACACTCTTGTTATTGCTGCTGTAGTTGTTTCACCCCCGTTAATTTAGACTCACTGCCCCCAAACTTCTCATCTATGCGTCAGTGTTATTATTGTCCCTTTGGTCTCATAACGTTAATTATTTTTAAGTGCAGTTCTTAAGGATGACACTCTTTACTTTTTGAAATAAACTGGTTTTTTGTTGAAAGATGACTTCAGGAGATTGTTTTGTCCTGAGGTTTGAAGGGCAAAACAGTAGTCTCAGGGGTTCTGCTTCACGTCTCTTTTAAGGGTTCAATTTATAAGCTCAGGCCCAACCAGGATAATCTCCTTTTTGATTAACTCAAAATCAATAAATTTAGGACTTTCATTACATCTGCAAAATCTTTTTGCCATATAACTTAACATAAAGACAGGAGTGCTATCCCATCATATCCTCAGTCCTGCCTACACTCAAGGGGAGGGGATTATGCAAGGTGTACGTATACGCCAGGGGCAGAAATCTTGGGGCCATCTTAGAATTCCATCTGCCACAAGTACTTTTCAATTGTCTCGTCTACCCACAAATGCAATGAGATGAAAATAAAATTAATATATCATTTGTTATTATAACCAGATATAATCACTGTTAGCATCTTAGTGAGTCTCTTCCAGTTTTTCCCTAAGCATTATAAATATACATATATGGGTATTTCTAGAAATGAGATTGTACCATATAGATTAATGTTAGATAACTATTTAAATTGAGTTTTCCGTCTGGGCCTTCCCTGTGTTCTTGGAGGAAAATTTTCCTGTTTTGATTTTGAACATATATTATAGGCTGGCCCTGTGTTTATCTATGCAGTATGCTAGCATATATATGTCTATATGTACAGTATTAAGTTTTGCTAAGCTAGACTTTGGCAATAAACAAATGTCAGAAGAATATTCCAAAAGTTCTTTTCCCAGAAAGAGCCCTCCTCCATTTAAGAGGTTTACTAAGCTTTTACTGGGGAGCAGGAGGTACAATTAACAAGCAGAGCAGTGAGATATGTCACAACTCATTTGTTGCTAATAATTGTTCTCTTTTTGAGTCTGTAGTGGTCCTTAAGGCTTCCGTTGTTCGTTCCCTGAACATATGGTAAGATTGCTTTTCCCTGTCCCTAATAGTATGACCTGTGTGACTTACCATGGTCACAAAACATGAACAGGAGTAATGTGTGTCGTTCTGAGGCAAAGACATTAAGAATGAGTGTGTAGCTGTGACCGTGTGAGGACACTTCCAGATGGTGTCTCTGTCAGTCTGGGTCCCCGAGTGGCTACGATCAGCAGAGCGCCCCTCCATTATAACCTCACCCTGAGTGAGAAACGAAATTTGGTTGTGTTAAGCCACTAAGTTGTTTCTTACTGCAGGATAATGAAAGCCTAACCTGAGTAATGCAAAAACTAAAGTTTGAGGATAATTTTTCTCTTTTTAGAAATTAGAACACATTCAAGTTCATGCCTATAAACGTATTTCTCTCCCTCACTTGCGCTCAGATGTGTTTGTTGAGTGGAAGAGGAAGCGTAAAGAAAACCTGGATATACTGAGAGATGCACATGAGAGCTCGTCCTCAGGGTGAACAGCTTCCTTCCCATGAAGAAGGTTGGGAGCAGCAGAGGGCTGAAGCTCCTGCCCACCTCGACACTTGTGTATTATCCACTGTTAGCTGTCAGAGATGTTAGTAACTGAAATTAAATGTATCAAAACATATGTCCAAGCTGTTGAAGTCTAATTCCATTAAAATTGTCTCTTAAAAGTAGGGCACCATAAAGAATTACTTTTCAGATATATGAATGAAATATACTCTTAACCCTTCAGAGTCATGTCTAATACTAATTTGCCCAGGGTAAAGTCTTCTGACTTAGTGCTGGGCCAGTTACAATCCCACATAGTCAGGACATGTATGAGTAGCTGTTAAAACAAAACAAAACAAAGCTAAAACGGTCAGCCCCATTGAGTATGAAGAGCTGAAATGAGATTTTTAGCAGAGAGTCGAAGAATGCTTTTAGACATCCTAAAACCTAGTTTCTAGTCAGGTGGTACAGTTATTGTATTAGATATTAACATTGCCCTCTTAGCATCCATTCCCCTTTCTCTGGGTAACGGTCCTGATTTTTTTTCCCAGGTAGCCATAATTCCCCCTTTGATCCCTTGTGCTCTGGAGGAGGGTGAACGCCCCCTGTGCCTACTGAGCGAGGGTATGTAGTTCTGACATAAGCTGATCAGTGTGATCCCCTCCCCCTGTCTACAGGGATTGGTTCAAGGATGAGCATGTGACCCAGTACTTGGCCCACTAAGCCTGGAGGAGAGGTTTCCTCTGAATTCCAAGAAATAAGCTTCCGTGCTCTTTTCTGAGAGTTGCTGGAAATGACTATCTCAAAGACACATGAGAGAACAAGAATCCTGGGAATTTTTTTGGCTTCCAAATTACCACCATAAAATGAGGCCAGCATTAGAGTGAATCCGCCACTGTGGTAGACAAAGAGGAAAGCTAGGAAAGCGATGAGCCACTGAATTAGACTAATGCAGGAGCCTGTCCTACCTGCAGACTTCCTGCTATGTAAATCAATATATAAACCAATAATGTGCTTTTTAGTGTTTAAGCAAGTTTTTATTGGGTTTTTTATTCTTGGCATCTGATGCACTTTAACTGATACAAGTACATACTGATCGGAAGCCCAGTTGCCTAAAGACATGTATGGATCACAAAAATCAGAAAGCAACTGACTGTTTGTTGTAAAGCAATGGCTTTAAGCAGGCGACAAGTATAAGCCCCCTAAAATGATAGATCATATTAAGTCACTCTTACAGTTTCAATTACATTGACTAATTTGTAAACGTTGCAAAGAATTTTAAATTTGATCTTTTTAGCGGTTTTGTAGGGAAAAGAGGTATGGTTAGGAAAGGAAGGGCTGACAAATAAGAGAAACAAAGAAAATCTGATAAAATGATAATAATAGCTAACACTGGTGTTATTAGGTACCATCAAGTTGGTTCCAACTCATAGCAACCTGATGTACAACAGAACGAAACACTGCCCGGTCCTGTGCCATCCTCACAATCGTTGTTATGCTTGAACCCATGGTTGCAGCCACTGTGTCAATCCATCTCATTGAGGGTCTTCTTCTCTTTCACCGACCCTCTACTTTACCAAGCATGATGTCCTTCTCCAGGGACTAGTCCCTCCTGATAACATGTCCAAAGTAATGTGAGACATAGTCTCGCCATCCTTGCTTCTAAGGAGCATTCTGGCTGTACTTCTTCCAAGAGAGATTTGTTCATTCTTCTGGCAGTCCATGTTATAGTCAATATTCTTCACCAACACTATAATTCAAAGGCATCAATTTTTCTTCTATCTTCCTTATTCATTGTCCAGCTTTCACATGCATATGAGGCAATTGAAAATACCATAACTTGGGTCAGGTGTACCTTAGTCCTCAAAGTTACATCTTTGCTTTTTAACCCTTTAAAGAGTTCTTTTGCTGCAGATTTACTGAAATTAATATGTCTTTTGATTTCTTGACTGTGCGTTGATTGCGGATCCAAGTAAACTGAAATCCTTGACAACTTCAATATTTTCTCCGTTTATCATGATGTTGCTCATTGGTCCAGTTGTGAGGATTTTCATTTTCTTTATGTTGGGGTGTAATCTATACTGAGGTCCTTGATTTTCATCAGTAAGTGCTTCAAGTCCTCTTCACTTTTAGCAAGAAATATTGTGTCATCTGCATATTGCAGGTTGTTAATGTGTCTTCCTCCAATCCTGATGCTGTGTTTTTCTTCATATAGTCCAGCTTCTCAGATTATTTTCTCAGCATATGTATTAAGTAGGTATGGTGAAAGGATACAACCCTGACACACACCTTTCCTGATTTTAAACCACTCAGTATCCCCTTGTTTTGTTTGAATGACTGTCTCTTGGTCTATGTACAAGTTCCTCATGAGCACAATTAAGTGTTCTGGAATTCCCATTCTTCTCAATTTTATCCACAGTTTGTTATGATCCACAGAGTCGAATGCCTTTGCATAGTCAATTAAACACAGGTAAACATCTTTCTTAGCTAACACTATGTCATGCTTAATATGAGGCAGGCTGTGATCTAGGCAGTTGATATATTATCTTATTTAAACCTCACAAAAATCTTTCATTAGTATTATATTTATCCCCATTTTCGCAGAGAAGACAATAGAGTCACCAAGAGGTTAAGCATGGTGCCCATGCCCTTAGCTAATACGGGTCTGGTTCCAGGGTCTACACTGCTACTCTCTGCTGCATTGGCCTTTTTGGTCCATTAAGCCTGACGTAGAAATGCTCCACTACCAATAATGGGTGCTCCCTGAGTACACTTTGTTGGTAGCTTCTTTTTAACCCAGCAGATACACATACCTGGGATTCATCTTGTTGAAGCAAGATGTGTCAGGCAGGGCTGTACCTGGCAGGGCCTAAGTGGACAGTGTTTACAAATGAATCATGCCAAGGAATTAGGTAAGCAGAGGGCGTTCTCCTGCTGGTTACTTGCACAGACTTCACCACCACCTACTTACCTGCTAGTATCATTGAGAGCCAAAGTTTCTCCTCTATAAACAGACTCTACTTTTCTTCCTCCCTCCTCTCTCTACAAAAAAGGATGTCACATGAGGATGAAAAGGCACATATTTGAAAGAGCATATCTTTTTACTTAAATTGTAACAATGTTAATTGAACCTAATCCAGTTGTGAAGGTAAATAGAACAAAAGAATGCATTAAAGAATTCTGATGGTAGAAATGGTTGTCCCTATTGTTTTTGTTGTAAACGTAAATACAAAGCTCAATGAGTTAAATGAGAAAGTTTTTTACAGATCTTTCTTCGTTATCACTTATATTGTGTCTGCTTCCGTAAAGATTACAGCCTTGGAAACCCTATAGGGCAGTTCTACTCTGTTCTAGAGTGTTGCTATGAGTAGGAATCAACTTGATGGCAAAAAACGGCTATAACAAGTAACAAAACAACAATACTTAAAAAAAATGTTATTTAAAGATATTCACTTATTTTTTATCTTCTCTATATTTTTTATTTTTCCTCCTCTTCCAATAAATCTTCCCTACCCTACCCCTAATCCAGCACAAAATCAAGCTGGATATGACTGATTAATCATAACCAGTGAGCCAGAGCATATAGGAGGCCATTTCAGTAATCTAGGCAACAAAAGGGGGTGGAGACCTGCATTAGGGATCGATAGGCCAAGAAGTTAAGTGCAAAAATAGTGTGAAAAAGACATTTTGAAGAGTAGAATTCCTTACGGTAAGTTGGAACTATAACTTTAACATTCTATTTAGCTGAACTCACAGTCAACAGATCACATTGGGCATAAGAGAGTTTATTCAATCTAAGTAATGTTATAGGAAAAAATTGCACAATGTATGTGGTTTGCTATTTTTCGCTGCTGCTCACCTTAGTGCCTTTGGGAATGTGTTGTCTTGCTTTGGGCTGGGAAGTAATCACAGAACTGAAGAGAAAACAGTAGGGTTTACACCCTCAGAACGTTTTTACTCTTGTAATGTTTGGAGCTGTTGCTGTTTAATGTCTTCTGACCTTTGACACACTGATGCAAACAGCAACTCTGAGGACAAACTTGTCTAATTGCAGGAACAAAGCCACCTTGCGGTTCTCTGATCTGTTAGTCCTGGGAAAGTAAGAGAATTTATAAAGAAATAAGTATTTGTGGAAAAAACTACCTCGGGAATATAAAATACGTACAAAAAGTATGCAGCGAATGGCTTCAGGTACATAGTAGCAGAGTCCTTGGAGTCAATCTTGGGTTCAGATCCCAGCTCTCTGCCACTTAATGACCATGTGGCCTCCAAGAAGTTACGTGAAAGACTAGCCCTTATGACCTTTGTGCAAATCAGAGTCAGGTGCCCTTACAGGCCAATGAAGGTCCAAGAAGACTGGAGGGCTTGACTTTGACCCCTACTCACTCCCACCTGCAGTAAGCAATCCACTCTCCATAGTGGCTCTGTTCCTTGAAATCTCTGTGTATTTGTTTCCTCTTTGTATATTGAAGGAAATGAGAGTACTTACCTCATGGGGTTATTCTGAGGGTTTAATTGCTATAGAACTCATGAAGTGTTTAGTATTGTGCTTGGCACATTTTAAAATGCTGCAAATGCTTACTCTTATTATCATATTCTTGTGAATCTAAATCCCTCGTGTTTTAGGGCAGGGGGGTGGCAAACTTTCTCGCAGGCCAAATGCAGCCCACTACCTGTTTTTGCACAGTCTGAGAACTAAGATTGATTTTTATGTTTATTAAATGGTTGCAAAAAAATCAAAAGAAGAGTATTTTGTGACACACGAAAACTACATGGAATTCAAGTTCTAACGTCCAGAAACGTTTTATTGGGGCCCAGCTGCGCCGTTAGTGGCCATGTCATCCATGACTGCTTGCCTGGTAAGACAGCAGAGTAAGTAGATGCATCAGAGACAGCACAACCCATAAAACCGCAATTGTTTTCTCTCTGGTCCTTTACAGAAAGAGTTTGCCGATCCGTTTTAAGGGATTTTTTTTTCCCATTAGCTCCAGGATGTACTCTTCAAGCCTTCCCAAGGATTAGAATTAAATCAAAATGATCATTTAAATTCTTGCGCACCAGTGAGCATCAAACCGTGGAAAGAGAGGCATTCTTATCCTTTCCAAGTATGTTGCAATATCTTTCAAAACACTGTCACCTCTTTTCATGGGTGATGACAACATGTTTAACATTAATTCTCCTTCTAATATACAAAGATAATGGAGGCATAGCTCTGTGTCAGAGCCAGAACAGACACATGCCTGTGGAGGCTGTCCTAAGTGTTAACTATATGCTAAACAGGCTCAGAGTTGGAAACATCTTTGTATCGACAGATGCCAACCAATCTTTGGCTGTCACATGATGTCAACATATATACATGCAAAGCAAAAATAAACAAATAAATCTTTGACATGTTTTATCTATTTGATGCCAAAAATCCAGATATTCGGAAACATCTGCATAACTGATTACATTTTTCACCTCTCCTCTGGATTTGGCATTCAACCTATTCTAGCTGATGAAAACAGCTAAGTGTTGGCTGTGTTCTAAATACTAACATGGGAAAAACACCACTTTCTCTCTAGCCTTGCCCAGATAAACTTCCCGGTTCTACTTCCTCCTTTTCAGCACATTAACTCTTCTCCTGTATTTTCCCCTCTATCTCTCACCTTCTTTTTTCTTTTGCCGTGACTATTCCCTCTAGCACAATATCTACTGTTAAAAATATTCTATGACTGTCCTCATCTTTCCAATCTCTTTTGTTCAAAGAAGAAAAATGATTGGCTTCATAATAATTGAAGTTCTCAATTAAAACCCAACATTTAAGCCTCTGATGGCATAAATAGCTTCTCGATAGTAGGGAGCCTGCTTTGTGTACAATTTGCCATACTGGGTCCAAGGCAGAATTCCAGGGAAAGGTCACAGAAACACAGCTTTTGATTTATCTATTCATATTTTTTCTATTATTTTCAATTGATTTTTAAAATCTGTTCAGTGTTATAATTGTGTGTAAACCCCTATGATATAATACAGACTTCTCTCAGGCACTTATTTACAACCATGGCAATTATACCCTTTGCTTGACTTAGGCTATTTCAGGAAGC
This sequence comes from Trichechus manatus latirostris, assembly GCF_000243295.1. Taxonomy (NCBI): domain Eukaryota; kingdom Metazoa; phylum Chordata; class Mammalia; order Sirenia; family Trichechidae; genus Trichechus; species Trichechus manatus. The sequence goes on from NW_004443983.1 coordinate 5,088,131, forward strand.
ATGGTTATGGTCCACACTGGTCCATGGTCTTCTGCTGTAATAACATGGACCTTGCCAAGACAAACGCAATGCTCGCTCTCTGCCCCCCTAAATCCTTGATTGATGCTCTGCCTTTATGAAGTCTTGCTGTGAACACAGGGTTTAGTTCATGACACTTCTGTCAGGATGTCTTCTGCACACTCCCAGTGAGGGTTTTTTTCTTCTCTCAACAACACTGCAGGGTTAGCTGTAGCCCCAGATCATATAAGCAGGGATAGCAGCTGCAAAACTGTGAATTTTATTGTTTTTGGTCCTAAGCTGCTGGCATAATATAAAAAAAGAAAGAGCCTCCATAAGAAAAGGGAAAATATATTGATTTTTAAATAATTATTGCATGATCTTTGGAGGTAGGTGAACTATGTTATGTTCACACAGTTTTCATTTTATTTGAAGATCACTGCCAAAAATGCCATTTTCCTGCAATCCTATATATTCAAATAGGAAAAATTATGCTTAGAATACTAGATTGGCCAACTTAATTTTAATGCCAGCTAGATCATAGAAATATTAATTACAAAAAAATTCTAGAAAAGCATAAGTGGTGATGATGAGATGACCATGTGACAGGGAAGTCATGAGAGACCAATTTAATTTGCAGGAAACATTACATCACCAGATATGCTGTTATAACAATATTATAAAAATATTTGTGTCATTAAATTATCTATATATCTTGGTGGACAGACAAGAACGACAGTGAGTTTTAATTAGATTGAGAACAACTCTCTGAACGATGTATCTTATGGAGTAAACACTTTTGCAGGTGTTTGCCAGAAAGCTTGTACTCCCTATGTTTGGCTATCCCTGTCCTGTTTGTCCTTTACCAGTGGCAGGAACAAAAATAAAGGATCCAAGATCATCTTGGCTCTTCTACTAAAGTATCTATTAATAAAGTGTCACTATTTTTTTTTTTTTACTTATTTTTTTAAAATTTATTTTGTCATTGAGAATATACATAGCAAAACATACACCAATTCATCAGCCTGAGACCAGAAAAACTAGATGGTGCCCAGCTACCACCAATGACTACCCTGACAGGGAACACAACAGACAGTCCCAGACAGAGCCAGAGAAAAGTAGGGTGCAGAACTCAAATTCAAGTAAAAAGACCATACTTAATGGTCTGACTGAGACTGGAGGAACCCCTGAAACTATGGCCCCTAGATTCTCTGTTAACCCAGAACTAAAACCATTCCCAAAGCCCACTCTTCAGACAAAGAGTAGACTGGACTATAAAACATAAAATTAATACTCATGAAGAGTGTACTTCTTAGTTCAATCAGATACACGAGACCAAATGGGTAGCTCCTCTCTGGAGGCAAGATGAGAAGGCAGGAAGGGACAGGAGCTGGTTGAATGGACACAAGAAACCCCAGGTGGAAAGTGGGAGTGTGCTGTTACATTGTAGGGATTGCAATTAATGTCACATAACAATATGTGTATAAATTTATGTATGAGAAATTAACTTGAGCTGTAAACTTTTTATTTATTAATAAATAAATATACCAATTCAACAGTTGATACATGTACAATTCAGTGACATTGACTACATTCTTCAAGTTGAGCAACCATTCTCACCCTCCTTTTCTGAGTTGTTCCTCCCCCATTAACATAAAGTCACTGTCCACTAAGGTACCTATATAATTGTTCAGGATGCTGTTGTTGCTTTGATCCCATATATATATATATATAAAACAAACCCATTGCCGTCAAGTTGATTCCAACTCATCGCAACCCTATAGAACAGAAAAGAACCGCCCCATAGGGTTTCCAAGGAGCAGTTGGTAGATTTGAACTACTGACCTTTTGGTTAGCAGCCAAGTTCTTAACCACTGCATCACCAGGGTCCTTTGATCTCATATAGATAGTTCTTAAAGGAACATAATGCTCAAGGCAAATATTTTTTACTATTTTAGCTAAACTATAGTTTTAAGATGACTTCAGGGGATATTTTGGTTTAAGGTTCAAAGATTATCTCAGGGCAAAAGTTTCAGGGGTTCATCCAGCCTCCATGACTCCAGAAAGTCTGCAGTCTACAAGAATTTGAAATTCTATTCTATATTTCCCCCCTTTTGACCAGTATTCTTCTATAGAATCTTTGATCAAAATATTCAGTAATAGTAGCCAGGCACCATCCAGTTCTTCTGGCCTCATGGCAAAGGAGGCAGTTGTTCATGGAGGCTATTAGCCATGCATTCCATATCCCCCTCCTATTACTGACTCTCCTTCTTCCTCTGTTGCTCCAGGTAAATAGAGGCCAATTGTCATGCCTTGGATGACAACTTACAAGCTTTTAAGACCCCAGGACTGCTCAATGAACTGGGAGGTAGAACAGAAGCACTAAACATGTTACTAGGCCAATTAACTGGGATGTCTCGTGAGGTTTTTGGTTGTACATAAGAAGTCCCAGCAACTACTTTTTTTTTTTTTTTTGTAAAAATATCTATCACATAACTTTTGCCAGTTCAACTTTTTACAGGTGTACAACTTATTGACATCAGTTACAAAATAACTGGCTGTGCAACCTTAAGCTTAATCAATGTGATTTTTCCATCACTATTTACCTCCCCATTCCCCCTCTACCCAGCCCCTGGTAACCACTAGTAAACTGTGGTCTCTATTCATTTGCCTTTTCTTGTGTTTTTATATAAGTGAGGTCATATGAGATTTGTCCTTTTGTGATTGACTTATTTCCCTCAGCATAATGTCTTCAAGCGCCATCCATATTGTAGCATGTATCAAGAGTTCGTTTCTACTACTGGCTGAGTAGTTTTCCACTGTATGTATGTACCACATTTTGTTTCTCCATTCATCTGTTGGTGGGCATTCACCTTTTTGCTATTGTGAATAGTACTGCAGTGAATATTGGTGTACAAGTTTCTGCTTTCAAGCATTTTGGGTATATACCTAGGAGTGAAATTGCTGGGTCATGTGGTAGTTCTATTTTTAGTTTTTTGAGGAACCACTACACTGTTTTCCACAGCAGCTATACCATATTGCATTCCCACCAACAAAGGGTAAATGTTCCAATTTCCCCACATCATTGACAACACCTGTTATTTTCCGGGTTTTTGTTGTTGTTTGTTTATTTTAGCCATGCCAGTGGGAGTGAAATTGTATCTCATTGTGGTTTCGATTTGCATCTCTCTGATGGCTCATGATATTGAGCATCTTTTCAGGTGTTTGGTGGCCGTTTGAATGTCCTCTTCTGTGAAATGTGTGTTCAAGTCCTTGGCCCATTTTATGACTGGGTTATTCGTCTTTTTGTTGTTAAATTGTTTAAGATTTATATATATTTTGGTTATTAGATTCTTATTGGATATATGGTTTCTAAAGCTTTTCTCCCAGTTGGTAGCTTGTCTTTTCACTTTTTGGGTAAAATCTTTTGAGAAATAAAAGTTTTTCATTTAGCAGGTTCTATTTATTTGTTTTGTCTTTTGCTGTTTGTGCTTTTGTTATTATATTAGATAATCCATTGCTAAAAACTAGGCCCAACAGCATTGTCCCTGCATTTTCTTCTAAAAATTGTATGGTTTTAGCTTGCACATTTCATTCTTAATCCATTTTGAATTTGTTTTTCTGTATAGCATGAGGCATGGATCCTGTTTCATTTTTCTGCCTGTGGAAATCCAATTTTCCCAACGCGATTTATTGAAAAGATTCTTCTTTCCCCCATTGAATGGACTTAGTATTCTTGTCAAAAATCAGTTGACCGTAGATGTGTGAGTTTATTTCTGGACTCTCAATTCTATCCTAATGGTGTATGTGTCTATTGTTATACCAGTACTAGGCTGTTTTGATTACTGTAGCTGTATAATATGTTTTAAAATCAGGAAGTGTGAGTCTCCTACTTTGTTCTTCTCTTTCCACATTGCTTTAGCTATTTGGGGCCTCTTGCCATTCCACAAAAAGTTGAGGACTGTTTTATCCATTTCTGTAAAGAAGGCTATTAGAATTTTGATTGGGATTGCATTGACTCTATAGATCTATGAGTCTATAGATTGCTTTGGCTAGACTGACAAAGAAAAGAAGAGAAAAGGTGAAAATAATTAAAATAAAAAAGGAAAGAAGGGACATTAAAACTGACTTGATAGAAATAAAGAGAATTATGACAGAATATTATGAACAACTGTATGTCAACAAACTGGATAACCTAGGTGAAATGGACAAATTCTTAGAAGCACACAACCTACCCAAACAGATTCCAGGGGAAATAGAAAGTCTCAACAGACTCATAACAAGTGAAGAGATCTAATAGGGATCAAAAATCTCCCAACAACAAAAAGTCCTGAACCAGATGGCTTCAGTGAGGATTCTACCAAACATTTAAAGAAGAAATGACCCCAGCATTATTTAAACTCTTCCAAAAGATAGAGAAGGAAGGACTACTCCCTAAACCATTCTATGAAGCAAACATAACCCTGATACCAAAACCAGATAAAAATACCACAAAAAAAGAAAACTACAAGCGAATATTTCTTACGAATTTAGATGTAAAAATCCTCAACAAAATACCAGCAAACAGAAATACAACAGCATATGAAAAGAATCATACACCATGACTAAGTGGGATTTATTCCAGGAATGCAAGGACAGTTCATCATTAGAAAATCAGTCAATATAATACAGCACATCAATAGAACAAAGGAAAAGAGCCACATGGTCATCTCTACGGATGCAGAAAAAGCGTTTGATAAAATCCAATACCCTTCCTTGATGAAAACCCTAAAGACGATTGGAATAGAAGGGAAATACCTCAATGTGATTCAAGGCATATATGAAAAGCCAACAGTCAACATTATACTTAATGGAAAAAGAGCTTCCCCCTTGAAACTGGGAGCAGGAGAAGGGTGCCTGCTCTAACCACTTCTATTTACTATTGTATTAGAAGTTCTATGCAGAGCAATAAGACAAGAAAAAGAAATAAAAGGTATCCAGATTGGAAAAGAAGAAGTAACATTATCTTTATTCGTGGATGATATGATCATATACATACAGAACATCCCAAAGAATCTGCAAGAAAACTTCTACAATTAACAGAGGAATTAGGTAAAGTTTCAGGGTGCAAAGTCAGCAAACAAAAATCAGTTGGGTTTCTATACACCAGCAAAGAGAAATATGAAATGGAAATTAGGGAAACAATTTCATTTACAATGCCATCTAAGAGAATAAAATACCTAGGAATAAATCTAACCAGGGCCATGAAGGACTTATACAATGAAAATTGTAAAACACTGCTGAAAGAGACTAAAGAAGACTTAAATAAATGGAAAGATGGTCCATGTTCTTGGGTTGGAAGACTTAAAAGGTATCTTTTTTAACATTCCTTCCCACCTCACTCTTCAAATACCCAACCACTCTCCACAAAACAAGATTCAGAGGGTAGAGGAGGGAGAAGGCCTCACTAGTCATCTCATTCTTTTCTGTCTGGTTTAGAACTTACTGACTGCATTGGCTGATTTTCTAAAGAGCCTGGGAAGTGGCTCTGTTTGCTCCAAAAGCCCCTAATAAGAATGGAATTTCTAGAAGTACATTGATTTCTAGAACTAGATGAGAAGGTACCTGCCCCCTCTCAGGACCCTTCAGTAGCTCCCCATACCACTGAGAGCAAAATCCCAAACTGTTATCTGGGGTATACCTGCAAAGCCCACACATCCAGCCCTGGCCTTCCTCTAGGACCTCCACCTCTGCCTTTTCTCATGATCGTTGCCTATTCTGCACCAGCCTCACTGGCCCTTTCTCTGTCTCCACATATGTGCAAGCTGGTCCTGCCAAAGGGCTTCTACACTTGCTCTTTCCTCTGCCTGGGAGAGTCTTCCACCAGGACTTCCACTGGCTCACTCAAGTCACTCAGGTCTCTACTTAAAGATTAGATCCTCAAAGGGACCTTCCCTGAGCTCCCTATCTAAAATAACCTCTCTCTACTCCCCACCAGGTCACCTTCAATCCCTTTACTCTGCTTTATTTCTCTTCATAGCACTCGTTTCTATTGGAAATTACATTGTTTTCTCATTTGCTTGCTTGCTTGCTTGTCTCATGCAATAGCATGCAAACTTCATGAGGGCAGGCCCTTGACTCTGTTCACCTCTGAATCTCTCGTACCTAAAAGAGTACCTGGAGGGAGTAAGCACTCGAGGGACTTTGGTTGAATGAATGAGTGTACGATTGAATACTTACAACAACCAGACCCCACTGTAACAAAATTAGGGTGCCTATAAAGTTGTGTGTATGTGTGCACATGTGTGTATGTATGAGTATAGTAGTCAGTGGAGTAGAACTAGTAGATAGTAGTTGTAGCAATAGGAATAATAGTAGCAGCAGTAGTAGTAGTAGTGGAATTGGACCTATTTCTGTGATGGGACAATGGCCCTGATTGCTAACAGTTAAAATACATCAATATTTGAAGAAGGCTTTTGATTTGACCCCATATAAAAAAGTCCTCTGTATACAAGTTCAGAATTGTTCTGGACTATATCATTACTACCATTCAGTAACACTTCAAAGAAAAGATCCTGCCAATAGGGCAATTATCAATACTTCAGTGTCCATGTACAGAATGTATACTTGGAATAATTTTCCCAAGTTATGTGACTAAATAGGTCAGTCTAGTTGTGATCAAGGCTGTAAAGAAAATGTAGCCCCAAGAAAAATTTAGGTCAATATTTAAGTCCTTGATTTTTAAACTAAAGGATGGTTCCCACAGGAAAAAAGAATAGAGCAAAAGTAAATAAAAAAGCTGAGAATTTAATTGGTACCAGAAATAAACCTTAAAAGAGTTATAAGCCCAATTAGTAAACTGGATCTCAGTTGACATTTCTGTTTCCAGAGAAATGGTGTATTTATTTAACTTCTTTCAGAGATTCTTTGCACTTGAATAACAACAATTTTCTTTAAAATACTAATGAGCCTTCAAAAAATATATGAAAGGACAGTGTGTAACTTTCTTAAGCTCCCTGTGCACCAGTTCACTGCTCTGGCCACCTCAAATGAATCCTAGTGCCATCAGTTAAATCAACCTGCTTCATTCACTCATTATTCCTTGTGCTGGGAAGTGTGCTCAGTGCTAGGAACTCAGAAGTAAAAGGCATAATACAGTGTGATACAGCTCAATAAGGCAGCCTTGCACAGTCCTGGGCGGGGCGGCGGGGCAGGGGAGTGAGTAGGAGGAGGAGGAAGGCGGTGAATGATCAAGGCTGTTTAGAGGAGATGACAATCAAGCTGAGTTTTAAAGGAGGAAATAGGAGCTATTCAGGCAAGGAAAGGGTAGGGGTTGGCTCAGGAGACATTCAGGGAAGGCTGGGAAGCATGGGAGCCCCTGGCAAGTATTTCATTATAGCAGAACAATGAGATGGATTTGAGACTGTGTCAGAAAATAAGCCAACACATTCCAAGAGGCATCAGATCATTACCACTCCAAACGACATGCCTCCATTTTATCATTTTTTGCTTTGAATCTTTTTTAAAAGTAAAAGAAATAAAATACTACAGATAATATTGTAGTCTCCTTTGTCCCCAATCCCTCTCTGCTCTTCTCCCCTTTGCTCCAGTCACACACTGTCATGACTTTGCTCTTGTAGCCTTTCTATCATTTTGCTTTTCCATGCATAATAGGTAGCCCATACAATTTTTGAGTGTATTGTTCTTCAACTTGACTTCTTTAATGAATATTACAGTAAAACACCCTAATGCATCCTGTAATACCACAAATTTTTAAGTAATAAAATTGATTATTGGTCTCACGTACTTTGACATGTTACCAGGAGGAACCAGTCCCTGAAGAAGGACATCATGCTTGGTAAAGTAGCAGGTCAGCCAATAAGAGGAAGACCCTCAATGAGCTGAGTGACACAATGGCTGCAACAATGAGCTCAAGTGTAACAATAATTGTGAGGATAGCAAAGGACCAGGCAGTGTTTTGTTCTGTTGTACATGGGTAGTTATGAATCAGAACCAACTTGATGGCACCTAAGGACAACATTGGCTCCCATCTTCCTTACAGCCCAGGTGGTAAAAAAGGCATATTCCCAAAGTTCTTATATCCCTGGGGTGAGATGGAAGAACATGGAGGAGAAGGTGATACCTGATGAAGAAATAGTGGGTAGAGGGTAGATTTCTGTATCCCCAGTATTCTTCTGCCCAGGAGATCAAGTAAACAAAGAGGTATCAAATAACTGGAGATTCATCACTGTCCTGAAGAGCCCTGCCAGTCTCAGGGCTTAGAATTATTTTCATAAATACTTAAGCCAGAATGGACCACTACTACCATAGGAATCAAATCACAACTGGGAATTAGACTGACCTAGTAGGTGCAGCTGAATATCAAAACTCCACTTGCCTAGTCATTTCATTACCCCCTCAATGATAGAACCTTGCAAAATACACTTTAGATTTTTTTTTTTTTGCTATATTTATAATAATATATGGGGTTGTATTACATTCTTTTAAAATCTATCTGTGTTAATATACATAGATATAGTTCATTCACATTAATTATTGTTAGTATTTCAGCATTTCAATAAGTCATATTTTATTTACCATTTTCTTCATTTACAGACATTTACACTGTTTCAATTGTTTTTTTGTTTGGTTGGTTGGTTTTACTATTATGAACAATGCCGCTGTAAATGTTCTTGACATTTCTCTTATACACACATGTGAGAAATGTTATAGGGCAATAAACCTAGAAATGGAAACTTTAGGTTTTAGGGTATGTAAAAATTGAACTTTACTAGCTATTTCTAGAATGTTCTCCAAAATGTTTGTACTGATTAATACTTTTCCCATTGATATATGGGAGTCCTGTTTGCCCACATCTTCTCCAACACTTTATATTATCATTTTAAAAATTTGAATGGGTAATAAATGGCGTCTCATTTTTGTTTTAATTTTCATATCTTTGGTCGTTTGGTGAAGCTGAATATTTTTTTCACATAGTTACTGATTCTTTGAACTTATGTTGAAAACTGTTTATGAACTTTAAGATATGTCTAATTTTTGGTCTTTTTCATATTGAGGGTATTACAGTTAATTCTTGTTATTCACAGTAAATATGTTTTATAAAGTCTCCAGGAACACTGAATTAACAAATACAAAACCACTGATCCTAGAGGAACTAGAGGGTTAGTTTCCTGCAAGCCTCTGGTCACACATTTTTATCACTCACTCAATATACATTCTTGTTTTATATGCATTTCTTATTTAATATATATTACTGATTCATTAACATTGAACTCATGGCCAACAGCGTTATAACTCATGCCTGAAAAAACTTATCTAAAAAAAGTATTTTCTCCATAAGGCGCATCACAGGCTTCTTGCACTTAGGAACATCAGACAGCTTTTCAGCACTACACTTGGGAACCATTTTAAACAGAGAAATCACCAACAAAAAGCACAAAAATGCAAAAAATGTGGCACTAAGTAGACCGCAAAAAAGACACTTGTTCACGGTATAGAAGTTGGAACAAGAGGAAGAGTGTCCCCTTGTTCAGCCTTAGCTGGGAACATGTGCATTGGGAGACTCAAATTTTTTGCCATTCTGCTCATGTTTGCAAATAACCACAAAAGTGCTGTGAGTATTCATTTGGGGTTATGAAATTAATTTTAGTGGGTAGCCAAATTTGCATATGAGGAATCTGTGAATAATAAGGATCAGCAGTATATCAGAAATTTCTATAGACCTTCCCTCAAGGAAATAAACACAAATATGAATCATATATAGTAACTAACGTGAAATTTCACCCATGAATGATAGAACTGGTAAATAGGTATTATAAATATATTAGATTAGATTAGATTATGTTATTTTATTATATTCCAAATATGAACAGTACTAACCCATTAAAATTCATTGCCATTGAGTCGATTCTGACTCAGGGCAACCCATATTACAGAGTGGAACTGTGCTCCATAGGGTTTTCTTGGCTGTAATCTTTATGGAAGCAGATCACCAAGCCTTTCTTCTGTGGCACCGCTGGATGGGCTCAAACTGCCAACCTTTCAGTTAGTAGCCGAACGCGAACCATTTGCCCCACCCAGGGACCCAAAGGACAAAGCAAATGCACAAAATTTTTAATTTTCAGCCAATACGTCAGACCTCTTTACCAACTAACTCTCTTGGAAGAACTACTAGAAAGATGCAGACTAGAGCTGCTACAAAGATGCTTAGGTGGATGGAAGAAATGAATTTTGCTTTAACTTCCTTATCATATTGATTTCTTTTGAAAGTTCCTTTTATAAAGCAAAACAACCAAGAGAAAGGAATAAACTGATAAAAAAAAAAAAAGGGCAGAAACCACACAATCCACAAATAGGATAATTAACCCCTGGCTCATCAAGTTTTGAGAGTCAACTAATGTAGTATGAAAGAACTAACGTATTCCTAGAATTGAAGAGCTAATAAGGGTTTATACATGTAGGTATGACCATGTTCTAATTCACTCAATTAAGTTTTGTATTAAAACATAAAATGAGTATTTGTGGTCCAGTAAAGCTGAGGATAGAGGGAGATGAAAAAGAGGTGCATGGCAGTACACTTCTTAAAATGACAGACTAGACTAAGAACTGGGCATTCTCAATTTCTCATCAGCATTTCTTATTGAGAAATGAATCTGTGGTGGCTTGTGATAGTCTTTTTTCAGCCATCTTTTAGTGGTTTCTTCTCTAAATACTTCTTTCTGTTCTTCAGTATCCCTTTCCTCAAAATAGCTAGCTACCACCGGGGCACCGTAAAAATACACAAACGATTTCATTCTGCTTTGAGGAATTCTCAAGTTGCACACTATACATAGAAAAGGAGATGTGGAAGGAGTCTGCCACAAACCTTCAATTATGGAGCCTGTTCTATTGATATTGGATAAATTTCTTAGGCAGACTACTCCATGCCAACCCTTGGGCTGAATTAGCCAGTTCAGCACATTCAGAATAGTGTTTTGAAGAGACAAGAGCACCAGCTCTAGGGTTAGACAGCCATGGATTTAAATCCTGGCTCCAAGCTTTACCTATTAGCTGTGTAGCCTGTGAAGATAGTCTTTCTGAGCCTCAATCTCCTCATCTCTGAATCCCATGTACAAACATCTCTCTTTCAGCGTTGTGAAGAGTAAAGACAATGAATGTAAAGCACTTGAGTGGCAGAAACAATGTTCCTGGACTATCCAGGGGCTCCTATGACAAGCTCCAGTCAATGGACTGGAAGTCAAGGTGACTCATGTCACAGGTGGATTGAGGCAGTTCAGTACTTCTTCCATCCCTCTTTTGCTAGGTTGCAACTACCTTGGAGGCCACGTGTACCAAGGGCATAGCTATAAGAGGGAGGAGAGCTACCAACCCACATGGGGCTTTGTGAAAACAAGAAACAAAATTATGTTGTGTTGAGCAACGGAAATTTTGGAGCTTATTTCCTCCTGAAGCATAGCATAGACCAGTCGTTCTCCTTCTTGTTCTCTAGTGTGGTCCCCAGATTAGCAGCATCAGCATCATCTTGGACTTGTTAGAAATGCAAATTTTCAGGTCTCATCCCTGACCTGCTTGCTAACTCAGAAATTCTGGAGAGGAGGCCCTGCAATCTGAGTTTATCAAGCCCTCCAGATGATTTTGATGTACACTCAAGTTTGAGAACCACTGACATAGACTATCCTGACTAGCCCAACCTGGCACATATGTTGTTGTTAGGTGACATGGAGTTGTTTTCTACTCATAGCAACCCCATGTGACAGAGGAGAACTGCCCCATAGAGTTTTCTTAGCTGTAATCTTTACAGGAGCAAATCACCAGGTCTTTCTCCCAAAGAGCCATTTGGTAGGTTCGAACCGCCAACCTTTCAATTAGCAGCCAAACTGTTTGTGCTCAAGAAGTGATAGTTATTATTATCTAGTTAAACCACCTGTGGCAAGCTAGTTATTGCCAGTAAGTAAAAATACTCATGGGTATCACTATGGAATGTGTTGGTCATATTTTATCAGTGGGATCTGAGCTTTTGTTAATACTTACTCTTTCCTCTATTTAGAAATGAAAATTGTGGAACTGTTAATATGCTCAAGAAATATAGGACGTAGTAATCTAGATATTAAAGTCAAGTTTATGATTGCAATTAAATTGATACGTGAGATTCACTGAAATTTGGAAATCAAATCCCCCAAATTTATAAATATTTCATGATCAATTATGTAACACAGCTGCAGTTACCAAATAGTAAATTTCATAAGGAAAGTTGCAGTTGTATAAAGTTTTCAGAGCTACATTAGTCTAATTCAAACCATACAACAAAGTGCATGCGTGTGTGTGTGTGTTTGTACGCGTATAGTGAGGTTGCCCTTCTTTAATAAAATACTTCTTACTTCTTCCTTGTTCATTAACATCTGTTAAGGTTTTTTTTTTTTTTTTTTTTTTAATTTTGCCCTGGCAGTTCCAGTGCTCTAGGTGCTGGAGTCATGAGCCTGTGATTCTCAAACTGAATATCATATGATGACCTTGACCTTAGGCCAAAATTTACAATGGCCTAAAATCTTTAAACTACATCATACAGAGCCTGAGGTTTTCATTCTAAGATAATGGTCCTCCACTTCTCATGCCTAGCCTCATTAATTTGATGTGATAATCCATTTTTCTCCCAGAAGTGCTACATCACATATATTTATATGTCCTAATTAAAGTGGGTTAAAATAAATTTTAAGAATTTAGTGACATGCCTGGAGCTTTCCTGGAGATCAGCAAAATTAGATTGGAAATTACCTTTCTAAGGATATTGCAATTTGATCATCCCTAAATAGTATAAACAAGAGGGAAGGAAAATGGAGTTTTCCCTCAAGGACTTTTTTCCTTTAGGAAGTAGTGGACAACTTTTCATTCTTATTTGAAATGTGTGATTTCAATGAAAATCAGAATTTTTCTATTTTGTCTCTGCTGAGGGATTTTGTTTTTTATAAATACCAGCCATTGCTGCCCTATTTCTATCTTTATTCCTAAAAACTTGAAGGGAATGCCCCACTGACAAATGGATTTTTATCAGGGTTTCAAACGAGTTCATTCCAGTTCAACCCCCTGCTGAGAATTTGCATTTCCACCCCAGATAATACAGAATCTTATGTATACTGTATACATAAGAATCACCTAAGGATTTTGTTACAACGTAGATTCTGAGTTAGTATACCTGGGGGGTGCAAATGCAAATTCCCAACAGGAGGTCGAACTGGAATGAACTAGTTTGAAGCTCTAATTTATATGAACTCCTTCAGTTTTCTGTTTTGTTATTTCTTAAAAATTCGCTCATATTCACCTTAGAGTTTCATACCACCTGCAGAATCCATTCATCATTCATTTAGCAAATATTTTCTCCTCTTTTAATTTAGGTTTTTTTTTTTTTTTAATTTGATCTTACTACCTGTCTTAGGCTCGCTTCTCTAGAGAAGCAAAACCAGTGAAGCGTACAGAGAGAGATTTATCTCAAGGAAATAGCTCATGCAGTTGTAGAGGCTGGCAAGTCCCAAGTCCATGGGTCAGGTGTCAGGCTGTAGGTTTTCCTGACTCACATAGCTGCAGGGGCTGAGAAACCCAAGATCGTCAGGTAAGATGGCAGGCTGCTAGCTCGCAGGTGTGGAGTCTGTCAGATCCCAAGACTGGCAGTCAATACAGCAGGCAGCTGGCTCAAGTCCTAAGAGCCAGAGGTCAGATGATGACAAGCCATATGCAGGACCCAGAGTAAGCAAGCAAGTTTTGCCAGGTTGTCCATATATATATTGGATGTAGGCCACACCCCTGAGGAAACTCCTCTTACAACTGATTGGTTGATCACATCATAACACATCATGGAAAGTGACTACATCATTACACAGCTGCCAAATTACATCACTACATAACTACCAAACTACATCATTACGTAACTGCCAAACCACTGAGAATCATGGCCCAGCCAAGTTAGCACACAACCTTAACTATCACACTACCATTCCCACCCCCTACCTTCCATAAGCAGTCATTCTGATATGTTCAATGTGTATCTTTTTGTTTATGTTCTTTTAAAATTTGTATTGTTATTCTGTATGCATGTGTATTGCTGTTCTGCATGCATGTGTTTTTAGTTTTTATAAATGGCATTGTGTTATATATCTCATTTTCTTTCATAGTTCTTTCACTCAGTACTATGCTTACAGTTACACTATATTGCCATGTATACTGCCAATCCATTGTTTCTAAGTCCTGTATGTTTTCTGTAGACTCTTTTTCTAGCTATGAGGTATAAGGAAAGGGTTGAACAAGAAAATTCATTGTTCCTCTTTCTACAGAGCTTATTTTCTAGTTGAAAGAATAGACATTAAACAATAGCCACACATAGTATTGTAACTGTTTATCATTCATTTTTATTCAGCATATATTTATTGAGTGTTTTCCATGTGCCAAATATGATGTTAAGCACTGGGGATAAAATAGAGAACCAGATAGAAAACATACCTGCCCTCATGAAGCTTACATTCCAGAGAAATATCCAGGCCTTATAGATCATGGTAAGGATTTAAGGACAATGGCAAATGATTAATTTTTTTTTCCATCAGGGTGACGTGATGAAGTTTGTATCTTTATTTTGGATGTAGTGTGAATAATAGATTAGAAGTGAGCAAGACTGGATTCAGGGAAATCCTTTAGGAAGCTGTTACAGTAAAACAGCTGAGAAACAATAGTAGTTTCAATAGGGGTGGTGGTAGTTGTACAGAAAATAGAGTTGATGTGACATAATTTAGAGGTAGAACAGACAGGATTTGCTTATGAATTAAGTGTAAGGGTGAGGAGGTTTCAAGGAGTATGGCTGGGTTTCTAGTGTAGAAACTGAGATGGAGAAGACAGAGTGCGTGGGGTTTGGGGAGAAAAGCCAACTTACTGTTTTAGTCATGATGCCTATGGGCCATCTAAATGGAGGTGTCATGCAGGCAATCGAACCTATGAATCATTCTCAGACAAGAGCTGTGGGTTGAAGATGCATATATGGGAGTAACACATATACTGGTTTTTTAAAATCATGGGAATGAATAAGAGTGTAGAAAGAGACAAAAAGGGGACCCATTACAGAGCCCAAGTGAATCTCAACATTTAAAGACTAGATGGAGGAGAAGGAGTGAGCAGAGAAATCACAGGGAGTGTTCAGGGAGGCTCTACTGTGTTTGAGCCATTTGAGTGTCTGTTTCCCTAACTAATACCCTTACCAGAGCTATTTATGTGCCAATATGGGGAAGAAAGCCTATTCAGCATGGTATAAAGAGTAAGTAGAAGGTGAAGAAGTAGACATGATGCATGTAGATAATTTCTTAGTGAATTTGGGGTGGAAGGGAGGAGATAAAATAGGATAATATCTGGAGGGGCATTTGGGATTAATGACTTTTTTTTTTTTAAGTGGGTGAGCCTTGAACATGATTAAGACATGATACATGGGTACATAGGGATAATGGATAGTGGAAGGTTCCAGAGAGGCAGGAAGAGATGTAATCCAAAGTGCAGGAAGGGGCAGTTCCCCTTTAGTAGCACTCATTCCATGCTTTTCTCTGAATGTTATTTCACTGACAAAATGAAATAACAGGAGGAGGTAGTTTGAAAGCTCTGTTCTAATGGGTTTTACAATGCACAGAAGGTAAGGGGCCTGATTCCTTGAAAAGTAATTTGCTCTAAGGTCACTGTCAAAGAAACAAGGCCTCAAAACAGGAAGAAATCTATAGAATTTAGCAGAGAATCTGATTCTATATTATCACAGGGCAAATTTGGTTTGGGAGAAGGCCGGCTAGTGGAAGAAAATTACTCTACTGTCTGGAAAGAGACCATCACAGGATTTGACAGGAACCCAGAGAAATCATGCAGCCTTTCATTTGTGTTCATCAAAAAGCTCAAACTCCCTCCTTTTTTTTAGCCTCAGCAGGCAGACAGAGCAGAAGACAGATTCTTATCAAACTAAGTAGGGAGCAATGATAAACCAAAAGGGGAGTGGCCAGCAGACACACTAACGGCTTTTCAACATACAGTTGATCACAGGCCAGTGTTAACTCCCTTTGAGACCATGTCTATAGCCTGGGAGGACCTGTGATGAATTTTCTCCTTAGTTGAGGGAAAAGGCCACACACAAACTCAATAGTATAAAGGATAGGTGTAAATATATCTAAACATATTTATTTATTTAAATCTTAGGCTAAAGAGTATAAATGTTTACTTTTCCTAGTGGCAGTATTCCCTGATTAATAGTGGTGTTTTAGCACTTTCTGAGTTGACTTTTTATACAGAATAAAAAAATTATCAAATCACGTCTTATGTTTTGTAATCGAATCACAAAACACTACTATTCACGAAGCCAACACTGAGTTGGGGGCAGCTATCAACATGGCAGCTCAGAGGAGGGAAACCATCTCTCAGTGTTAGACTCTCAGACTTGAGCTTAGGAAATGGTATCACAGGTTGTAAATAGAGGGCAGTATGTTCTGTTGTGAAAAATGCTAACTTGAGAATCAGGTTACCTGGATTTCAGTCCTGGCCCCACCACTAACATAGTGGTATGACTTTGGGCAAATTGCTAAACTCCCCAAGCCACTTCATCTATAAAATGAGTGAGTCCAACCACTACTCGGGACTTTTTGAGGCCTCTCCTAGTTTTAAAATTCCATGATCTGATCATTTATCAGAATTATTTTGGTTCCAAGTGACAGAAACAGACCTCAAACTGACAAATAAAGGAGGGATTTATTGATTCCCATAACTGCAAAGCACTGGCAGCCTACACAGAGCCTTCTGAGAAATAGAAAAAGGGGCTCCTTCTGAGTGAGCACCTGGCTTGACAATCAGTGGGAGCTCTGTGTGACAAAACAGTAACATCCCCTTCCTCTAGGTGGATGCAGCCCTGTGCTCAGATACGCAAAATGGATTTCAGCCTCCATTTACTCTTTTGGCTGGGAACTCTTCGCAGTCCATAGACTGTTCGATCCTACATTTAAAAAAAAAAAGTTGCCATGCAGTGGATTCCAACTCATGGTGACCCCATGTGTGTCACAGTAGAACTGTGTTCCATAGAATTTTCACAGCTATGACCTTTCGAAAGTAGATTGCCAGGTCTTTCTTCCAAGGTGCCTCTGGGAAGACTCAAACCACCCACCTTCCCGTTAGTAGCCAAGCACTTAATTGCTTGCGCTACCCATGTATTCCATTCAACCCTAAATAGTGGCCCTGAATCCAAATAGTTTGGCATCAGGTCCTGCTGGATCCAGGGGCTCAAATACTGTCACCAAGACTTACTCTCATGCTATCCTCTTAACTCTTCTTTTGTTGAATCCATTTGTGTGTGTGTGTGAGAGAGAGACAGAGAGAGACAGAGAGAGAAAGTGATTGACCAGTGACCAGGCTGAGTCACATGCTGACCTCTTGTATCTGAGAGAGGGGGTGGGGGTGAGGTTGGGGTCCCATCGAATCACATGGACTGAGAGATCAGAGCAACTCAGGGTCCTGTTCCTAGAGGAAGACAATGGAGGAGAGCTGGGAAAAATAATCCATGTCCTCTTATTTTCAATCTGCTCACCAAGGAGTCTTAGTAGATCTGAGGAACCCCCCTCTAAAGCTTTTAAATTGGCAAAAACCTTGAAACTACCCAATGCTGACAATGCTGTAGTGAAACCAGTATATTTATACATTGCTGGTAGCATCGTTAATTGGCACAAGGCTTTGGAAAGCTATTGAGCAATTTTGATCAATAGTCATAAAAATTGCTTGTACCATGTGGTCTTCAGTAATACCTCTGAGAACTTATCCCAGAGAGATAAGTTTTAAAAAAATTATATGTATGAAAATTTTTACTCTACATTATCTATGATATCAAAAAGTTTGAAATGACCTAGATGTCCACAACAGTGGAATGGGTAGTAAATTATAACTAAATGTAACGTTGACTAGCCATTAAAATGAAAATTATGAAGAGTACATAACAGGTATGCTGAGTGAAACGATGTATGCATAAACCCTTTGATGACAACAGAAAAATATGTAAACTTACAGATATAGCCTAGAAAGGAACTCCTAAAATACAAACCATTTTTGTGTTTAACGAGCAAGGGTAATGGGGACCTTGGTTTGTTTTAAATCTCTTGCAATGTTGATATAAGGCTGTTTTATATCAAATTTAGTGATAAAATTGTATGATTTAAGTTTGATTACTTCGATTACCTCATAGGTAGGGTTTTAAGGATTAAATGAGAGAACATATTTTAAAATGTTTAGGGAGTGCTGCCCACGTAGTAACGATACAAACAATAAATGCTGGCCATTAATATTAAGGTAATACATTTAAAATACTGTGTGCATATTACGTAGTATTGGAAGATAATGGAAAGTGACTTTTTCCTCTAATGCTAACAGGGACTTTCCCTTACCATAAATTCCCTTACCAAATCACACTCCAATACTATATTGATTTAACCTCAGGCGCCTCCTATAGCATTTTCCCGGAGGTTCATGGTGAGAACACGTATTTTCAGAAGCCCTGATTTAAAGGGAGGTTCTCCTGGAAAGTTTTACTGGGAGGCTGTGAATGTGAATGGCCCCGTGGCCCTGATTACTATCGTTCAGGAGAAGGGGGGGAGAAGGGGAGATGGGCAACTATGGCGAAAGAGGGAAGAGGAAATTGACTTTAAAAAGCTAATATTTTAATTACATAAGTAATATGTAAATACATTCTCATTCTAAAATATTAGAACGTTACAACTAACATTGCAGGGAAGGTTTAAGACCCCTTTGACAACCCCCTCCCTCCATGCTTTGTCCTCATTTATGACCTCTCTTCTCCGTTCTGAGGACTGTGATGTATCTAGACTTTTTTCTATTCAAAAAAAAAGAAAATACATATGTAGCCATAGAGGATATTTTTGTACTGTGCAGTTTCTAAAATTTTCCTGTGCATAGCCTTCTTCAGCTTGGTTTTTGTAAAATACGTCTTGGTGAAGTTTCAAAACAGTGTATAGGTATCTACTTCATCTTTTTTTTTAACTACTGCATAATATTCTAAAATATGATTACCAGATTCTATTAACTATTTTAAATAACTACCACCTTATTAATAAGCATTTAAGTCATTTCTAATTTTTCCCAATTACAAACAATTCTAAAACGAAAATGTTTATACATGCCTCTTTGTGCACACAAGTGAATGTTTCTATAAGGTAGATACCCAGGAGCTGAATTGCTGGGTCACAGAATATCCACATTTTCAATTTTAATAGATACTTTCAAATTGCCCTCCAAGGTGACTGTCCCAATTTACATTCTCACTAGTAATTTATGAGGTTACTTGAACATCCTTGTCCACATTTAGTATCATCAAACTTTAATATTCTTGGCCAATCTGATGAGTACAAAAAATGTTATCTTACTGTTTAAAATTGTATTTCCTTGATTGATGTTAAGATTGACTGTCTTCTGGAAGAGGTATTGACCGGCTGCATTCCCTCCTAAGTATTGCCTCTTTAACATTTTGCCCATTTTTTTCCTACCAGATTATTCATGGTTTTCTTATTCAACTCGTATGACTCCTTTAATCCTTTAATTAGGTTGCTAATATTCTCTCCCCATCTGCCATCTGCTTTTTTGCTTCACTTATGGTATATTTCCTCTTGCAAAAGTTTTTATGTTAAAAAATGTTTTAACATTTTCCTTTAGAGGTTTTGCTTTTAGTGCCTTTAGAGGCCTGTCCTGTCCCAAGATTATAATCATGTTCTATTATATACTCATTTAACACTTCCATAGTTTACTTTGTTTTTCTTTCACGTCTAGATTTTTAATCCATCTGGAACTTGTTTTCAAAAGTGGTATAAGGCATGAATTAAATTTACTATTTTCCAAATGGATAGCCAATTGTCCCAATTTAGGGAGTTGATTCTTTTTGTTAAGTCTGAAACTCTGAGACAACACTTTTGTATTTCACTGTTTCTGGACCCAGCTCAATAGGAAAATCAACTAGTGTACACAGCCACGCCTAACATTCTCTGGAGGAATGAGACCACACACTTGGCAGCATGGAACCCAGTGTGTGTTCACTCTTCATGCAACAGATATAAAGTGTGCTCCTCATAGATCATCCCGCTGCTGTTGAGTCTATTCTGACTCAGAGTGACCCTATAGGACAGAGTCGAACTGCCCGTAGGGTTTCCAAGGAGCAGCTTGTGGATTCCAACTGCTGACCTTTTGGTTAGCAGCCAAGCTCTTAGCCACTGTGCCACCAGGGCTCCTCTCATAGATTACCAAGTGTCATTTTAGTAAACATAAACATTTGGAGACGAATAGAGAGCGTACTTCAATAGTGATCCCTTTCAAAAGCAAGTAAACTTTTTTATAAATCAAGGTATCAACTTGACATTACCTCTTTTATAATTAACATTTCCCTATACTTTCATTGTTGGTTGAATAAGCGCACATTTAAATTTAAACAATTTGCTGAAATAGTGTTAGGAGAAGATTCACCACGACATTCACGTATTTTGGACCACACTACATTTTGTTAAATTAGCAGCAACATTAAACACCACATGCCTCAGGATATTTTGAACGTACATGTATTTTTCAAAAGGGCTGAATCAAGGAACTAGCTGCATATAAAGTGCATGTTTCAGACGGGGCCAAGATGGCAAAGTAGTCAGATGCTTCCGGTGGACCCTCTTACAACAAAGATAAAAAAAAAAAAAATGATTTGATTATATATGGCAACCTGGGAGCCCTGAACATCAAAGGTAGAGTTGAGGAACCGGACTGAGTGGCAGGGGGAGGGAGAGACGGTTTGGAAGCAGGGAGGAGTTGCCAGACCTGACCCGGTGAAAGCCTGAGACCCTCAGGCCTGTGGAGCTCCTGGGTGAGTGGTGAGGCAGGCAAGCGGAGATGCTCGGGTTGCACTTTTTCTGCACCAGGAGAGACCCAGTGCCGGATAGTCTACACAGCCACCCGGAACCAGTGAGAAGCAGCCCTCATCTGCGAAACATAAGTACTCCCATACGGCTTACCATGCAGATCAAAAATACCCCTCTTAGGGAAAAACCTCTCTCCCATTTACCTCCCCGCTCCCTGCTCTGTCCTGGGTCCCAAACCAGCTTCAGCAATTGCTGAGTCCCCTGGGCTGGAAATAAGATCTGTCACAAGCCCAGAGCCATTCTCCCTGCCTTGGAGAGTGAACAAATTAACAAACAGAGGAAAAACTAAACTGCTGGCTCCCGTAAGCCAGGAAACCAGGGTAGGCACAGTTCCTTTGCCTAGGCACAGGCATAAGGGATCCATGGATTTTGAGTGCCTTTCTCCCTGCATAGACTTGTTTGGGCCCATCTCAGCAGCGTAGGCCCTCATTACCGCAGTACAACAGGGTATATACCAGAAGTCTAACTTCAACTTTTTCAGCTGAGAAGTGGTCAGTTCTTGACATTGGACACTGCTCTGCCCATTAAGCAGGATCTTCATCTACCCACATCAGGGGCCTGAGGACTCGTGGTTCCACCCATGCCACATAGCCACCTGTGATGGGGCCCATGAATAAGAGATGCCCCCCAGTCCTTACGAAAAACAGCATTAGGTGCTCATAGTCCGGCTGCAAAACCCACCTACCTACACGCTCTAGGAAACAAGGACATGCCTTCCTCCTGGACACTAAGGGGTGGCCGTCAGCCCCTTCCCTTGCTCAGAGAGTGTCCCCACACTGCAGCCAGATGCTTGTGCCTACACCAATCACCTATGCCTGTCTAGGACTGTAAGTGACAGCCTACACTGCACATTTGGTATCTATCTACCTGGGCACCTGAGCTGAATCCATACGGGAGAAATGGGCAGACTCCTGAGCTCATATGCTTAGTAACAGATCTAACCACCTGGTGATAGAACATTAGAGCTTCAAAGGTGCCAATAATCAAAGTAGCTCATATGAGCAGCCTATTTGGGCATATCAAAACAAAACAAGAAGCTAGGACACAGTAA
>NW_004443983.1:5110226-5297906 GCF_000243295.1 Trichechus manatus latirostris
CCCTGGCCTGGATGGCTTCACTGGAGAATTCTACCAAATTTTCAGAGAAGAGTTAACACCACTACTACTAAAGGTATTCCAGAGCATAGGAAAGGATGGAATACTCTCAAATTCATTCTATGAAGCCAGCATAACCCTCATACTAAAACCAGGTAAACACACCACAAAAAAAAAATTACAGACCAATATCCCTCATGAACATATGCGCAAAAATCCTCAACAAAATTCTAGCCAATAGACTTCAACAACATATTAAAAAAGATAAAATCACCATGATCAAATGGGATTTATGCCAGGTATGCAAGGATGGTTGAACATGAGAAAAACAATCAATGTAATCCATCACATAAGTAAAACAAAAGACAAAGAACCACATGATCTTATCAATCGATGCAGAAAAGGCATTTGACAAAGTCCAACACCCATTCATGATAAAAACTCTCAGCAAAATAGGAATAGAGGGGAAATTCCTCAGTATAATTAGAAGCATTTTTTACAAAGCCAACAGCCAACATCATCCTAAATGAAGAGACTTTGAAAGCATTCCCCTTGAGAAGAGGAACCAGACAAGGATGCCCTTAATCATCACTCTTATTCAACATTGTGCTGAAGGTCCTAGCCAGAGCAATTAGGCTAGAAAAAGAAATAAAGGCATCCAGATTGATAGGGAAGAAGTCAAAGTATCTCTTTTTGCAGATGATATGATCTTATACACAGAAAAACCCCAAAGAATCCACAAGAAAACCACTGGAACTAATATAAGATTTCAGCAAAGCTTCAGGATGCAGGATAAACATACAAAAATCAGTTGGATTCCTTTACACCAACGAAGAGAACCTCGAAGAGGAAATCACCAAATCAATACCATTTACAATAGCCCTCAAGAAGATAAAATACTTAGGAATAAATCTAACCAGAGATGTAAAAGACCTATATGAAGAATACTACAAGACACTACTGCAAGAAACCAAAAGAGACCTGCATAAGTAGAAAAACATACCTTGCTCATGGATAGGTAGACTGAACATTGTGAAAATGTCAATTCTACCCAAAGCGATCTACAGATACAATGCAATCCCTATCCAAATTCCACCGGCATTTTTTATTGAGATGGAGAAACAAATCACCAACTTCATATGGAAAGGGAAGAGGCCCTGAATAAGTAAAGCATTACTCAAGAAGAAGAACAAAGTGGGAGGCTTCACACTACCTGATTTTAGAAACTATTATATCACCACGGTAGTCAAAACAGCCTGGTACTGGTACAACAACAGATACATAGACCAACAGAACAGAATTGGGAATCCAGACATAAATTCATCCACCTATAAGCAGCTTGTATTTGACAAAGGCCCAAACTCTGTTAATTGGGGAAAAGACACTCTAGTTAACAAATGGTAATAGCATAACTGGATCTCCATCTACAAAAAACTGAAACAAGACCCATACCTCAAACCATGCACAAAAACCATGCACAAATGTGAGCTCCTAAAAATCAAACACTTATGCTCATCAAAAGACTTCACCAAAAGATAAAAAGCCTACAGACTGGGAAAAAATTTTTGGCTATGACAAATCCGATCAGCGTCTAATCTCTAAAATCTACAAGATACTGCAAAACCTCAAGAACAAAAAGACAAATAACCCAATTAAAAAATGGGCAAAGGATATGAACAGGCCCTTTGCCAAAGAAGATATTCAGGCAGCTAACAGACACATGAAGAAATGCCCATGATAATTAGCCATTAGAGAAATGTATATGAAAACTACAATGACATATTGTCTCACCCCAACAAGGCTAGCATTAATCCAAAAAACACAAAATAATAAAGTCTAGAGAGATTGTGGAGACACTGAAACACTTATACACTGTTGGTGGGAATGTAAAATGGTACAACCACTTTGGAAATCGATTTGGCACATCCTTAAAAAGCTAGAAATAGAAGTACCATACGATCCAGCTATCTCACTCCTTGGACTATGTTCTAGAGAAATAAGAACCATCACACCAACAGATATGTGCACACCCATGTTCATTCCAGCACTGTTCACAATAGCAAAAAGATGAATACAACCTAGGTGCCCGTCAATGGACGAATGGGTAAACAAATTATGGTATATCCACACAATGGAATAATACGCAATAATAAAGAAAAATGATGAAGCCGTGAAACATAACATGGAGGAAGCTGGAGGTCATTATGCTGAGTGAATTTAGTCAGTCACAGAAGGACAAATATTGTATAAGACCACCATTATAAGAATTCAAGAAACGTTTAAGCACAGAAGAAAACATTCTTTGATGGTTACAAGGGTGGAGAGGGAGGGTGAGGGTTATTTACTAACCAGAGAGTAGATAAGGATTATCTCAGGTGAAGGGAAGAACAGCACACACTACAGGGGAAGTCAGCACAACCAGACTAAACCAAAGCTAAGAAGTTTCCTGAATACCATCAAGCACTTTGAGGGACAGAGTAACAGGGGTAGGGTTCTGGGGACCATGCTTTCATGGGACGTCTAGGTCAATTGGCATAACAAAGCTTATTAAGAAAATGTTCTCACTTTGGTGAGTGGTGTCTGGGGTCTTAAAAGCTTGCAAGCGGCCATCTAAGATGCATCAATTTGTCCCAACCACCTGGAGCAAAGGAGAATGAAGAACGCCAAAGACACAAGGAAAGTATTAGCCCAAGAGACAGAAAGGGCCACATAAACCAGAGACTTCATCAGCCTGAGACCAGAAGAACTAGATGGTGCCCGGCTACCACCAATGACTGCCCTGACGGGGAACACAGACAGAGTCCCAGATGGAGCAGGAGAAAGGTGGGGTGCAGAACTCAAATTCTAGTAAGAAGACCAGACTTAATGGTCTGAATGAGACTGGCGGAACCCTAGAACACACAGCCCCTGGATTCTCTATCAGCCCAGAACTAAGATAATTTCCGAGGCCAACCCTTCAGACTTGGATTGGACTGGGCTGTGGGACATAAAGTGATACTCGTGAGGAGTGTGCCTCTTAGCTCAGGTAGATACACAAGACTAAACGTGTAGCTTCTGTCCAGAGGTGAGATGGGAAGGCAGAGAGCGTTAGGAGTTGGTTGAATGGACACCGGGTATCAGGGGTGGAAAGGAGGAATGTGCTGTCACAGCACGGGGAGAGCAATTAGAGTCACGTAACAATGTATGTATAAATTTTTGTATGGGGGAAAAAATAAAAAAAAATAAATAAAGTACATGCTTCCTTTGCTGGCCTGTGCAGTGCAGTAGGGGGATGGTGGGTGGGCCCACAGGCTCTGGAGCCGACTGCCCAGGTTTAAATTTTGCTTTAGTCACTTCAAAACTATAAAACTTCGGCCAGGTTTTCTTAATATCTGTTTGGCTCATTGGCCTCATCTGTTGAACGAGGAAAATAAAAATACTTACATATTAGCATTATTAGAAAGACTAAATGGGTTCATACTTGTAGAGCTCTTAGCCAAGTATCCAGCATGACCAGAGTTCAGAAGAAGCTGCCTACTGATTTTAGCCCTGCGGGGTCCTGCTTTGATAATATCCCACTTTTGTCCTTTATAAAGCTTTGCATCTATTTTCATATCGTCTTGTCTTTCCCATTATCATTATTTCCTTTCTATTTTCAGAGGTACCTGGATTACAGAAACGGTTTGCATTGACTATTAACCTAAGATTGGCAGTGCCATGACTTGGAATCCATTTGACAGCAATGTTGTTGTTGTTTTTCTATTTTCAAAAAGAATCTGTGTCCAAAAATTCATTATAAAATCAAAGATGGTTGGGGAATGCCTTTGTAGCCAGTTTGATGAAGAAAGCACCCTGACCCCCACACCCACTTGGACTCCAAGGAATAGGAATCACCATCATGACCTTTTCCATAGTCACCCTGGAAGATCAGATCCAGGCCTGAATCACTACCATTTGGAAGACTCCAGGATACTCCACGGAGAAGCTTCGCAGATTATGAAGCTGTGAGAGCTTGTTTATTGGCTGAGGTTCTATTTTTGCATTAAGCTAGGAGGTTTCATATATATAATCTCAGATAAAAAACTAAGGCTCGGGATTGCCTAGGCTCACCTATGTTTCCTGGGTCCTAAGCCTGTGCTCTTTTGTCACACCATGCTTCCTATCTTGGGGTTCCCCTGAGAGCCCCACCCTAGGGGATGATCAATTTTGGGAGCAATTTGCATGTTTTTGCATCTACCCTTACAACTGATGAATTCCTCTTCACCCAAGAATAGCCATAAAGTGCCTGGGGTCCTTTGGTCCACCATTCTAAAAGGTGAATTATGAAGTGGACAGACTAGTCAGTGAAGAAATTGAGGATATGAAGGATACTATTCATTCTGGTCACAGGGTTGCTATGAGTTGGAATCAACGGCAACAGGTTTTCTTATTCATTCTGGAGAAGTCCCAGAGAGCTAAGGAAAATAAAAAGGAGGTTTTCAAGGGAGGAGAGGCAAGAGAGACCCAGTCAGAGGAGAAGAAGCACAGTGCTGTATGGACAGGAAAACACAGGAAAGAATCGTTGAACAAGAGGCCAGTGTTGTGGATGATAATCACGGATAACAGGGATGGCAAGCATGGTGAATGTAGTTCCCCACATCTAAAAGGAAGGGACTCTCTGATGTTGAAGAGGCTGGACATTCCATTTTACTAAAAAAATAACAAGTCCTAAAACAGGGTTACAAATACTGTGCAAACATTTAATATTTAACAGAAAAATACAGAATATATGTTATATGTATTATATATATATTTATATACATATATCAGTATAGTACATAATTGTACGTGTGTGAACATTATTTGGAAAAAAGGTCAAAATAGTTAATTTAAGAACTTTCTTGAATATGATATCTACACCAATTTGCCCTGGGGGCCCCTGCCCCATGTAGCCCTGCCTGGAGGACATGGGCAAGGGATCTCACAGGACTCAACTAAGCCTAGAAGGAAGGCCTGGATGGAGGTTATTAGTGAAGCTGGCTCTCCTTTCCTTCTTGGTCTTTGGAAGTGTCCAGCTGAAGTGACTAGCCAGTAGCAAGAGATAGCCTCACCATCCATACCAGGCATTTCTCTTTCCTAACCTACTTTGCTCAGCATACACATTTCTGCTCTCATCATTTGTGGTGTGATGGGTTCCTTTTATATGGCCTATCTAGCGATGCTCTTGTAATTTCCACCAAATGATTGGGTAGGACTATGCAAATAAGGTGCTTGTGGCCCACCAAGGGGATTGGATAGATTGCTGAGAATGCATATAAGGTGCATGGCATCCTTGTAGGGGCTGTTGTTGTTAGGTGCTGTCGAGTTGCTTCTGACTTAGAGTGACCCTATGTACAACAGGATGAAACACTGCCCAGTCCTGTGCCATCCTCACAGTCATTATGCTTGAGCCCATTATTGCAGCCACTGTGTCAATCCATCTCTTTGAGAGTCTTCCTCTCTTTAGATGACCCTCTACCAAACATGATGTCCATCTCCAGGGACTAGTCCCTCTTGATAACATGTTCAAAGTATGTGAGATGATGTCTTGCCATCCTTGCCTCTAAGGAGTATTCTGGCTGTACTTCTTCCAAGATAGAGTGTTCGTCCTTTTGGCAGTCCACAGTATATTCAACGTTCTTCATCAACACCACAATTCAAAGGTGCCAATTCTTCTTCAGTCTTCCTCACTCATTGTCCAGCTTTCGTATGCATATGAGGCGATTAAAAACACCATGGCTTGAGTCAGACACGCCTTAGTCCTTAAAGTGACATCTTTGCTTTTTAACACTTTAAAGAGGTCTTTTGCAGCAGATTTGCCCAATGAAATACACTGTTGGATTTCTTGACTGCTGCTTCCATGCTCATTGATTATGGATCCAAAGAAAATGACGGAAATCCTGGTGGCATAGTGGTTAAGAGCTACATCTGCTAACCAAAAGGTCAGCAGTAAAATAAAATCCTTGACAACTTCAATCTTTTTTCCGTTTATCATGATCTTGTTTATTGGTTCAACTGTGAGGATTTTTGTTTCCTTTATGTTGAGGTGTAATCCATACTGAAGGCTGTGGTCTTTGATCTTTATCAGTAAGTGCTTCAAGTCCTCTTCACTTTCAGCAAGGAAGATTGTGTCATCTGCATATTGCAGGTTGTTAATGAGTCTTCCTCTAATCCTGATGTCCCATTCTTCTTCATATAGTCCAGCTTCTCGGATTATTTGCTCAGCATACAGACTGAATAAGTGCGGTGAAAAGATACGACCCTGAACACACCTTTCCTTTCCCCACACCTTGTGGGGGTGGAACCATGCAAATAAGGTGTATAGAACCCTAATGAGTGGATTGGTTAGTTTTGCCATATGTTAGGCTTAAAAAAGAGCCAATCCCAGAGCAAAGGAGGAACCTTCCTACCACCAAGAAAGAAGAACTAGGAGCGGAGCATGTCCTTTGGACCTGGTATCCCTGTGCTGAGAATCTCCTAGACCCAGAAGAAAGACAGAGAGAGAGCTATAACACCAGAGACAATGCAAGACTGCAAGTAGTGGTGGCAGAGAAATAGCAGCAGCAGAACCAGGAGACAAGAATGAGGTGGCGGAGTGGGTTTCCAGCCCTCAGAACAAGACGGTTACAGTTGGTGTGCCAACCCATGGAAGGAGAGAGCTGAACACCTTTAGGCCTAGGCTTACTGGCAGAGTGGGCTGCCCTGGGCACTTACTGGCAGAGCTAAAGAGCTTTGTAACACTTGCCCAAGCAGGGCAGAGGCCGGGCTGAGGGGCCAAGAGAACAAGGGCCAGAGAGAGGCCTGCCTGCGGGCATGGTTGAGAAGAAGCTGTCCTGATCCAAGAGCTGTATCTTGAGTCATTTCTGATCCTGAATTGTAACCTGTTACATCCTTAGTAAACCTCATAATTGTGAATATTATCTGTGAGTTCTGTGTGGCCATTGCAACGAATTGTTGAACGCAGCAGAAAAGTACAGAGTGCCACAGGAGGGACAGCTGGTGTCAGAATTGGGTAAAAAGGTTGGGGCGTAGAGATGTGTCTGACCTCTTACTCATAGGAATCAGCCTTGGGCTGTTGATGCTTATAATGATTCTCCCCCCTTGTGAGGTTAGAGGAGGTCAGACGCCCCGACCATGCGATTTTTACACCATTAAGCAGATAGACACTGCCCAAAAGAAGAATTGTACTTAAAAAAAAAAAAAAATGAAAGCATCCCAGTAGCATTAGACAAAGAGATTGTGTTAAAGAGAACTCCGTATTTGGGAGCATTTCTTGACAAACATCTACTCAGTTTGCTTTAAATGTTACATTCTTGTATAGAACATGCACCCAATGGCCCTTAACGCAATTGATGTTGAATCTGCTAAGTTGTGTTTCTTCACTGATGCACTCAACAAATATTTATTGCATGCCTCAGATGTGCCAGGCACTATTCTAAGTGTGAGGCTATAGTGGTGAATGAGAGTCAGCCCCTGCCCTCATGGTGACTACAATCTAGTGGTAAGAGACAGACTTAAACAAGTAAATATACACAAGGTCATGCAGCAATACTGTGAGGGAAAATAAAGTAGTAGTAGGGGGGTAGGAGAGCCCTGGTGGCACAGTGGTTAAGAGCTCAGCTGCTAACCAAAAGGTTGACAGTTCAAACCCACCAGCTGCTCCTTGGAAACCCTATGGGCAGTTCTACTCTGTCCTAAAGGGTTACTATGAGTCGGAATTGACTCAACAGCAACGGGTTTAGGAAAGTAGGAAGAAGTGGACTATGTTGAGGGGTTATTATTATGTATGTGGTGGTCAGCGAAAGTCTAGATGAGAAGGAAACATTTGAGTTAAGCCCGGAAGGAGGTGAGGAAGTGAGTCCTGTTGATATCTGGGATCCCATGTTTCAGGAAAAGAGAGAAATAAGAGCCTCAAGTGGGAGCATTCAGGAGGCCAGTGTGGCTGGAGTGGAGTAAGAGGGAGAGGGGAGGCCATAGAAATGGCGGGGAGGCTAGGTGATATGGACTTGGCTTTTACTCTGAAGAGGTGGGAAAGAAACCATTGGATGGTTTTGAGCAGAGGAGGGACATGATTTTAATGAACTGGCTAAGGGATCATTCTGGCTGTTCTGTTGAGACTAAATTGTAGGAAAATAAGTTTAGAAGCAAGAAGACTAGTGTTGTGGCGGAAAAAAATCACAAAGTTTAGTAAAGCAAAAAGAAAGTTTTATTCCACATATATTCAAAAAAGTAAAAGTGGGAAGTGGACACGCATGCTGCCAGAGTCATGTCTGTCCTAGTCCAAGGAAACATTACAGAAGAGACAAAAGTGGGAAAACGGACAAGCATGCTGCCACAGCCATGTCTCCTGAATCCAAGGAAAGTTACAGAGTCTTCAGTATATATTAACATTACAAATGGGTAAAATCATTGAAAGCTTCACCTTTTCACAGATTGGCTAAAAACTGTGATCCTACATTCTGAATTCTCTTTCTTCACAATCATTGGTACAGGTTTCAGTAACAAGAGTAGAGTCTTCATTGGTCCAACAATTTTCTATTGACTAAATGCTAACAGTAAAAGATAAGAATGGGAAGTCTTTTTTGTTCTGTTTGATTGGCTTATGTGAAAGGTTCTCTAGAAGATATTTGCCAAGATTATCCTAGCTGTTGTCTTTATACGTCAGGGCCCAGTTGATGTGTCCTTGTGAGTCCTTGTGAGTCCAGCTCCAGCTGGGTAACATTCTCTATGCTCAAGGACAGGGAATAATTACTCCAATATTATTTCCTAAATCACTTGTTATGAGGCTATTGCAAAACTTCAGAAGAAAGATAATGGTAGCTTGAACCAGTGTGATAATGGTGGTGATGATAAGCGGTCAGATTGTGGATGTATTTTGAAGGAAGAGTCAACAGAATTTGCTGATGAATTGAGTATGACAAATGAGAGAGGAAGTCAAGGATGACTCCAATTTGTTAGGTTCAAGCAACTGGAAGGATGGAGTTGCCATATGATGAGGAGAAGCAATGCTGATAGCTAAAGCACCATTGCATCTTGGGTTACGTTCATCCAATAATACGTTGACAGGAACTTGAGCGCATAGGACTAATTCCTGGCTCACAGTCAGTGGATTAATACTACCATACAACATTCTTATATAGTTTATTTGATGTGCTTTGTAGGAAAAAATAGCGAAACAGTTTACAATAAAAAGTAACCAAAAGAACTAATGTATTGTCTAAGGAATTAAGCAAAGGTGGGAAATTCCCTAAGGCAAGGGAATCAAACAAACAAACGAACAAAAAAAAGTCAAATGTTAGGCCATAGAAATTAAAAAATCCATTCTTGAAGTCTGGTTATAGAAGGGTTGTAATTTGGGTAGAAAGGTATAAAAATGGTGAAGGTTGAGGACTTTCAAAAGTTTCCTTAAATAGAAGAAAAGACTTTAAAAGGTGGTTTGGAGAAAGGAAATGACTCAATTTGCTTTAAGGCATGAAAATAAAGGAAAAGGAAGTATGAGGAAATCAATGTGTGTGTGTTTATAAGAGTCTTAATAATTCGATAATAGGACACAATATTTCTTAAGAATACAAGTGTGTAGGTTTTCAGCTCAAATGTTGAAATGTAAAATTCTAGTTTATGTTAATAATAAGTACCTCGTTATGAATAAAGGTGCATTTAAGCAGTTTCACGAAGAAAATGACATCAATTGTTCTATATCTCAAATTTTGGTGAAGTATAAATTAGGCCCTAGTAACTAGTGACTGAATCATCTTAAACTTTTTGGAAGTACTGAATTGTGTTATTTATTTTAAAATGTAATATTTAAGCTAATTTAAGCCTAAAAGTTATGTCTGAAAATACTCTTAAATTTAGCTACTTAAATGCTGCCACTGTTATTATAGGACAATTAACTAGGGCCTTGTCCCAGGTACAAAATTTAAAGTCAGGTTAAGGTATTAGGAAACCATCCATATATTTATAATTATATGTACAGGATATAATCCAACAATAAGTTTATATTGAATAATGTTATTTTCTCTACTTCCCTTAAAAACCTACTTTAGATCCTAGCATATCATTTTGTAGTTAAAATATATGCATTGTCCGCAATTATCCAGCCTAAATTTAGATGTTTTAAGTAGCTGTCTTCCGTTTTAGGTTTTCAATGTTAAAGCAAACACCCTTAATAGTCTCCATTTCTCTGGTTATAAAACTATTCTTCAATACACATTCATCATAAACAGCCTGGAAATATCCTTTTGGTTGATAGCAGTACTGTGTTTTCTCACATAATCTAAAAAATTATAATTGCAGCAAATTTAAGCATGATTTTATATTTAAGCATATGCCAGAACAATTCCCGCTTCTAGCAGGCTTTGCACTACGTGCAAGCAAAGACCTTGAAAACAGTTTTCAAAAACAGGTATCTTTTAATTTTCAACATTCTTTTGGCCAAATAGCAAAAACCAAAGTAGTGTTTAATCATTTGACTTATCTAGTTATGAAAACTATAAATTACATTTAGGTAACTGTATTTTTAAACAAATTCATATCCAAGTAGATACCATTAAGTCTAAATATTAGTAGGGGGGCAATTAAAAAAGATTATGTTGGAACAGAAAGATGAAAATAAGGTTAAGGACAGTCTGCTCTGCATTACATAACTAAAGGCTTCAATGAAATGCAAAGTGGAGTTTTGGTTTACTTAGCATTTGTTGCTCATTCATTACCTTATTTCTAATCTACCATTCTCTTAATTTCCCAAACAATAATTTGATATCAGAGATGAACAGAGCCAAAGCTTCAGTGTGGTACAGTGGGGTGATTGTTACACACAGGTTGGTTTGGTGGGGGATAGCTCCACCCATGAAGCTCTCCATGGGGGTGGGGTGGGGGGAGGCAGACAGTAAATCACTGCTAGCAAGCTCCAGCTTGCTGCTAGAGTCAGTCCTCGGAGATGCTCTTGCATTGTTCCCAGTGGATTCAAATTGCAATTTTATCTCCTCCTACGGGTCTTTTAGAGTTATATTTATGTTCAGATTGCAGCTTATTTTCAAGTCTTATTTTGTAATTGTGGTACTTTACTCATCACTTACATCTGTAAATCCTTGTTTTTTCCTCATTCAGAAAGCAAATTAGACATTGTACACTGGAAATTTTGTGTTGGGGGAAAGCCTAGATATTATTCATTTTTAAATGGAGACTCAAAATAAGAAGAGTATCATATATTTCTAGTGATTTTTCTTTCCCTTTTAAAATGGTCCTATTCTGTTGAACAATCTATTTCTTTCTCTACTGAATCCTTGAAAACGAACTCACTGCTTTCACTAATCCGTCTCTCATTTATATACCAAATCCTTACTCCATGCTTGATTCTGGAGATAAAACAGAAACAAAAGAGGCAAGGTCCCAGGACTCCAGAAGCCTGGCCTAACAGGAAAGAGAAGCAGTCAACAAATTATTGCATGGAAAATTATTTAATTCTGTCTGTGATATATGATATGTACCATGAAGTAAATTTGCAGGTATTTGAGAGCACATAATAAGAGCGTGATTGAAAGGCAACGAGTCTTTTGGATGAGAGCAAACCATGGGGGAATATGACCTATTCTGGGGTCCCTAGGGAAGGGATATTTAGGCTGAAGCCAGGTGAAGAGGGGAAGGGAGGAGAAACAGTGTTCCAGGCAGAAGTGTGGACAGGCCTTAGTTACATAGGAGCATGGAGCTTTCCTGGAACTGGAAAATCAGGAAGTGTAGCAGAGGGAAGAACGTGATGGCAACATGGCAGAGAGATGAGACCAGAAGGGTAGGCAAGAGCCAAACTCTGCACAACCTTGAAGGCCATAGTAAGGTTTTGGGATGTCAACGGGATACCTTTGAAGTGTTTTAAGTGAAGGAGTGACATGTCAGATATGCATCTTTCAAAGATCAGTTTGGCTACATTTGGAGAATAATTGGAGGACAAGAGTGTACAGGATATTATTTATGTTAATTTGGGCAAAAAACAACCAAAGATATTGCTGTCTATTGTTCCAGGTACATATATGTTGCTGCTGTTAGCTGGCCTCCAGTTAGCCTCACTCATGGTGACCCAATGCACAATGAAATAAAATGCTGCCTGGTCCTGTACCATCCCTATGATAGGTTATGGATTGGACCATTGTGATCCATAGGTTTTTTTGTGTTTTTTTTTTAATTGCACTTTAGATGAAGGTTTACAGAGCAAATTAGTTTCTCATTAAACATTTAATACACATGTCGTTTTGTGTCAACCCCACAAAATGTCAGCACTCTCCCCTTTTCAACTCTGGGTTCCCTTTCACAGGCTTTCCTGTCCTCTCCTGCCTTCTCACCCTTGCCCCTGAGCTGGTGTGCCCATTTAGTCTCGTTTTGTTTTATGGGCCTGTCTAATCTTTGGTTGAAGGCTGAACCTCAGGAGTGACTTCAGTACTGAGTTAAAAGGGTGTCCGGGGACCAACAATAGGGTTTTTATTGGCTGACTTTTTGAAGTACATTGCCAGGCCTTTTTTCCTAGTCATTTTTAGTCTGGAGGCACCCCTAAAACCTGTTCAGCATCACAGCTACACGAAAGCCTCCATGAGGTGCATTGGCTGATAATCAAACCCAGGTCTCTCACATGGAAAGTAAGAATTCTACCACTGAACCACCACTGCCCCCAAGATACATGTAACAGTACAAACAGCGACCTGAAGGAGGCACAGAGAACCCATGGTAGTGCTATCTATGAAGAAGATAGTGGGGATGGGAAAAACAGTGCTAATTACAAGAAAGTTAAGCTTCATCCACCATGTTTTATTTCTTAAAACAAAGACAGTAAACAAATATGACAAAATATTAACAGTTGTTAATTCTGTGTGGAAAAAATATGGATGTTTGTTAATTAGTCCTTGAAAATTTCTGTATTTTTTCATTTCCGTAAAAGAAAAACAAAGTTTAAAAAGAAAGAGAGGGGTGACAGAAGAAACAGACCAGATTGGTGTGGTGTGGAAGTCAAAAGCAGAGAGTATTTCACGAAGGAAAGAGTAGACAGCCGTGTTCACTGTTGCTGAAAATTCAAGTAAAACGAAAACAAAAATGTCCTCTAGACTTAGTGTCATGGATGTTACTGAAGACATTGGTAAAAGTCTTGTCAATGGAGTGCTGGGAACAGAAGCCAGGCTGAGGAAGGAGTGAGTAGGAGAGGATGCAGTGGCAGTGGTGATGGTCAACACTTCTTTGGTGAAGTTTGGCTTCGAGAGAAAGGAGACAAGGGGGTAGCTTGAAAGGAATTAGGCTGCCTGGGTGGCACAAATGGTTAAGCAAGTGGCCACTAACTGAAAGGGTGGCAGTTCGATTCCACCCAGAGACACCTCGGAAGAAAGGCCGGAAATCTACTTCTGAAAAGTCACTGTCGGTTACTTTGGAATCGACTCAATGGTAGCTGGTTTGATTTTGTTTGTTTGTTTTTGTTTTTTTGGTTGAAAGGAATTAGAAGCTCCAAAAAAGGCTTGTTTCTAAGGTAAGAGACTGAAGCTTGCTTACATGCTGATAGGAAGATGCAAGAGAGAGAGACAGGAGACAATAAGACAGTATTCTGAGAATTCTGAGAATGTATGAATGAGAAAATTTGAGAACACATGTGGAGGGACTGGCCTCTGGTTGGAGGAAGGACGCTGCCTCCATTGCAAGAAGAAATACTTAGGAAATGATGGATACAGAAGCAAAAAAGTTCCCATCTGATGGATTCTGTGTTCTTAGGCAAGCAGGAAGCACACTGAAGGTGAACGGGAGAAAGTGAAAGATCAGCTGAGAGAAAGGGAAGATGATTGAGAGGCAGTGTTGAGGGTCCAGTTAAAGTGGATAAGTCAGAATGTGCCGCCTGCTCAGATGTGTGGGTTACCCTTTTTTTCTATTACTGCCCAATACTAGAGCAGAGAAGCTGATGTTTATAAATTTTTGGTCAGATGGGTGTGAATTGAAAGTGTTTTCAAGATATTGTTATTATGAAGCAATGATAGAGAGGGAAATGAAAAAAGGAGGGAGTTGATGGATACAGAGAGATTGGCAGGACCCAGAGCCTGGTGTTCTTGATGAAATCAGAGATTGAGTGCAAAGGGGTTTGTGAGCAAGCAAGCTGGAATGAGGAGTTGTGATTGGAGAGTGGGATGTCAGAATTAGTGCCTTAGACAGTGGAGCCTATAACTAGGTTGAATGGTGTACACCACACCAAATTCATGTCCACCCAGAACCTCAGAATGTGGCCTTATTTGGAAACAGGGTGTTTGCAGATAATCAGTTAAGGTGAAGTGATACGGGATCAGGTTGGGTCTTAAATCCAGTGACTGCTGTCCTTATAAGAGAGAGGGAGATTTGGACACAGAGACACAGTACAGACACACAGAGAAGATGGCCATGTGAAGACTCAAGCAGAGATTGGAGTGACGTAGCTATAAGCCAAAGGATACCAAAGATTGCCTGGAGCCACCAGAAGCTGGAAGAGGCAAGGAAGGATTCTTCCCTAGGGCCTTCAGAGGGAGCATGGCCCCAGCAACAGCTTGATTTCAGATTTCTAGGCTCCGGAACTGTGAGAGAATACATTTCTGCTGTTTTAAGCCACCTAGTTTGACATAATTTGTTACACCATCCCCAGGAAACTAATACAGACTAATACTAACTAATAATGATAAGGCCCCGCATGGAGCCCCGGGAATGGGTGGCAGAGATGAGTAGAGGAAAAAGATAGCGTCGATGAAGAAGAGAAGAAAATGAGAAACCAGAGGGTTGTGGGGTTTTCCAGTGGACCCTGACACTGCTATGAATGGTGACAGGAGGTGGGACAGATAGGAAGACAGTGAGCCCCGAACTGAGTCTTTGAAGAATGTGATAAAATGAGGTCTGTGGATAGCATTAACGTGTTTGTAGAGCACAAGCACAAAAGAGGTACAAATGGTTCCAAAGCAGCATGAGAGGCAAGGAGGACACTGTCCTCACTTCTCAATACTGGAATAAAGGGACAAGAGGGAGGAGAAACAGTGCCCACCAGAAAAGGCTGGGGGAAAGCAGTGTTCTAGGACAAAGCCAGGATTCAGCCTGCCAGTGATTCTCACCCTGGCTGCACAATATAATCAACTGGAGAGCTTTAAAAAAAAAAAGAAAAAACCTATGGCCAGCAGGCACCCCAGCCCAAAATCAGCATCTCTGGGGCCCTGGCATTTGTGTTATTTTAAGGCTCTCCAGGTGATTCTAATGTGCAAATGGATTTTAAAACCCCTGATTTAAGGCAAGGAGGTTGAGGGAACTTTGGAGAAGGGTTTAAGGATGCACTTAGGTCTCCAGTAATGGCTTGAATGTACAAACTGCATTCCGTGAGCGCCCCGCATGAACTCATACACGCAAAGAGCTGAGTGGTCTCTCTTCTCCCAAGTTCGTCCCTCTTCTTTGCCTTGAAGCAGTAATTCTGATAAAACAGTTAGATAATGATCTTTAAAAGGATCTGGGGTGAGTTTACCTTTGTGTTTTATTTTAACCCTCCGCCACACTTTTTCCAGGTGATGTGGGAGAAGTGGATGTTGTTACTTAAACACTTACTGATGGGGAGTTATTATGGGTAGCTCCCAGCTCTGACTCAGTCACTGGCACAAAGCAAGTCACTTATTTCCTCTATGCCTGATCTGACCCCTGTAAATGTGGCGGTGGGATTGATGTGGAGGACAGCAAGGATAACCATGATGTTAATTAACCTTTACAGAGCAGACTGTGCCAGGCACAAGACTCCCGATCTATATGCACCATCTCATTTAATCCCCACAAACCCCAGAAGTAAGTAGTAAGCAAATCTCCTTTTACAGGTAAGTACACTGGGGCTGTGAGGTCCCTGTTGTTGTTATTAGCTGCTGTCAAGTTGGTGGTTCTGACTCATAGGGACCCTATGTACAACAGAATGAAACATTGCCAGTCCCGAGTCATCCTCACAATTGCTGCTATGTTTGAACCCATTGCTTCAGCCACTGTGACAATCCATCCCATTGAGTGTCTTTCATGCTGACCTTCTACTTCACCAAGCATGAAGTCCTTCTCCAGGGACTGGTCCCTCCTGATAATATGTCCAAAGTGAGACGAAGTCTCGCCATCCTCGCTTCTGAGGAGCATTCTGGTTGTACTTCTTTCAAGACAAATTTGTTCATTCTTCTGGCAGTCCCTGGTATATTCAACATTCTTTGCCAACACTGTAATTCAAAGGCAACAATTCTTCTTCAATCTTCCTTATTCATTGTCCAGCTTTCTCATGCATATGAGGTGATTGAAAACATCATGGATTGATTCAGATGCACCTTAGTCCTCAAAGTTACATCTTTGCTTTTTAACACTTTAAAGAGGACTTTTGCAGTAGATTTGCCCAATGCAATATATTGTTTGATTTGAGTGCTGCTTCCATGGGCGTTGCTTTTGGATCCAAGTAAAACAAAATCCTTGACAACTTCAATATCTTCTCCATTGATCGTGATGTTGCTTATTGGTTCAGTTGTGAGGATTTTTTTTTTTTTTTAATGTTGACATGTAATCCATGAGGTCCCTAGGTGGCGCAAACAGTTTGGGGTCAACTACTAATCTAAAGGTTGGTGGTTCAAACCCACCCAGCACTGCCATGGTAGAAAGGTGCTCCAGAAGAAAGGCTTGCCGATCTGTTTTGCAAAGATTACAACCAAGAAACCCCTATGGAGCAGTTCTACTCTGTAACACATAGGGTTGCCATGAGTCACAATCAACTTGCCAGCAAGGGTTTTACACTGGGGTGCCAAAGAGGTAAGTGACTTGCCTAAAGTTACCAGCTAGTAATAATCACAGACTGCCTCTAGGGACCAACGTCTTAATCATTCCACTCCATGCCACTTAGCTACAAAAATGTGTAGGTTACCTTCTAGTTCTAACTTGGTGATTCGTTAACTCCCGTTGGCATTCTCTCCTTGAAGGGACAAAAGGAATTGCAGACTTCAAAGGCTTTGGAGGGGCAGTGGTTTTATTCAAAGTTAAGGCAGGCGTCTGGGAGTTAAGTCTGGGAATAATTCGGAGGCACACAGAAGTGGAAATGACATCATGAGGTTTCACCAGGCGGCCACAGGTGCTCCCCAGAGGGCTTCGGGAGCAACACAATAGCTGGCTTTTCTGCCAGCTCCTGGAGCATCTTTCCCCTGGCAGGTGGAAATGCCATATCACGTGTCAGGAATATGGCCGCCTAAATGGATGTGAGACTTCAGGATCTCGTAATTGCCAGGAAGATTCTGGGTGACATTTCTTCCCTGTGCAAAGTAAACTCAAATTCTTTTTCTCTTGTATTCTGTAATTTTAAATTAGGTAAATTTAATCTCTCACTTCATGGCTCAGTGTTTCTGCAAATTAAACATACAAGTATTAATACTGAAAATAATTTCCCTTTAAAAAATATCCTGGAACTCGATGTGGGGCATTTCCAATATACCCATAAAGCAAACAAGACAGCTTAATTTTTTGTTTCTCCAGAGGAAGGAGCTAAACCCGGAATTAATTTGGTTCAGCCTGTGAAACAATTCGTTTGCTCTGCCTAATTCTGCCAATTAAACAACTTTTCCCAGACACAATTAGCATGTAAATCAGCGGCAAAGGGCGAAGGGGGGACCTCGGCGACCCAGGCAGGGTGAGGTTCGGGACGAAGAACCAGGGAGCCGTCTGGGCCCGACCTCTGCTCCGCCGGCAGCGCCAGGAGATCACGGACGATCTCGGGACCCGGTACGCCTCGGCTCTTCCGTCACCAGCCCAAGTCTGTGTGCTAAATAGCGCAGCCAGGGATTGAGCCGTCGGGGCACGCCAGCGCCCTTCCGCCCGACCCTCAAGCCCCCAGAGCGCACAAGAACCTAACCCACCGCCCTCATTCCCCAGCCTCCTCCGGGATCCAGCTCCTCTGAGCGGCGGGGGCTGCGCGCGCACCTCGGGCCGCGCCCCCGCCCCTTCCCCACCTCCCCCGGGCCTGGAGCCGCGTTTGCCTGGGAAAGGTGGGGATAGCGGCCCCTGCTGGCAGCTCTGAAGAACATCAGGGAGACTGAGTTTTTCTCCGTTACCATTTTCCTCACCTTTCTTCCCCAGGTGGTTTGTGGGGAAAAAAAGGAAGGGGCGTGGGGGATAGTGTGTCATCGCGTGTGCATTTTTCTTCTTAAACTTTCATGAACAGATAGCTTAGTTATCTGAGCGTAACCTGGTTTCCCATCAGGAACAGCATAAAACGGAATGTGCACTTATTCAAGCCTCGATTAGTGAACAAATAATTTCTAACGCATTTATTTGAGGGCTCTCGAGCTAAGTAGGACTGAGACCCCAATCTCTCTCCCCACTTGCTTTTCTCGCCCGACCCCCTGAGTAGTAAATACTGCTCTGTGAACAGTTTGACCGCCCCGTGTTGCTTTCTATAAAGTCTGCGGCTACCTCCCGCACCAACTGCGAAACCCACTGGGGTAGTGGCAGCCGCAGCGCGCGTTGTTGGCGGGGCGCAGCGGGGGCGGCAGGGAGCGCGCAGCGGCCAGGGGAGGGGGACATGGCGTGGCCCGACGAGTTGGCACAAGCCTGTAACTGCAAGCCTCCTTGGCGTTTCGGAGTTCTTGCGGTGGAGGAAGGCTGTGCCTGCCATTCTTCGTGTGATCATAACAACAGCTCTTTGGAAGTAGTTGGAATTTTCTTCTTCCGTGACGCTACTGGGTTCTCACTGAAACTGCGTCTTATTTCTGAAATTTGTTTATTTCTAGGAACAGTCCACACACTTTCTTAGTTTTAAAATAGGTCGTTATTGTTTTTGTTGTTAATAATGCCATTCTCTGTCCTGTAGTTTGCTTACTTAACGTGCTTTATTAACGTGTGTATGTGCGTAACTAACAGCTGTGTTCATATACTCGAAGTGTATTTTTAACCGCACCAGCTTCTATCCAATTCATCTGGATACATAGCGCGTCCATCACTCCGGAATCTACCTTTTGATACGGTAATCAGAATTAGAAAGGCGCCGTTCACTTACCCTCATCCTTTAAAACTTTTCCATTTAAGAAAATCGATGAACAAATCCTTTCTTGTAACTCGCTCCTGCACTACGTCTATTTTTATTTATTTTTCTGATTTGGCAGGGCTCAGCAATGCTGTCCGGGATTTTTTTTTTTTTTTTTTTTCCGCTTGCTAGAGCAGATGCGGGGGTGGGGGAAGCGAGGGCTGGGCTCTAGTCCCAGTCGCCCCCTCTGGGACCTCCGCCGAGTGCGGAATCTAGGTGGAAGGAAGCTACGTGGCGAGTCGGCTCAAGGCTCTACCTGCACCCACACCGCGCACGTTATCTCTCTCTCCGCCTCGCTCACTCGCACTCACACGCACACACCACAGCTCTCCTTTGGGTCGGAAAAGACGCCAGCCAAAGGAGGCGGAGTTGCAGAAGACGAGTCCGCTCTGCGCAATCCAGTCCGGGACTTGGCTCCGCCCGGGAGCGGCGGCCTCTCGGGTGGCTGAGGAGTAGTGAGCAGCAAGGGGTGAGGCTGCAGCCAACTCTGCTCTCCGCGCACTCGACTGTCCAGGCGCTCGGGAGGCAGCAGCGGCGCTTCTCTGCAGGACCGACTTCCCGCGATGCCCGCTTAGGAGCGTGCGGCAGCGGCCAGCATCGCCACACCGGTGGCACCGCGCTCCCGGCCCAGAGCCGGGCCACAGCCGCGCACTCCTGTCCCAGCCCCACCCCGCCCTCCCGCCCTGAAATGACTTGTTAATCGGCGACACCACCGAAAGGACTCACAGGAGTGGAATCCAAGTGGCATTTGGATTTGGAGAAGAGTTTTCTTGAACATTTACCCCTTTCTTGTGTGTGTCGGTTTTTGCTTTTTTTTTTTTTTTCCGTCTTTTTGTTTTTGCTGCTTCTTTCCTCTTCTCTTCTCCCCTATCATTGGAGATGAACACAGCGCGCTTGCATCCTAGAAAGTAGTCGCCGCGACTGTTGCCCCCAAAGAGACAACCACACATGTAGGAATGACAAAGGCTTGCGAAGGAGAGAGCGCAGCTCGCGGCCCGGAGAGATCCCCTCGATAATGGATTACTAAATGGGAGACACACTGCACCAGTCCGTTCCGAGCCCCGGCCGCCTGCCCGTCGATGCACCGAAAAGGTACGGCCCGGGCGCTCCGGGGCGCCCCACCTCCAGGGTGGCTTGTCTCCAGCCTGCCGGTCCCGGGGTCGCGGCAGGAGCGCGCTGTCGCTTTTTTAGTGTCTGCGTTTTATTTTTATTTTGTCTAGTGTTTTCGTCTCCTAAGCGTTTTTTGCCTTGGGGGAGCAGCCGTGCGCCCTGCCCGTGCCTCTCCGCCCTGCGCCCCAGAGACCGCTGGGCTCCACGTCGCGAGCTTCGCTACCCGGGCCGCGCGCTTCCCTACCTGGCGCCGCCCGGTACCGCGACGGCGCGGATGGCTGCCCCAT
Organism: Trichechus manatus latirostris; assembly: GCF_000243295.1. Taxonomy (NCBI): domain Eukaryota; kingdom Metazoa; phylum Chordata; class Mammalia; order Sirenia; family Trichechidae; genus Trichechus; species Trichechus manatus. The sequence goes on from NW_004443983.1 coordinate 5,130,663, forward strand.
CAGGGTGTGTGTGCGCCCGCTGCGGGTCCGGGGGTTCGTCCTCACTTTCCGACCAGCAGGAAGCCAAGCAGCCTTGAGAGGATGGGATTCTTGGAAGCGCCTTGTCCTAGAGCCGAAGGCAGGGCAAGGGGTTCTGCCTTCTAGGGCTGGAGGGGGTTGGGTAGAACCTTGCTGTCTTCGTCCATGGCCAGATTTGGGTCCTGGAGTTGGGAGAAGGGATTCGGCGCCGACAGTGGGTAGACCGGAGAGAGTCTTTTGTTGTTCGTGCGGGGTCTGGGCTGGGCTGTGTGGAGTGAGCGAAACTTGTAATGGCCCTGACACCCGCGCGTCCTGCCTCTTGGTGACATCCCGGCTCCCGTGGCCGCTGGCACCACAGGCTCCGGGCTTTGTTTGCTCCATTGAGTGCCAGGGAGCGGCCGGCGTCTCCGCCTGGGTCCTGTCCCCCTCAGCAGCTCCCTTCCGAGTGGCGAGAACACTGACCACCGCGTCTGCGTACCCTCAAGCGTAGAGCCCGCCTCGCTAGGGCTGGCGCCCGCTGAGCCTCCTCCTAAATCTGCGTGTTCCCTCTCTGGAAAGGAGGTATCCCCAGACGGAGAAAGATGGGGAGACCAAGCAAGATATGACCTGGGGCTGGCTACCCAGACAAGGGCTCTGCCGCGACTTCAGGGTTTGGATGCCCGGACTCTTTGCAGCGTCCTAGAGCGCTGGCTCCGGGGCGGCGGGGCGCATGGGAGCAAGCCGGGCAATGCCCACCTACTCTGCCTGACCCTTTTGGGATGGGGAAGTGTCTTTCCTCCGGGTTCTCTGCGCTCTTCTCTGCTCACTGGTGTGGGACTCGGTGCAAAGCATGGTCCTCTGGCCCCCTCCCTTCTTCCACGACCCGGGCCGCGCAGGGGGAGGCAGGGAGCGGTCCCGGACTTGCTGGTGTTGGGAAAGAAAACAGGATTCTCTGATCATTCCCGCTCCCTCGCCGCCTCTCCGCCCAGCGCCTCCTCCCCCTTTTCCAGCGCGAGGTCACCAGACCCGGCTCTTCTGGAAAGTTTCTCTGAAAGCCAGGGGGCGGTGGGCACGACGGGATTGGGGCTGGGCAAGTGCAGCCTACGGGAAACCCGAGCTGGAGAGAAGCTGGCGGGCAGTCCGGGAGGCGGCTAGGAGCGAGGTACTAGCCCATTGGACAGTGGCGCCCCCGGCCCGCGCTGGACATCGTGGGGGTCGCGGCGCTGCATTAGCTTGACCAGTCTCTCAAGCAGTCGGGGAGAGTGGGGGGAGGACGTGCAGAGGCAGGACTCGGGATGGTGGTGCAACTGCTATGGACGGAGGCTGGCGCACCCATGCATGTGGACACAGGTCGAGGCTCGCTGGCTTGCAAGTAACGAGCTCCAAGTGCAGCATCCGAGCCTCCCGCGCCCCGCGCCCGGTTTTCCAGCCGGCGGGTGTCCAGGGAGGAGCAGAGCAGAGCCTGATCGGATTAGAGCAGGAGAGGGACGAGACACTGGTGGCGCTGTCTTCACGGTCAGGGCGAGCACTTGCAGCGGCAGCGTTCGGCCTGTATCACAGTGGGCAGCACGGTCGACCGCTCCGCTCGGTCCTCGGGAGAAAGGTGACTGCTTTTGGGGGTGTTGTGGTCAGGTGTGGCTACGGTGGGATAACTCCTGGTTTACGCTCTGTAAAAATCGAGTTGCTACTCAGCGTGATCCGCAGACAGATTAAAAACATACACTCACTCACACACTCATATTCACAACTTTTTTTTTTTCCTCATTCTGAAAAGCCATTTAACCCAGTTGTACTGTTCTGCCATCTCGAGAAATGCTATTTAATGCCCTCAGCGCTGGTTTTTAAGTGTTTCACCAGTAGGAAGATCGAGTGCTTTTCTGTGCTTTGCCTTCCTTTTAATATGGATAATTGTTGGTCATCCTTTCTCTGATACACACATATGTTGGGAATCAGGTCCACGGTTTGCCACCCTGATGGCAGGGGAAAATTGGTGTCTCCGGATACTCGAAACCTTTATTTAGATTTTTCCTTCAAAGTTAAAGAGCTTGTGCCCTGTTCTTAATGAAAATACCCAACTTTTTTACGCCTTGTACAAATGGCTACTAGAAGTCAAGACGGCAAGCATTTTGTATGGTTTTTTAATACCGTGTGTTTAGTCTGCATGGAGCAGTTTTATGATTTACAGTACACTTTCATTAAACTACTCCAGGCACCAAAGTTAATTATTAACCTAACCTTAAATACAGTGGCAGAGCGTTGTCTCCGCCTATTAACCTAAACTGTCGGTTAAAAATTAATTGCACTAGCTATGTGAATTTGGTTTACCCATACTTGTTTACATGGTAACTTTTATTTGAATCTTTAGGAACCCCTCACTCCCTGTTATAATTTTGGTTTTAGGACATTTTTGAATGAGGCACTTTGTGATCCCATCAGAAATCAGAAAAGAATGAATATCATTTAAAATCCTGGTTTTGTTATGAGTCTTTTTCAGCTTGTTGTAAAGAAGCCATTTAGTTAATGTTTCTTATTTACAGTGTTGCTGGGGGGCAATCTTCCCGAAGTGTTGTGTTTGGAAGTTACCACCTTTTAGAGGTATGCCACATTCTCAGTAATGCATATCATCCACATATGTAAATGTTAAGCAGACACACTGAATCATTATCTCAGGAACCATCTGCAGAATATGCTTGTTTAAATAGGTTGAAGATTCATAAGAATCAGTAAAAACACTCAATAAATGTTGAATGAATAAATGAATGAAAGGAATAGTCACACATGGTTCACATTTCTCCACTTAGACTGGACCTGTTTATTTTTGCTGCAGTGAAAAATCTATGCCTTCAAGTAAGTGGTTATTGTAAAGTGGCAATAAGTGCAACTCTGTATGTACACACACACACACACACACACACACACACACACACACACCCCTCAAGTTCTTTCCAAGGCTAGTGAATGCTTTTCCCATCATTAAAAAATTACAGTGTTTGCATTTTGAGTGGGCGGGTGGCCTTGCACTCGTGAAGATGAGTGTGTTAAATGAGACGGATAGGAAGAATGTTATCGTCACTGAATAAAAATAAGAACTTGGTATTAAATTCAAAATAAATACTCAAGCTTTAAAGGCAAATGGTTGTGAACTTTCACATGAAATGAAAGGAAAAATACTATTTTGAATAAGGAGGTAAGTCGGATACTATACTGTGTGTACATAGTGGTTCAGCTCTTTTCAGAGCAGGACAAAAGAGTGATGATGAGAGAAAAAGTTTCTTTTAAGAACTAGATTGCCAAGAGCTGATATATTCTCACATCTCATTCGTTTGCAGGAAAAGAATCACAGAACAAGCCAAACTAATTGCACATGTTTTAATTAGGCAGGCACCTGCCATTTGCAGCAGTGTAAAGCCTAGGAAAGCCTGCATAGATCTCTGTGCTGCCCCTCTCACCCACCCACACACACACCCACCCACCCACACACACCCTTTTTTAAGTTTAGATAATTTAGTGTCCTACACGAAGAGTGTTTCTTAATGTATTTACTTAGGATCTCTGTGTTATGGCAGCCACATTTGTGGGCATGGCCAGGGGGAAGTGAAGCCATGAAGCCTTCCACTGTGCCCCTCCATGTCAGTGCCCCCCTACTTTCTTGGGGTGCACTGGAACCAAATTATCTCTGAGATATTTTTATTTCAGAGTGAAGGCTTTTCTCATCTTCCTTAAAATATGGCTGCAAGAGCAACTGAGCTGTTCTCTGCTGGCAACCACATGGCTGCCTCTTGGGGATATGGTAAGGTAGGGAAGGGAGGGAGGCATTTAATCCCTTTGAAATGGGCAAATAAGATGTCATACCACACAAACCTCAAGGGGAGAAGGGAGTTCAGGACTACTTCTCAGCAGGAGACTATTATAGTATAGTATATACAGGGCTGTCTTGCTTGGTGAAACAGATGAGTCCCTGAAAAGTCATTTTTTATTAGAATAATTACACTAATGAGAGGGTCATATATAGTACTATCAATACACTGATAATTCCCAAATAACCCCTTAGCCCAGACTATTGTCCTGGACTTCTCAAATATCCAAATGTTTACTGGGTAGGTAGTTCCTCTTGGACCTAATAGACATCTCAAACTTACCATGTTCAAAACTCAGTTCTGGATCTGTCTGCCCAAAATCTGCTCCTGTCCTAACCGCCATCTTGGTAAACGACACCTCCATCTGTTGAGTTGCTGGGGCCTAAACCTTTGGGTTATCCTCGACTCTTTTTCACACCTACATCCATTCCAGCTGCAATCCCTGTTGTCTCCACCTTCAGAATGCAGGGTGACTTCCTCACGCTGCCAAGCCACTGACCTCTCTTGCTGGGTTGTTGTGGCAGCCTCCCAGTTAGTCTCTCTGCCTCTGCTCTTGGCCCCCTACAGTCTTTTCTCAACACAGCAGCCAAGGGGATTTTTAAAAACTAGGTCAGATCACATAACTTCTCTGCTCAGATGCTTTCCCATCTAATGTCCTGTAAAAGCCAGTCTTTCCCAAGCCTATGCACCCCACATTGTCTACACCCAGGCGCCGATCTCTCTGACCTCCACTCCTTGGGGTTACTTGAATGTGCCTCCTTGGGGCCCTTTGCAGGGTCTTCACACTTGCTCTTTCGTGGTTTGGGGTGGCTCTTTCCCTGGATTACTGCATGACTTGCTCCTAACTTTCTTAAGGTCTCTGCTCAAATGCCACTTTCGAAATGATCTGTTATGATCATCCTGTTTATTTCACCTCTTTGCGCTACACTCCCTACCCTCTTTGACCCGCCTCATTTTTTTCATTAGCACTTATCATAGACTGATACTCCATATGTTGTCCTTGTTTATTTCAGGCTTCTACTAGAACATAACACCATGAGGATACACATTTTTGTTTTAGTCACTGCTGTAGCTCCACCTATGACAGCACTTGGCACATGATAAGCCCTTAATGAGTATTTGTTAAATGAATGAATGAATGAATGAAGAGTAAATCTTTTTGCAGACAATTAGTCTTTACTTTCTCTTTTGTCTACCCTTGTTTTTCTGCCTTGTGTTTTCATTAAGTGAGATACTTTTCTGTGTGCATGAATGTGTGTGTGTACCACCTTCCACGTACGAAGATGATATGGCTCATGCACCATTAGTGGAACACTCACAGAGGATTGTTTTCCTAATCTCGATGATGGATTTGAGCCTGTTCATTCCCATACTCTCACCTAGTCCCCTTCTGTGGCTAAGAACACACATCTGTGGAACACCTGGCTGAAGCTGGAGGAAGTCTGAGTTAGGTAAAATCAACTTGCCAAAACACAGAGCTAAGAGGACAGCCAGCAAATATTTATGGGGATTGAGCTTTTGACCTTGACCTCATTTGTTCTGCAGTTTTACCCACTGGCCACAGACCCTTCTTGCTTTTGGGAGTGTAATAATAATAGTTTTTAAAATTCAACTTTCTACCAGGAGAAAGTAACACCATGCCTCTTCCCTATACCCACACAGTGATAACTGTTGTTCAAGGTCTTGCATTTGAAGTCAGAAGACCTGTGTTCTAGACTCTTACTACCGAGGACAGCCCACTTAACCTCTCTGAGGCTGCGTTATAGTAGATAAAATTGTGACTAGTGATACTTAGTCTTGAATAATATGAACTTATAATGTGAATGTATTTAGTAAAATATAAAATGCACTCTGGAAATTTGAATAGTTGTAATTCTAACTCCCTCTTCCTTACCCTAGACCCTCCAGGGTGTACCAGGGACCTTACTTCAGGGTCTTCTAAATCTTAAAAGTGAGATTATACTCTTGATGTAGTTTTAGTGTAAACCATGTTATCAAAATTATATTCTCAATTTCATTGAAAATGCACAATCCACGTAGAGCATGGATGATAGCTCTGTTCATCAGAATGCCAACCATATCAAGTAAAGATTGCTTTCAACATGACCATTAAACTGGGCAAGGTGGTGGTGGGAGTGGCATTCTGTCAGGCATAAAAAAAAAAAAAAAAGTAAGACAATTGTTTTTGCTCACTTAAGTTCTGAAATAGTTCACATCAGTATAAACATTATGGAGAAGAACACTCACATCAGGATTGTAGGAGAGAAGTTTTGATCTTTGCTGTAACAAGGGCAGATTCATTCCATTTTGTGGAGTAAGGTTTCTAACTGTGAAGGGGACCATCAGAGAGAATGCAGTAGATAATGCTTGAGGCAATGCTGGGGTCATGCTTTTTAGGCAGACACACCTGGATTTGCATCCCATTTTTTTTGCCATTTGCAAACAGTGTAACTTTGAGCCAGTTATGTAATTTCTCTCTGCCTCAGTTTCCATCTGTAAAATGTTAGTATGATGAGAGAGTTATGGGTATTGAAAAGATTAAATGTAATAGAATATATGGAATTATTTTTATTTGGGTGGTAGTAGTCATGGAAAGTGCCCTGGAAACAAATTTGAAGAAACAGACAGTGCTTTTGTGGGGAGAGGACAAGAGGAAATGGCTATATATCTGTAACACAAAGGGATGATGCAAAGGAAACAATCTTTGGACTAGAACATTCACACCGTAAACTGGTCGTAGTGTCACGGGTTTTAAGCCAGGAAGTGTGTGAACAAATCATTCACATGGGAAAGGGAGTGATGATCCTTTTCCTAACTTTGGAGGTTGAAATATCACACCCAAAACATTGAAGAAAAAAAGCGCTACACAAATAAAACAGTAGCGAGCAGCACAGGGCCTTACTTATATCAAATACAAGCCCAAAGGATATTAGTTTTTAAAAATGATGTTATTGTGTTGTCAGGTGCTGTCCAGTCGGTTCTGACTCATAGTGACCCTGTGTATAACAGAACGAAACACTGCCTGGTCCTGTGCCGTCCTCACAATCGTTATGCTTAAGCCCATTGTTGAAGCCACTGTGTGGATCCATCTTGTTGAAGGTCTTCCTTTTTTTCACTGATCATGATGTCCTTCATGCTTAAAAATGATAGCAGTCACTTATTAACATTTTAAAAATAAATTGCATAGTCTGCACCCACTAAGGGTTACATTTGAATCTGAGAGCAGCACATGCGGCCTGCTCAGGGATGAGTTGAATTGATCCTGAGGGCCACATGATGTAGGGGAAACCTTGGTAGCCAAGCAGATGCCTCTAGGAGGCTGTGGCTGGTACTTGTGTAAGGGATCTTCATGGTGGCCATGTGCCTTCTGGGTCACTCTTCTTTTGGCCAAGCCTGAAATCAATTTGAGAAAGTGTGAATATCTACATAGAAGTAAAGTGCAGGTAGGAAATAGTTGGCTGAGCCTAGTAGAGATAGCACTACTGACACATACATTGCTTACAGAACCTGAAATTTGACTCAGATCATAGCCGTGCAAGTTCTGACTTCTCAAAGACACCGCAGAAGGGGGACATAAATTGATATTATCACCACAATTCTCTGAAGGACTCCTTCTGCAATCATGTCTTCGAGGATTCCCTCCATAGTTTGGAATTACAACTGTTTTCATGTAGGGGAAAAAAAAGTTTTCTCTTAAATTCTATATGTGGAAAAGGGATGGAAAGAGAGCTGAGTAAATCAGCAATTCCCATGCCCCAGAGACCGAAAGCTGTGGTCCTTTAGAGCAGCCAGCCTGAAGATTGTTACTTTGAAAGTATTGTTAGTAATAGATATTTCCACATACAGCGTTTAGACCTGAGGTTTTCATTTAATATGACTAGGCGCTTTTTGGTGGTTTGCAACCAACCTATAATAGCCATCTGTAAAAAATTTAATTCAAAGAATCCATGCCAATTTAAAAATTTAGTAAGCCTCTAAAATTGATACTTATGCACAGCTATTTACCTCTCTCTTAGCCCCTCTGCCCTCCCACATCTTTAAAACCAGTATTTGGGTGTAATTTGATTTGAAGCATTTATAGAACAGGACAGGATCTGGGATTAAACACAGTGAAAACATGCCACTGGAAATTAAACATTTTAGGGAATGTGAAGGAATAAAGAATATATTGATTTTGATTTAATGTTATATGGGAGTTTTATAGATGAGATTTCTGTGATGGATCCATTCTTCTTTCCTTTTCCGATTCCAGATGTTTTTTTCAGGAGAGTATTCAGTCTTTTCGTTAATATTGCATTGACTCCAGTACTTGCCCACCCCTCCCCCAGACTCCTACTGTCCTCGAATGGAAACTTTCCTTTCCTGAAAGTGGAATGCTTTATGAAAATTTGCACTATACACACACACGCACAGTCCATCAAACAGTCCAACAACTGCCCCTTCTTATTGGTACCCCAGAAGGCCACATGATTTCAATCTTCCTGTATTTTGGGTTTTTGCATGCATTTGTTCTTAGGCCTCAAATACTCAGGTGGAACGTTGTTCTATTAAGCCTTTCGCGGTTCTAAAAACGTGAGCCTCTCAGTTGCTAACAATGTTCTCATCCCTGCATAGTGAGAGATAAATGGAAACCAAATTGTTTACAGCCTCGTAAACTCCAGTATATGTAGCAGAAGGGCAATTGGGTTGATTTTTATAAGAAGAATACTTGCTAATGGTTTTCGAGATGGATTCCCTGGTAATTCTTGCATTCATGAATGATGGCCCTAGCTAGACACTGTCGCTGGGATCTTCATCTATTAATCATGGAGGCTGCTTTCTTATTCGGTTGCCATAGTTTCAGTGCCTCAGATAGTGTTGGGGTGTCTGGGGAAAGGTTTGAGATATACTAGGGCTTGCAAGCCTTGCGGTTATTTTGGCAGTTGCTCTGAAAGGCTGAGAACTGCTTCTCCTATAATTCAGTGTTGGATTAAAAGAGGGAACTTCTGAGAGTGTCTCCCTGGGCCTTGTTATGTGCACACCCAGCTGATATTTACTCCAGGATTTGCCTCTTGCTGAGTCTTGCTGGTAAAAAAATTACAGTCCAGGGGCTGATGTCACTTTCATCTTTGGACAAGAAGGCAAAGGGGCACAGACTCTTCATTAAGGCCCTTCCCAAATGTGTAGGTAAATGAGGGCATTCATGACTTTGCTCAGAATTCAGTGCCATAATTTGTTTTTGGCTCCGCAGATTCCGAAATAAATACAGTGACATCATGGGTGTTGTGTTTTGTTTTGGCAGCGTAAACATTTAGAGCTTCACTTTAGGTTCAACCCTTAATTTTTTCAGGTTTGACACACATTACTGAGGCACGAGAGACCATTTTATTGTATTTTGCAGCAAAAGGATAGCCCATTTTGGACCGTGGTCTACTGCTTTGTCAGCTGTTGTGTATAGGAGTATTTCTTTCCTTTCATAATTTTAACATTTTGCTTTCTTTTAAGATATGTGACTTCAGAGTTGATTAGGAAAAGCTTTCTAGTTGTGATTGTATTGCCATGACCCTGTCAAGAAAAGATTTGGGGGAGTAAATTGCTGTGAGAGGGAGATACACACACTCCCTCCAGTGATTTATGTGCATCATGTGTGAGGTGGAACACAGCTTTCTTTTGTTAGGTAAATTTGGCCTTGTGTAACAGATACTGGGACACTTCTTAATGTTGTAGTTCCCATTTCTCAAGTGGACTTTCAAGGACTCCTACCAGCGTATGCCAAGCAATTTGATTCCTTTGTAGATTAAAACATGCAATAAAATAAAACCTCACACTTCACGCAGGTGGTGCAGAGTGCAGGGCATGCTGGGCATTCAATGAAAATCCAGGCAGATTCCGAAGAAGAGAACCTTGAATTTGTTACAAATGATCTAATCTGGAAAATTAGTCACTTTTTTTCACTAGAAAGTGACCAGTTTTTATTTCAGGGTGGGCTTCAAAGCAGCCGTTTTAAATTTCACCAAATCTACCCGGCCAAAATTTCCAAGTAAGATCAACAAGATTTTTAATGCACGTGCCTATTACATTGGCCCCTCCCTTATCCAGCCACACTAAATGATTGATTTTAGAGGCCAACGATTTGAAGTAAATTAAAAGGATAACATAGCTTTAATTGCTACTGGCTTCACCAGGCTTCTGGGCACCAGAATTCCTTGTGGAGAAACACTTTAAAGTGTCACAGCAGTTTTTGATCATGTGGTCTGGCTTACCCATAGGCTGCAATTATCTCCCCAGCCCTTCTCCACCTCCCCCTCAAATATATCCATGAAGCAAGGAAAACATGCATTCCTAAGTTCAGTATTATGGACCCCTGATTATTTGGCAGGATAATAAAATAGGTCCTGGTCGTTTTATAGTGTACTCATAAGGTAGTTTTTTTTTTTTTTTGAAAGTAAAAGGCATAGAGCAGGGGAGGACAGTAGGGATAATAGTTCAAGATCAGAAGCTTTTTTCTGTTGAAAGAAGAGTTTGTGTGAATTTAGCTTGCTCTCCTTTCGAACAAAAAGATCGTGAATACTCTTGGGCGTCGGATTAGACACAATATTGGACACGATGCCTTAAGTAAGCAGTACTTTTGTGTGAATGTCAGTCAGACACAATGTGGACTTTAATTAACCTTAATTAATGATTTCTGATTACAGATTTTCTTTTGTGCCTCCAAGACATCAATGAATTGGACGATATATTTTGGTGGAACATTTTCGGCCAGTGGTGGCATGAATGGGCTTCCATTATCTTGGCACGCAGATCAGATTAGGTTCTAATGTATTTTAATGGAAAATGTGATTCTGGATCATTTTCATTTGTGGGACAGCTGAAATTTATAAGTGGTACATCTATGTTGATGTTGTTCGGTGACATTGAGTCAAAATCAAGTTGATTTTAACTCATAGCAACCCCATGTGACCGAATAGAACTGCCCCATAGGGTTTTCTAGGCTGTAATCTTTATGGGAGCAGATTGTCAGGTCTTTCCCCTCCAGAGCTGCTGGGTGGGTTTGAATCATCAGCTTTTTGGTTAGCAGCCAAGCGCTTAACTGTTTTACCACCAGGGCTCCTTAAAGAAGCCATTTTTAAATTTAAAGAAATTTACCTTCCAAATTGTTTGATGTTTACTAACTCCTAGCTGGAATTGACATCCAGTTCCTCTCAAAAGTTTGAATGGGATTTCGAGGGGTGCCTAATTCTTTCAAATGAAAATGTATTATTGTATTAGTTTTCTAGGGCTGCCTTAACAAAATACCACAAATTGGGTGGCTGATAAGAACAGAAATTTATTGTCTCACAGTTCTAGAGGTGGATAGTTTGAATTCAGGGTGTTGGCAGGGCCACGTTCTCTCTGAAGGCTCTAGGGGAAGAGCTTTTGACGCTCCTGGCTTCTGGTAGCCCCAGGAGTTCCGTCATCACATGGTGGTCTTCCACTGTCTCTCAGTGTCTCTTCTTCTGTTTCATAGGACACCACTCAGATAGAATTAGGACACATCCTACTCCAGTATGACTTAATGTTAACTAATAATGTCTTCAGTGACCCTATGTCCAAACAAGGTCATGCTCACAGGTACCAGAGGTTAGAACTTCAACATAAATTTTAGGGGGACACAGTTCAATCTATAACAACTACAAACAGGGGGCGGTAGACCAAGTGGGATTTTCCTTTTTCCAGGAATACCCTTTACCAAGTGCCAGATGTAGGGCCAGGGAATATTGTCAGCACTGGAGAGAATTAGGCCTTACTTTTGGTTAAAACTGCTTTTTTCCTGTGACATCAGTTTCAGAATAGCTATCAAGAAGTCCAATTATAATGTTATTGTGTAATTTACATCCAATTTTAGGGAACACTGGTGGTGTAGTGATTAAGAGCTTGGCTGCTAACCAAAAGGTCGACAGTTCGAATCCACAAGGCGCTCCTTGGAAACCCTATGGGGCAGTTCTACTCTGTACTATAGGGTCGCTATGAGTTGGAATCGACTTGATGGCAATGGGTTTGGTGGTTTTTTTTTAACTAGAAGGTCTAATAAAAATTAGATACAATGCATTAATGCCAACTTCTGAATTAAATTTCTGTGTGAACAATCATTTTGTAGCTTATATGAAACTCTAATAGCATATAACCCATCTAGTTTAGCATAATTTGTGCTTATGAATTATAAATGCTTAGCTTTTACAATTAGACTTACCGATCTGTAAGCATCTTAATGAGAAATTACCTAAATTAAATTGATTTGTAATATTTGCTGTAATGTGTTCTAGGGTAGTGATTATGTAAAATAAATGTTCAGAATGACTGTCTCCACTGCTTGCAATATGGTTTTATTTTTAAAGTCAACTCAGTGGCAGGATAGCATGATTGCCCAGTGAAAAGGAGATACTACTGATGTCAAAAGTAGAAAGAGCAGAGTAGTTTGCAACCAAGAGAAAGGGTAACAAACTTCTTTTGGATACTTTTTTTCTTTAAAGGGATGTTCAGAGTACAGGGAAAAGTTGTATTAAATAGCCAGCTTTTATCTGCAAGGTGTTTCCTCTCATTTGTGATGAGGGGGGAAGTTCAGCATATTGAATATGCTGGTTAATTAATTCTCCAGGGATAGCTCGGAGGGTGGAGCCTTCATTTTTATATTTTGTCATGTCCAGAACACAAGACATGTTAATATTGCCAAAACACATCCATTCTCAAGAAGAAAAAGGACAACATAATTGCCTTTACTGTTAGAAAACAGCCACATCCAGTCCCCCAGCAGAAGGTGTGCAAGAGAAGGCTTTGAAATGTTGTGAATAGCTTGACATTATCACGTTGTTATTGAAATGCAAATTCTGCTGAGCATAAACGGTTTTAGATGCAGGACTAGGACAATGCATTTTCTTGTGTGTTGTCAACCATACCTCTTAACTTGAGGGTTTGTTATATTAAAAGTAATCATAATGTATTTGCATCTTTTATTGTTTCTCATTGCCTGTGTTTAAAGTGCACAATGTATCTCCCAGAAATGGCGTGTTGTCCCGTGAGAGAAGAGACTGACTTTCAGCAGTGAGATATTTGGGCAGGGATAGTCGGCCAAAGATGTGTTTTCCTATAGGAGTCAGGCTTACTGGTGAAGATCAAAATCAACAATACTTAATAGTGTTATTATTAATAATAAAGACCTCTCATTTATAGAGTGCTTCTATTTTTCAGAGTACATGTGTAAACATTGCCTCATTTAATCTCATTACAACTCTCTGGGTTAGGCAGGGCAGTTATTATGCCCAATTTAACGATGAGATAACTGAGATTCAGAGAGGTCAAATAATTTGCCTAGGAACACACCTCTGGTAAGAGAAGGGCCTGGGACAAGGTCCCCAACCTTCTGAAACTGAGTTAAATGGGACTTAGTTCTCTAGGCAGTTAAAGATGGCATCATCAGATATGTGTTTTAGAAATACAAATCTGCTAGCACTGTCAGTGGAAAAAAGGAAACAGATTCTACAGGCAAAAGGACTTGGGGACCAGTTGAATTGCGGGATGAGGGAGTGCAAGGAGTAAAAAATGGTTCCAAAATGTCATATCTGGGGAACTGAGTGGACAGTGATGGTATTGGCCAAGACAGGAACCCAGGTTTGTAGACAAAATATTTAACTAACAGCTGTCATAAACTATTTAAATGACCATAATAGGCTGAACACCAAAGGCTTGGATACAATCCTACTGTGCTCACACCCAGCTCTTTAAAAAGAGTGTTAAAGATTTTAAAATTAAGGGTGTTTAAACTGTCACATTTGGTTTGGCAGCTGGGACCACTTTCTCCCACATTAGCAAGGTTAAAACTATAATATGAGGAAGACTGAAGCGCCGCCCAGCTCATCTATAAAAACCGGCATTACAGAAGTGCGAGAGGATCAGGTTCTAAATGATTAGCTCATGTTAAGAATGAGCGCATATGTCGAGTCACCTGTTTCCTTTTTTTTTTTCATTCTGAATAATTTTACTGTATGCAAGCTTTTGAATTCTGAAATTAGATGTACAATTGTTTGTCTCCTCTCTACCCCACACGCCTTGGGCAGATTTATACGATCCTTTATCTCTTAAGTTTCTTGTGCTACTGAAATATTAGAGATGATGTAATTTGCAAAACACAAAGAATGCCTAAATTGTGTTGTTGATATAATAAGACAGTGTTAATCAAACAGCTAGGCTCTTTTTGCTACATTGTGCTAAAATTGAACACTGCTTATGTAGTGGAAGGGAAAATGTGGCATTTTATAGTGTTTTATTTAGGAAGAATTAAATTTTCATTACCTAAATGATTGAGATATTGCAAATTTCCTTTTAATGGTTTTAACCTTGAGATAAGTGTTGATGTAATACGGTTGTCCAGAAGAATCTTTTGGTGCCTTTAATAGTTGAAAATAACTAATACTATAAACAAAGAATCCTAAAAAGGTAGGTATCCTATATTAACCCTACCTTTACTATTACATTTTTTCTTTCAGGGGTTTCTAAATAAAACTTGTAACAGAAAGTGTTATTCTCATTTTATATTTTAAAAAGAAGTTAAGTAACAGAAGTGAAAAAAAAAACAGAATGAGAAACAGCAAGTATTTTGAGGGGGTTTTAACAAATTAAGTGAGTTTTTTAAGGGAGAACATGTTTGAAACTATTTGTCTTATTTTAAAGTCAATTTAAATGAAACATTAAGGAATAATTTTATTATTGTATGTTGGGCTACTACACTTGGGTTGGTGTCGTAAGGGTGTTGGGTTGGTGTTATTAAGATTGAAAATCGAATGATAGATTATTTATATCTATTGTAATATGTAAAATTATTTGCTGGATATAGTGTCACTGGTTTCTAACTTTACTTGTAGGCTGCCCTCTAGTGTTCCTTAATCTCAACACAACTGCTTTTGTTTAGATCCCATGAAAGGTTAAAAACACACGTTACCATTTCGTCAGTAGCTAGCCCAGCATAACTAGATGCTATCTCTAAATACAGTGTTAAGAAGTTTATGATACATGGTTTTAAAGATTGTGAGCAAATTAAAGTGTTCCCATCACCAGTGCTCTTGATGACACAGAGGACAATATTGTGTAGAGAAACATAGACATTGATGACTATGAGTTGAAGTCCAACCCTGAATACGAAGAGTCAAATTCTGAATAAGAAGTTTTAGGACTACTTTATTGACTTAACTTCACTTATATTTTCTTTTTGTGTGTGTGCAATAGAGTGATATGTGATAAAATAAACTCTGTCTAAATTAACCTAAAAGAACTTGTTTATTAAGTTTCTATAAAAACTACAGGTGTCAAGGAACAAAGTTTCAACCACCATTGTGTAGAAGATGTTTGACCAGCCATCCTCAAAGTTTATGGTGAGAGAACAGTTCTCAAACATCAACATGCTTTCCTATATCAAACCTTCAAAGAGTAAATTCAAGCAATTTAAAGATTATTCTTTGAACATATTAAAAGAGAGGCAAGCATTGCAACCTAAACTGTGGTATTAAGCACTTGTGAAAGTAGTGTCAACTCTGCTTTTTCTTGGATGAGGAGTGAGCATACTCCAGAGTTTACAATAAGTGGAGAGAATAGACATAGTAGCTATTTTATGCATGTATAATGTTAGCATTCCTTGTGGGCTTATGAAGGTGATGTTACAGCATTCCAGGTACATCCATCTCATAACAACAGTGTGACTGACATGCATTAAATAAAAATGATTACCTTTGATGATGATGATTTCCCTCAAGTTTTGAGACTAAGATCAGGAGGAACAACTAAGACAATATCAGCACTAGAAACACAAAAGGAAGCCGAAAGTCAAAATTACACTTGTCAGTCAGCTTCTTTTCTTCAAGAGAGGCGGGATGATGGAGTAGTTAGGTGTATAAGCTCTGGAGATTGTTATTCCATTGGCTATGAAAGTTACTTAGCCTCTCTGTGCCTCATTTTCCTCATATGTAAGATGGGAATAATAACAGTTCCACCTCATGAAGTTATTCTGAAGATTAAATGAGATAATATGTACCAGAATGATGTCTGATACATAGGAAACACTCAAGCAGCCAAGCACTCAACCATTGAGCCTCTAGGGCTCCCTCAATAAATAGTAGCCGTCATTATTTGATACCAAGCTCTCCTAGTGGAATTAGCTAAATTCAGTGTTTCATATCATCAGCAAGGTGTCGGTTCTTGGCATGATGACAAGATGATGGTGTCCAGATGAGTCTTTCTGCTTGCTTCTGTCTCTCTTTCATTCTCTATGGTCTTGTATGTTAGGGCATGATTTAAAATAATTCACTGAATAATCATTCATTGTTTTCATTTAGAGAATATTTAGTACATGCTTCATGTGTGTAAGGAGCTATGTTAGATCCTGTTGGATATCTCCAAAATACTAAATAAGATGTTAGAGGTGAGATAACCAAGTCTTGCTAGTTTTTATTTGCTTTTGTTGGGTCCAGTGCTCAGTAGGAACCTGTGTTTATCAGACTCAGGTTGCATGCCCTGAGTTACAGCCTTCCTTTTCTATGGAAAGAAACCGAAGCAAACCAAACCAGTTGCCACTGAGTTGATTCTGACTTATGGCGACACCATGTTTTTCAGAGCAGAGCTATCTATGCTCTGTAGGGTTCAAGACTGGCCTCTTGGAAGCAGATTGCCAGGTCTTTCTTCTGAGATGCCTCTGGGTGGGTTCGAACCTTTTGGTTAGTAGTTGAGAGCTTAACCATTTGCACCACCCAGGGACTCCATTATAGGAACAGAGGATGTGGAAATCTCAAGGTAATTCACTAGATGAGTTTGATGTATGTGGTGTTTAGAATGCAGATAATGTTCTATTTGGAACCACAATACTCAGGAGTTTTCATTAACACAAAGAGCCCAGAGAGCCCTGTTAATTTAATGTCTCACTTAAAGCCCATGTATAAATACAAACAAACATATTTTCTACAACAAAACTCTCAGTTATATGTGGCATTAACTACTTATACCAATAAAGTGAAATTTCCAAGTTCGGTTGTTGGCTCTAAACACTTGTTTTTCACAAAAGCTAATATCTGAACCACTTAACAGCAAAGTAGATGGAGTTGGAAATAATCCCTATGTTGACACCTCTTCACCCCTACTTCTTTGAGATGAAACGAAGATACAACAAAAGTGGTTGGGTGATTGAAGAAGAAAAGTGAGACAAACTAATTATTAACTCTCAAGCAAACATGAGTTAATTCCGGCTTTATCCATTCCAATTATTTAGCCTAATTCACAAAAGTAAGGAAATTGGTGGTCTAGGGTTAGGGAATGTGCTAACAAGTAAGAACTTGGAGACTGGGTGTCTCTGGAGATTGATAATAGGAACCAATAGGAAACAATAGGAACCAGGGCTCCTCCTCCCCAATGTCAGTGAGAATTGTGTTAATTTGGTATTCACCCAAAGCCAGGACCATCTGACAGCTGTTCGGTGTTTCCTGTGAAATGGACTTGGGCTCTGGCCAGATGGCTAGTGGACAGATGTTCACAACACAGAAACCATCATCAAAATAGTCGCTAACTGGCATCCTCCTAAGGATGTCAACAAATAAGGCAGGAATGGGCTGGATCTTGTGCTGACGCTCAACACAACACTCAAGTCCACCTCTCCTGGCTTAGGGAGGAGGTCCTGGAGGGAAACTGAGCTTTCTCCGTAGTCAGGGATTTTTTTGGCTTCTGGGCTACCTGACATAAAGTCTCCAAAAGGAATATTTAGTGTTTATTTTTGTATGTTTGTGTGTATGGATGTATCAATTAATTTAAATCTTTCAAGAAGGTAGGCAAATCAAGGGGTTGTTTGGACTTCACCGCCCACCTCCCACCAAGGCAAGTCTTAAAATGCAAAATTTTCTCCACAAATTTGGCTTCTATAATGTATTATTGAACAAATACTTTATAAAAATTATTACATTTTGCCTTCAGGTAAGCTGCTCAAATAGAGCGTTTGTACTTCATTTCATACCTTTGATTATAGTTGATTGGTAGCAGCTGCAATGTAATTGTGTTTAAATATTTTGATTAAAAAAGATTTTAAGAAACCTAAATTAGAATGTGTATTTCAGGGCTAAACTGGTTTGACAATGCCCCATTAATAATTAGATGAGCTTGCTCCTGCTTGCATAGGTTGCAATGAACTGACTGATTTCAACAGTTAAATCGTCTTTTCAGTGCCTAGGGCCCTTTTTGAGTGGGAAATCTCCCCTCGCGTTCTCAGTTTTCCAAGTTGCAAACAAATGCCAACTCCTGTTGTTGTAGCTGTGTGCTGTTCAGTTGATTCCAACTCATAGCAACCCGTCTATAAACTGATAAATAACAACTTTTCCTTACAAGGCAGGATGTAGTTTGATAATACGTGATTAAAAACATTTTTACTGATGTTACTCTTCATTGCTTTTTTCAAGCACTCAGATCATGTTGTTGTAGGGGAAAAACATCACAAAGTTTAGTAAAGCAAAAAGAAAGTTTTATTTGGCATATATTCAGAAGGGCAGAAGTGGAAAACGGACAGCCTTGCTGCCAGAGCCATGTCTGCCCAAGTCCAAAGAATATTACAGAGTAGGCAAGAGTGGGAAAACAGACAAACGTGCTGCCACAGCCATGTCTGCCCCTATTACAGAGTCATCGGTATATATTAACATTACAAATGGGCAAAACCATTGAAGGCTTTGCCTTTTCACAGATTGGCTAGAAACTGTGAATCCTACATTTTGAATTGTCTTTCTTAACAATCATTGGTACAGGGGTCAGTAAGGACAGTCAGGAGGGTCTTCATTATTCCAACAAATTTGTATTCACTAAGTGCTAATAGAAAAAGATAAGAGTAGAAAGTCTTTTGTGTTCTGTTTGATTGGCTTTATGTGAAAGTGTCCCTAAAAGATATTTTCCAAGATTATCTTAGCTATTGTCTTTATACCTCAGGGCCCGGTTGATATGTCCTTGTGAGTCCTTGTGAGCCCAGCTTCAACCGGGTCACATTCTCTATGCTCAAGGAGAGGGAATAAATGATTCCAATATTATTTCCTAAATCAATGTACAGAATAGGACACAGAATAGAGATGCCTTCTCTGACTCTACAGACTCCCTGCTTTTCTGCCCCTCGCCCCTGACATGTCCCACAACCACTGAAGCTTCCTTGTCCTCACCCCTTTCTAGATGCAAAGATCTAAGAAAGATGCCAGCCTTCACTCCAGCTGTTTCCAAAACATCATCTATATAAACCTGGCTAAGAGGCTGGACATATTTTACTAGTAATTTACATAGTTATTTATCAAAAGAATTATAGACTTGGTTGAAGCTATATAATGTTGAATTTCGTATTCACACTGGTTGAAAGTCTGTTAATTTTTTTTCCTAACATCTTGCTCTCAGGATTTCTCTTGAACCAGTAATACCCCTCTTTTTTCCATTCTCTAGTGAGGTAGGCTCCTGCTCCCTTGAATGAAAGGCAGCTCTGACTAAAGGAGCTAGAATATGCCCAGCAACCAAAGCTGGGTGCTATTGAGTCCATTGTTTGGTCCTACCACTGTGGAGCCAAATCTCATTTTATAGCACAGTACAACAGACCTTCTCTAATGCTTTCCTATTTTCCCCATTTGCTGCTGTCACAGGCAGCGCCGCACAGTCCTGCAGCGGGCAATTTTAATTCACTTCTCCAGGCTCTGCTCTCCCCAGTTGCGAGGGACCACAAGGCATCAGCTGCAATATTAAACAGACGCTAATGACACCGAGCGTAATCAGCCAAAGCAGTAGACATGATGGTGTGTTTAAGATTTAATCCCGCTGAGGGTCTGAACTTGGAGTTTCAGAGGTGGTCTGACTACAGTGGTTACATTGAGGTTTATGAGAAATACTGCTAAAATTGTACCGGGTGGAGTTTGAAATTCTTAAAGGTAAATGAAGTGACTGTGTGTGTGTATATGTGTTTTAATAAGCAGCCTCAGCAGCTACTCCTTGTTTTTGTCATTTCTTGTAAATATGTCTGTCACACACTTCTTGCCAATTCAGTTTTTTACAGGTGTACAACTTATTGACAGCAACTACAATAATGGGCTCTGCAACCCTACCCTTAATCAATGCGATTTTTCCATCAGTGTTAACCCACCCCCCACCCCCCGGTAACCACTAATAAACTCTCTACATTTCCCTTTTCTTGTCTTTTTATGTAAGTGAGGTCATAGAATATTTGTCCTTTTGTGATTGGCTTATTTCACTCAGCATAATGTCTTCAAGCACCATCCATACAACTATGCGTTGTTTAAAGTGAATATATTAATAAAAATTTCCCAACACAGTCACAAAAAAATAGGTCTGATACAAAGCTGTATGATATATTATTAGAATATGCTATAAGCACTTATTTCTCCTTTATCGTTTTCAAAGCATTTTGCTAGCTAGTAATACTGTCTCTATTCTACATATGGAGAAATGCCGTTTGATGAGGATTCTTGGGAATGAAGGAATGAATGCTCTCTAGAGCACAACCAGCAACTCCTGGACCCTTGTCTGTGTGAGGAGATGCTTTTCTCCTGGAGACAGGATCACCAGTGTCACTGATTTGTCCATATTCCCAATACACATAAAATTTTACTTTTTTTAACTTGCCAGTATATTTTGGCCACGATTGAATTTTGTTTTTCATTTTTTTCACAATTGAGAACATTTAGAACCATTGATGAAATAATTTTCTAGTGGGTTTATAAAATTATTTCCATTACTTATTATTACTGGGTGGAGTTTGAAATTCTTAAAGGTAAATGAAGTGACTGTGTGTTTGTGTGTGTGTTTCCATTACTTATTATTTCCTGACTTACTTCCTATAAGTAAGTGTAAGTAAATGTAGTTACAAATAAGCCCTCCCATGGCTATCACCTCTACCTGTTTAAATAGGTATTGACAGAGAATTAAATCTGCACTTATTTGCATCCTAATGTTCCACCTAGAAGGAGTTGTATGAACTCTTTCAGACTCCTAGCTCCATAGCCTTGCACAGCTGTATTGAGAGATGGGGAAGAGCATCGTCCTAACTGCACCCAACCTTGAAAGATCTCATTTAGTACCAAATAATTAATTGACCCAGAGGAGTGACCAAGTAGTTACTGCAAGGCTTATTTTCAAAGTTTTTTTGTATGTACCGTCTCATTTAATTCTCACAACTCTCTATGGCACTTGTATTCACCCTGATTAAAAAAAAAAATAGAACACCCTCCTCTTGACTAAGTCAACTGTTAACTCCACCACCGCCACAACCACGATTACCACCACAAGTTGCTGTCAAGTCGATTCCGATTCATGGTAACCCGAAGCGTGTCAGAGTAGAACTGTGCTCGGTAGGGTTTTCAGTGGCTGGTTTCTTTCAGAGCGCCTCTTGGTGGACTTGAACCTCCAAGCTTCTCTTGGTTAGCAGCCAGCTAAGCATATTAACTGTTTGTACCATCCAGGGCCTCCAACTAAGATAATAGTCCATGTAGTTATGTGTTTTTATCATTTTGCCTAAATGATGTGCTTTGTAATATATCAGTTTGGAAAACTAAAACAACTTGTGGAAAATGATGGTTGGCTGCAAGATATCACCACTTAAAAAAAATTCTTTTTTAACATCAGAGAAAGCCTTAGGCCATTGTTGTCGTGTTACTGTGGGCCGTGAAGTCGATACCGACTCATAGCAACCCCATGTAACAGAGGAGAACTGCCACATAGGATTTTCTAGACTATAATCTTTACAGGAGCAGATATCCAGGTCTTTCTCCTGTGGAGCCACTAGGTGGGTTCGAACCGCCAACCTTTCGATTAGTAGTAGCCGAGTGCTTAACCGTTGTGCCACCAGGGCTCCCTCCCTTAGGCCATAGAAGCTGTTATTATACACACGCTGGGAGATTTTAAAGAGAGGAACAAAGACCACAGCTTACTTTACTGCAGTGCTTTCCAGTATAGTCAGTAATTCTTGGACTAGTGTCAGTGACATTTGGTGGGCAGTGGTTGCCATGCCTATGTTCTTTGTTGTCACCGTTTCTTCAGGTTAATGTAGATAACTGCAGGCAGGATGTGACTGACTCTCAGGAGAGCCTTTCTGGCAAACATCAGACAGATATTTTTAAAAGACCTACTCTAACTGTCAGAAAGTTGATGGCTCCTGATACTTTAGATTGTCAGCCCAGACATACTAATTCCTTAGTGAGATCATTGATGTCACTGTTGTAGCATGTCTGTGTTTAATTGCAAACAAGAATCAGATAGAGTAAGTTTGTTGTGAATACACTCTCTGGGATACTTAAACTATATCTGAATTGTAATCAGGCCAGAAGTTAGGGGCAGTTCAGAGGTAAGCAACTTTGGCAAATGCTGTGCACCAGAGAAGAGAGGTAGTGTGTCAGTGGTTACCTGCACAGAGACAGGTGCCTGGGCTCAAATCCAAATTCCAGCACGCACTAGCTGTGTGACCTCAGGCAAACGACTTAACCTCTCTGTGCCTCAGATTCCTCCTCAGTAAAATGGAATATTAAAAGCAACTGTCTCATATGATTGCTGTGAGAATTAAATGAATCAGTTTACGGAAAGTGCTTTAACAGTGCCTGTTACGTAGTAAACACTAGATAAGTGCTTTCTATTTTTACTTTTTCCCCCGAAATCTTCTGTTCATGTAAACATGTTCATGTAAACATGCCAGTGAGGGATGAGCTGCCAAGAGAATGCATGCATGTGTATGCTAGAGAATATCATGCAGAATCAATTCTACACTTGAGGGCAAAGTTAACTTTTGTTGCTTACCTTGTCCCTACACTCAAAGCCACCTTGTCCCTCTTCCTTCCTTCAGATCTTTCTACACATGTTCTCACTGGTCATGACGTTTACCTCATCTAAGTGGCACTTTACTAATTTCATAAAGCCACTCATTTCTGATATCCCCAAGAATAGAGACTATATACCCTAACCATCTTTGTGTTCAGTGTTACTTTTTAAATGCTAGTGGATGCTAATGTTGGAAAATAGAGCTAACCCAAGACCTCTTTTGACAACGTTGGATTCCTGTCCTTACGGGTGAGAATTTTAGGCACAAGGCTACATGGGGAGCGGGGTTGCCAAAGACATACCTGGTGAGAATCTCCAGGGCTGAAGCCTGGGAATCTATAGGATCCAAATGTCCCTCAGGTGACTGTGACGATCAGTCAGTTTAGGGAACCTCTGATTTAATTAATCTCCCTGAGACTAATTCTCCTTAGGTGTGAGATGATTAAAGAGAGTCATGCACCTTCTAAGGGTTTGGTGTGGACCAAATGATGTTGTGTCTGTTTTTAGGTAGTGTAAAGCCCCAGGTAAACCTAAGGCACCATTATTAGTGTTAGGTGCAGAGCATCTCAGTGCTGTGGAAGCTTCTCAGGCCACAGAGGGCACAGAGACTGGGTGTTATGGATTGAATTGTGTCCTCCAAAAAATGTGTGTCAACTTGGCTAGTCCATGATTCCCAGTATTGTGTGATTGTCCAGCATTTTGTCATCTGATGTGATTTTCCTATATGTTGTAAATCCTACCTCTATGATGTTAATGAGGTAGCTGTGTTAATGAGGCAGCACTCAATCTACAGGATTAGATAGTGTCTTAAATTGATCTCTTTTGAGATATAAAAGAGAGAAGCAAGCAGAAAGACATGGGGACTTCATACCACCAAGAAACAAGAGACAGGAGAATAGCACGTCCTTTGGACCCGGGGTCCCTGCACTGAGAAGCTCCTCGTCCAGGGAAAGATTGGACAAGGACCTTCCCCCAGAGCCTACAGAGAGAGAAAGCCTTCCCCTGGAGCTGGCGCCCTGACTTTGGACTTCCAGCCTCCTAAACTGTGAGAGAGTAAATTTCTCTTTGTTAAAGCCATCCACTTTTGATATTTTTGTTATAGCAGCACTAGATGACTAAGACACTGAGCACACTCTGACAGGCCTGTCGGAATCTAAGAGGGTTAGATTAACATTTCTGGGAAAATCTCTCCTTCCCTATTTCCTTTGCTTTTGCCGTGGTTCAGTAAAGGCAGTTGAAGGCAAAGTTTCAGGTCTGTGGAGCCTGCCATTGGGTTCTCTGTATCATTAGATATTGTTAACATTAGCACTTTTAGAGTATTATTTCACAGATCTGGTTTCGAGTTCAAACTAAAAGGTGGTGTAATGGTGTCAGACAGCATCATTCTCTTGGTAATCTCTCTTGTCTTAAAATAATTCAGACATTGCTGACAGTGTGAAATTTGTGACTACCCTTCAGTAGATAAGTTTATTTTGTTTTTAAAATAAAAACCAAGGAAGCTTAGAAGTAGTCATAAAAGGAAATATGCAAATTGATGACCTGAAAAAAATTGAGGATACGTATAACATATTTTAAAATGACAATGAGAAGGCAGTGGCTTAAAATGCCTCTAAAAATAAATAAAGAAACTCTAACCACCAACCTCTTCCCATTCAAACCCTGAAGGGATGCAGTTTCTGATTTTCTATTTATACAAAGGTTAGAATCCATCACTGACTTAAGCATGTTCTTAAGATGCCTATTTAGAAGACCCATGAGCAATGAAACCAGCATTTCTGGGCCACAGCTAATTGAACGTGTGCTGTGACCAACCCCTCAGGTAGGGTTCCGCCTTTGGTGTTCATGGTAGTGCATAAGTAATGGTCAAGCGTTCTAATTATTGTTTGTATACCATTAAATGCTCCAAAAAGCGTTGTAATACATGGTATAAATGGTATGGGGGCAACGTTCTTGTGAATTTTGTATAAATGGTATACTTCATTCTGTTACTAGAAAAGTACTCACATGGTACATTGTGTTAACAATAATTGCATATTCGTGCCTCATTAGAAGAGGAGAGTATAATTTCCCACTTATTAAAATTAAAGTATCTGTATTTCGTATCTTCACTTCTATTTGTGTTTTGTGTCTCTGGTCAATGTTGGCAGGGATGGAAAAAAGAAAAAGTTGCCCTCCTACTCTCTGGATGACAGGATGTGTAGCCATGGGTCACTGGTTGTTCCAAATGGATCTGTCCCCATGGTGGCTTTCCATCCTTTCCCTCCCCTTCTAAACGTCACCCGGTGTTTTATGGTAGCCTGGTCTTCTCCAGAAGGTAAAAGCAAGCATCAAGATCTTTCTGCTTCTTATCTTGCTTCAGGTCTCAGGGCTGTTCTTCCAGTATCTGCCATCTCTATACACTACACTACAGGATGGTACTAAATAGGAGACCATATCCCATTGTTAAGGCTAACTTCTTGGACTCTCAAGTAAATTTTTATTGCCCTATTTACTCCTTTAAATGGCAGAAGTTCATAAAGGCTTATAGAGTAAACTTTTAGATCCTTGGCTATATTAAGGGAATTTAGTATGCAATTAAAAAAAATATTTTTTAGGGACATATAAGAGATGATAATCATCAGGTCTATTTTATTGTTTGCTTACAGTGATTTTTATTTTTAGTTGATTCATCAGTAAACCTGAAAAGTACTTATTTGGTCTGCCCATCAGCTAACACTGACGACCTATAAATGAGTGGTTTCGCGGACCATATCTACAAGATCATGCTTCACTTACTGTACTCTTCTTTCTAGAAGTAGAAATTGCAGACACAGAAAGCTAGGCCTGTCTCATTATTCTTTTAGTTTCCAAGGTAGAATTCAAATGTAAGAATAGAGTTTAAAATGTTTTTGGATAATGATAAAACCCTAGTGCGTGTCCATTATTATTACAGGATGGAGTCATGCAAGGTGGTGCTATTTTAAGGTGAGTTGATGCCATATAGACAAAGAATATAAGATTTTCTCCTTACAACATCCGTTGACTTGGTTTGATCTGTGGATAAGCCCATCTGTTCTCTTGCCTCAATTTTCCCATTAAAGTGGGAATCTTCAGAAACATTTAAAAACCCGTCAGCTAAAGAAACTATATCAATAAAAACTATTATTTAAGCACAATGATAGCTTTTGTCATGGTGTACACCATTATATTTTGTAGACTATAAATTGAAAAGAGCTTTGAATGGAACGCAATACTGGGAGGCCTGTTTTGTAATCCTGACTATCAAAAACACTGAGATGTGTTAGCAGCCCATGGTGCCCCACCGGAACCCATTTTCAAAGATGTCTGTATAGAATGACAAGCACATTTTCTGTCCTACACAGCAGGAGCTTGGAACTTCCCTCCACACACCACCCCAAAGCAAGTTTTCTGTTCCATGAGCCTCGAGAACCATTGTTCAGTTGACTTGGACATGGCAGCTAAATGGACAGTATCAGGAGTGTGCCAGTCTTCCCTGGAAGCAAGAATGAAGGTCCATAAATCAAATCTCAAGTCAGGGAATAAAAAGCTGTCAAGGAGGGCAAAGGGGTTGTAAACTGGCTCTTGCTGTTCTGTAGTGCCCAGCTGCGCTGATACCCACGGAGCTTTGGAACCAATTCAAGACAGATCAACCACCTTCCCCAAACTGGACAATTAAGTTTCAGGGCTGCCAGACTTCCTTGTCTGTAGGTGTGAGTGTGAGTGACAGGGTAGATGGTCTTGCACAATAACCATGATAACTGGAGCCCGTCTCCCAGTACAAAAGGTAAGCCCAGCGATAAGGTTCAGCACTTTTAGAGGTGGCATTAATTTGCAACCTCTAAAAGCACTTTAGTCCTTCTCAGAGAGAAGCTTACATATTGCAAGTTTCTGGGAATAATATACTTTAATTAATAGCACTGATCATGTTCCCTCCTTATTTGTAGAATGCTTTCTTTACATTCAGGGGTGTTGACTCAGAATCATTAGGCTCCTTTTTATTAAATATCAGATGTATAGCAGTTTACATCATTGGATTTTCTCCTCTGGTTGAGATCCAAAGACATTAGCCAGTCTTAATGCCTGCTTTTAGTAACATTGCTATGAAGTAAAAGCTTTTGTTGTAGAAGCTTCCTTAACAGATACAACAAAGTCTTTTCTTAATCAGTACATTACTTAAGACAGTATTTTCAAATAAGTAATAAGAAAAAAAATGATCAATGCTTTTTAGCCCTTTTCACCTTGAGAATGTATAAAAACCACTACTTAGTGATATCCTTAAGAGTTAATTTCAAATGTTCAAATATTGAAAAATAAACAAATACAAGTGTAATGTGAATACATTAAAAAAAAAAAAAAAACGGTTGCTGTTGAGTCAATTCCGCCTCATAGCGACCCTATAGGACAGAGTAGAACTGCCCCATAGGGCCTCCAAGGAGCCAGTGGTGGATTCTAACTGCTGACCTTTCGATTAGCAGCCTGACTCTTAACCACTGCGCCACCAGGGCTCCATTAGGAGGGTTTAACTTGTACCTTGGATAGCAACCCTGTTAGGGTGACCTAGAAGAAAAGGATCAAAGCAAATATTCCCATAAAAGAGAGTATGGAGTTTTGCAGCAACCTCAGTGCTGTTTCTTCTTCAGGACACTTGGTACGCGTGCCTGTGGTATCACCTACCTTTGTTTTAATGCCTCTTGGATTAAAAAGGCAGATTTTTCTAAAGGCTGATAGATTTTTCAAAATCCTTCTAGAGTAGCAGGAAAAACTGGTGCAAAGGCAAACAGGATGACTTAATGGAAATCAGGCAACAAGCATAAGGAAAAAAATAGGTTTGGAACCTAAAATAAATTGAATATATAACACCTTTCCATTCTAGTCCTTTTTGTGTGTGTGTTTTTCATGGAAATCTATATTTATGGAAAAGTCAGTTGACTCCTTATCAGGCTGAAGCTTGTGTTTGCTCAGACTAGTGATAATGAGCAATAAAAAGAGGTGGGAATGGCTAACATCTGGGGGGGATGGAAGCAGGGAAAATGGATGGGCTCAGTATAGCTCGGGGCTCTAATGAGGTTTTTAAACTCTGAGTCACCCGTGTGCTGTTTAGTTAATTGCAAGGAGTTTAGGAGAGGATCTGTGTAATGAATATGGGGGCTTCCCAGTCAAACGTGTGCTGCCTCCAGGGAGGAGCTCCCAGTAATTACCTTGTTATAGCCCTGTGGTCTGGTTGACAAGTGATCTAAAGCCACTTCGCAGCATCAGCATCTCCTGAGAACTTGTTAGAAATGCAGATGCTCAGGCCTCACCCCGGGGGGGGGGGGGGCCCGATTGAAGGTGGATCAGCATTTTGACAAGATGTTCAGATGATTGGCATATGCACTAAAGTTTGGGAAGCATTCATCGAAAGGACACGTGGGCACGAGATATGAGGACACATAGAGTGTGGGATGCAAAAAGGGTCTTGAGAAAAGAAGCAGAACACAGCCAGCTGCTGGCTGTCGTGTTTTTAGCTAGCTAATGAACTGTGTTACAGGGATGTGATGGTACTTGTTAGGAGTTTATTTTTGAATATGTGAAAGAGTCACAGTGTGTCAGGGGAGTAATTACCTGGAGCTCGACATACTTATGCCTGTGGTGTCACAGGGAGCCCAATATTTGTCTCATGACCCCATGGCCATGTTGGTAAAGGGAGCTGAGGTCAGAGAGCTGGGTAATCAGAAGAGTGATCCTAATCTCAACAGCCTTTAGAATTACGGTTACTGCCATGTTTTAGGGCTTTGACTCCAATAATCCAAGAGTCTGCCGCTGTATGCATGTGTGCATACTTACTATTGAGGCTTCTTGCTTTCAAAATGCTTTACATCCCTTCAAAAACAATCTTAGTCACCATAACAGCCTTGTGAGGAAGCTCAGTACTGAGTTCCCATGATTCTAAAAGGCAAAGGAGGATTTCTGCAGACACCCCTGCAGGTTTATGGTGGACGGCAGAATGGAATAGGGCTGTGAGATGACTGGATAAACAGATGCCACTATTTGGAGTAGGTCGTCCCCTGCATCTGAATGGCATCTCTGAGCCCACAAGGAGAGACTGGGACTGCTCATGTCTCTGCTTTCCCACTCTGGGCTGCCATTTTCAAGAGCTAAAAACCAAACCCATTGCCATTTAGTAGATTCCGACTCATGGCGACCCCATGTGTTACACAGTAGAACTGCAATCTTGTCTGAATCTTTATGGAAGCAGGTAGCCAGGCCTTTCTTCCATAGTGCCACTGGGTTCAAACCACTAACTTTTAGGTTAGTTTTTGAGTACAAACCATTTGTGCCACCCAGGGACATGCACGTTTCCAGAGCATCTCTCTCCCGACGTAGTTTCCTATAGCAATGGAGGGTGAGGCTGCAGATAAATCCCTTGCCACTTCACCTTCCATGCCATAGTCTAAAAGCAATAAATAGCAAGCTAGAGAAACGTTGACTAGAAATGGTGATTTCACAGTAATTACAAATCTGCCCTTGCCCTTGCAAGTTTTGATACAATGATCTCAGTCCTGCTGACAGGCAGACTCCATTCTCAGAGTTACGTGAGGCCTGTCCCAAGGAGAAGTACTCAAGGAGGCTGCAAACTGCATTGGTGCCCTGGACTGTGCCCGACTCCAGCCTTGGGAAAGAGGATTGAAGGAGATTCCTCAGTGATCCCAGGAACTAGCTTTAACAAGGACAGGCCACCCATAGTGACAGTGGTTTCCAAATTCTTGGAAACAGTAATAAACCAGAAGTATAAATACATTGCTAAAGAAAGGACTAGAGTCTATTCCCAGTTTTTTTCGTACCCAGGTCATTTCTTGGAAACATTAGAGACCAGACCAGAGAGAATTATTTTTCAAGGAGGGATTTAATCTGCATGAGAAGTACAGCAAAGAACATTGCCATATTATCAAAGATCTTCCAAATGTATTTTAAGAGCTTCCCAAAAGAAGAAAAACTTAATGGAGAAGTAAAGAAGAGAAAACCTGTAAAATCTACTACAAAAGCTAAAAGGACTGGTTTTAAAATCAGCTTAAGCACGTTGGAGACTTGATTAGGAGCACTGAGACTTGACCACACTATCCAAACACAAACACATCTGCGTGCCTTATCATATTGTCCCATTTACTTTTCTTTTCTTCTGCCAGCACAAATTCATGTCAGCGTATGGGAAGGGTATTTCTGCTACCTAATCTGGGTTAAACAGCCCTGGTATGTCAGGAAATAGCCAGATTATAAACCTTTGGAGAAGATTAAATAGTTACCACGAGTTAGTCAGTCTTGACCACTGATGAATTAAAATAAATGAAACTTTTGGCCTTCTTTTAAAAAAGGTCTAGGTGCTAAGGTTAAGGGTAAGCTTTTCTTTTTATATTAGCGAATATTTCTATGTTGTCTATTATGTTTCAAGTATAATCAGATTATTCCCGGAAGAAAAAAGTATTTTCAATAGAAACTAAAAAGAGAAAAATAAAAGGTTAAGACAATTCTGTACTTTAGAAGAATATCTCAGAAAAGGTGAGAATAGAGGGGCTTCAAGTGGGAGAGAAACTTTTCTGAAGTGGGTCATTTTGTTGACATGCTACATGAGGGTGTGTGTTGTGTATGTGTTGGGGGGATGGTTTTGTCACTGAACCAAGGAATCTTGTAGGAGTTATCCAGAAACACTAAATAAAATTTAACTGGTTGTGCAATAGAAAGGCAGCACTCCTATGACTTAAAGGAATGCAGTTGGAGTCATAACAGACAAACCAATCACCACCCCTCCCACAGTAGTTGAAAGATGAAATTGACGTCATCTTGAAAGAGAAAAGCTAGTATTTTCTGAGCTTATCAAACCAACCTGTTGCTATCAAGTTGATTCTGACTCATAGAGATCCTATAGATTTCCAAGGCTGTAATTTTTACAGAAGCAGATCGCCAGGTCCTTCACCCACAGAGTCACTGGGTGAGTTCAAACCATCAACTGTTCATTTAGCAGCCAAATGCTGAACCACTGCACCACCAGGCCTCCTTTTACTGGATTGGTAGTAGCTTAGGGAGGGTGAAGGGAAACTTCAACTTCACAACATATTTCTTGGTCTTGTGTGAGTATTCAAATAAACCTACATTCACAAAATCTCAGCGTTATAAATGGAAAATAATGACACCTCTTCAAAATGACGAAAAAAGAAAGAAAACCCAAAAACAGGGAAAAGGGTTCAAGTGATGCTGAAACAGAAGCCTCTGAAAGTAATGGAAGTGATTGCCAATCCCCTTTCTCCTGGGAGATGAAGATATGAGATGTGGGGACATAATAAAGCAGTCCTGAATAGAAGACTCTATTACCCTCGCTTCCTTACTCATTGTACCATTCAGCCACACACTTCTTGCCTCTGCTCGAGTGGAGCAGGGACCAGCTTTACTCAGGGTTTAACAATGCTGATTCCCATGCCCTGATCCCTCATCCTGTCCTGGCACAAACTACTATCTGCACGTGGTTAAATGTCACCTCCAAGGAAATCCACATTCCTTTTTGTAACCCTGGTGTGATGTTTTAACTTTTAATTTTTTTTTTTTTAAAACCTAGCTTCTTTGATATAGTAGATGTGTGGACCTGTGTTGCTTTTAAATTCCCCTGCCATATAAGGTTCATGAGAGGGGAGAACACAAATGTTTTCTGGACTCTGCATGATGAATAATAAAGGGACAGTCAGGGACCTTTAAAGAAGGCTGTTAAAAATTATATCTGTGTGTAAAGAGGTGTGGGAAGGGCCCAGTGAGAAGAAATAAAACACAGTAGAGCAGTGATGAGAAAAGGTCAATACTAAGTGTCCTTTCGAAGGTACTTTATTTCTCAAAGAAGTGTCCAGCTTTATGACTCCTGTAAACACTAGAATATTAGTCAGTTATGGTATCAAGCTGTGGTGAATGGTTCCTAAACTATCATATGATTGTATAGCAAATGATGGAGCTATAGAGGATCTAAGATACGGTTATCTCAGACTCCCCATCAAAACTCTTTAGAAAACTCTACACCAATTTCCTGCATCTTAAATGAAAAGGGAATCTAAATAGAATCTTAATCCCCGATGGTTCTCTACAGTACCCTCCCAGTGTGGCAGGGACAGAAATCCTCAGAAAAGAAGGAGAAGAAAATCAATGGACAACCACCATGTATATGCCAAAATATGGCATGTGCTTCTGCACATGAGACTTCTGAACCAGATAAATAAAGCATCTTTAAGAACTTAAGCTTTTCTTCTGCCCTAGATACCCATTCATGTGTGGGCTGTTACCAAGTTCACTCTAACTATTAATTAGCATTTGAACTTAAAATGACAATAATGCGAGCTTAGTACTGACAGAATGAGTTTGTGTGGGTGGCCTCTTAGCATGGGACCATGAACAGTAATTAACCCTTTATTTAGTCATGCTAGTCTGGGGTTGGATGTCAGTTTGAGGACTAAGTTGCGCATGACCCAAGCCATGGTGTTTTCAATAGCCTCATATGCATGCAAAAGCTGGACAATGAATAAGGAAGACCGAAGAAGAATTGATGCATTTGAATTACGGTGTTGGTGAAGAATATTGATATACCATGGACTGCCAGAAGAATGAACAAATCTGTCT
Organism: Trichechus manatus latirostris; assembly: GCF_000243295.1. Taxonomy (NCBI): domain Eukaryota; kingdom Metazoa; phylum Chordata; class Mammalia; order Sirenia; family Trichechidae; genus Trichechus; species Trichechus manatus. Next base: position 5,162,966 of record NW_004443983.1, read on the forward strand.
TGGAGGTACAACCAGAATGCTCCATAGAAGCAAGGATGGCGACACTTCGTCTCACATACTTTGGATGTGTTATCAGGAGGGATCACCACAAGTGGATGGCTTTAACAAGCAGAAGTTTATTCTCTCACAGTCTAGGAGGCTAGAAGTATGACTTCAGGGTGCCAGCTCCAGAGGAAGGCTTTCTCCCTCTGTCAGCTCTGGGGAAAGGTCGTTGTCATCAGTCTTCCCCAGGTGAGGAGCTTCTCACCACAGGGACCTTGGGTCCAAAGGACACGCTATTCTCCTGGCTCTTGTTTCTTGGTGGTGTGAGGACCCTGTCCCTCTGCTTGCTTCTCTCTTTTATATCTCAAAAGAGATTGATTTAAGACACAACCTAATCTTGTAGATTGAGTCTTGCCTCTTTAACATAATTGCTGATAATCCCACCTCATTAACATCAGAGAGGTAGGATTTACAACACAAAGGGGAGTCACATCAGATGACAAAATGGTGGACAATCACACAATACTGAGAATCATGGACTAGCCAAGGTGACACACATTTTTGAGTAACACAATTCAGTACATAACACTTGGTAAAGTAGAGGATCAGTGAAAAAGAGGAAGACCCTCAGCAAGACGGATTGACACAGTGGCTGCAGCTATGGGCTCAGGCATAACAACAATTGTGAGGATAGCACAGGACCGGGCAGTGTTTCGTTCTATTGTATATGCTGTCACCATGAGTCGGAACTGACTCAAAGGCACCTAACAACAAGAAGTCTGGGGTTGCTGCCTTTTCAGAATATTGCTTTCCAGTGTCATTGAATGCTAATTATCATAAAATAATAAATAATAATAGTTTTGATGTCTCTATCTTCCTCCTAAATAGAATTTCTGAAAACTAGCGCATTAGATTTAGATAGAAGACCTGTGCTGTTAATTTGAATTCTTCCAGAATTTGAATATTTAGAATGCACTGGACGTGTTGATTATCATCAGTTAGCAGTTTGTGTGAGCCAGGCCAGCATGTGATTCAACTGCTTTTGCGTTCACTCTCCACCCCTGCCACACATCACTGCTGGTCTACATGAATGTTATCAAGTGTTTGCAGCCTGAGAAAAACATGATCCCGATTTGATTCTTCTGTGTTGCCCCAGATAACATCAAGTGGCGCAGAATAATCTCCGCTGTAAGTCACTTTGCGCTGTCATCTCAATATTATCACAGTTGTAAATTTTATTGTCTTGGGATATACCTAGAGGTTTGACATCAGTTCAGTGTTGCTAATGGAAAATATTATTTATACAAGACTTCTTCCTGTCTGCATTCAGCCATGTAGAAATATACTGTCATCTAAATGCCAAAAGATGCTGATCTGAAGTAGAAGTTGTTGGCTGGGATTGGTGCCAGTCAAATGAGAATCAACTACCAAGGAAGACAGTGGAGTGAAAAATGATAGTTTGTCCCACCCCCTTATCTTACCATATCGAGAGATTGAAGTGATTCGTGGGAATGAAGGGGAAATGTATTCCTCCAAGTATGACAAATGGCCAGGCCCTCCCAGGAGGAGGGACTTCAAGCAGAACCTATTAGCTAGAAAATCAGGAGATCTTTGTGAACACCTGAATCTAGAGTTTATCCAGGAATAGAAGCCTCCAGTATGGTGTAGACAACACACAGGTACAGGACAGAAAACGTCCCCCTGTACTGCTCACGTTTAAGTTTGTAATGGTAACATAGTCCAGTTTGGCCTGCACTTACCATAATTTAAATGTAGTATTATGAAGTGATTGTGAATCAAAAGCATGAATATGGAGAATGGATAATTTTCCCCCTTTAACTAGATAGATAGATAGATGATAGATGGACAGACAGACGGACAGACAGGTCACTGCCTGCTAGCCTGAAAATGTGTATTTGAATCTCACTATCTGAATAAAATATCAGACTGAGCATATAAAACAGCAGATCAGTCATTTAATCGAAAGTTACAGATGTAAGATAAAGGGGTTTATAAAAACTACACAGTTTCGTGCAAGAAAAGGAATAAGATGACGTGAACTTACAATGGAAAGGAAGACTAACAAAAACAGTGAGATCAGAAAATACTCAAGAACGCTTACTCGACAAACTAAAAATCAACCAGGCAAAGCAATATCATGCATTCTATCTAGTGTGAATTTAACATTCATTGGGAAGAATAATTGATGTGACTAATGACCTAAATAATTAAAAGGTCACATAAAATCAAGAGGTTAAAAAAGTCCAGGACAAAAGTAAAATAACAGCTAAAATATGAAGTATCTAGACTTCAAAGGCTCAGTAAATCCTTTTAACTGTGTGTCTACCATTGATTGAAAAGGTGTTACAGTTGTAGTGAAAATCAAGTTATCGAAGGAAATCCATCAGTTATATGTTTTTGTGTGATTTCAAGGGAATTAAACAGGTACAAGAAGAGCCCTGGTGGCACAGTGGTTAGGCCCTTGGCTGCTAACGGCTGGATTAAGGCATGTGAGGGCCCTAAACATTGATAATCTATGGTGTCCCCTCCTCTGCTTACTCAAGTATTCCCACGGATATGTGAGTTATATATACATGTATATGTATGTATGTGTGTGTGTGTGTGTGTTTTAGATATCCATGATGTAACTTCTTTTTAAATGTGACTAATATTATCAATTAAACACAAAAGTGGCATATACCATTTTAGTGGAATGAGATGAACTGGATTATAAAACTTCTAGTGGATGCAGGGTGCTAAGATTTTTACTATGTATCACATTTTCTACAAAAAGAATATTCCACATATTCTACAAGAAAATGAGTCAGTGAGCTTGGTAGTTTCAACAATCAATGTAAAATTCTATTGATCTCCCACAACAAAAAATTTTGTTTAAACCGTCATATTTCAGTTTTGATGCTTGTTTCATAACAAATGCTACAATTATAAATGAACAAATGAAAGATGTCCTAAAAGAAAATTGAATGATCAGAAAACAAGTATTACAACAAATTACTATATTTTTAGATAGATCTTTCATCTCTAACATGTTATAATTAAAAACATCTCTTTCTATTCTTTGCTCTTACAAATTCCTCAAAGATTTCATCACAATTAAGCTGACGAACAATATCTACTTCCATACATAATAAGGATAATGAATCTAGTCTTGAATCATTGTTGCATGGTGAGGATTTTTGAGTCTCTTTAGAAATGAAAATAAGCATTCTGTTGTGCAGTTTGTGATTGTTAAAGTTAGGAATACGCGTAAAGCAGTGTCAACATTGGGAAATACGCATTGTATTTTATCTTCTGTTATGGAATCATACATGCCTACTTGTGTAAAATTTGTCTTTCCTGAATCTGTAAACTTAGTTCTTATGTAAGAATGACATTGTCTCATTTCTCCATAAAGGTTTGTATTGAAGTCATTGCGATAAGCCTTGGCTAATTTCTTGGATGCCTTCAGGCATTATTCATCAGGTATATCCACATTGTTTAAGAGGTAAAATCTATTTGAAAGAATTTCGTACACTTTCGCCCTTATTTTCATGAAAGATTCAAGTGTGTCAATGATGGTGTAATATGTGGCTCATGAAATTGATCTCTGACACTCGGTGATACTTCTGGAGCACTTCCGTCATTTACTTGTTTCTTTCTCATGCTTCTGCGACAGTGAACTGCTTGATAAGCAGTATTTGTTTTCAAAGTTTTCAAAATCTTTTAAATTATGTACATACTCTGTGAATGACTGGTAGAGATCTGTGCATGTCTTTAAATTTACTTCTGAATCTTGGAGAGCTTGACTTGTCTGATGAAAATGTTGCAATATATTATTCCCCATAACCAAAATAAATACATACTGTAGTGTTTGCATTTTGTTGGTGATGTTTTCAGCTTCTCTTTGGTTTCTCCTTTTTGTGGCTGGTCTTCAGCAATATTTTCTCAGGTGCCTAGAATCTAAGTGTATGATTCCAGGATTGCACTTGTTGCTATAGCATCCACTTCCCAACATATTAGAAAGACATTTTAATACTCAGTCATTGCCTAAATATGTTTAAGAACTGCCTGTCGGTGAGTAGAGGAGGCAAAAAGGTGTAAAGTGATTAAACAGTAGGAAAAAAAAATCAACTGCTTCCAGACAACAATCCACTGCCCTGCATCCTACAAGATTAAGTGAATGTGAAGCACATGGCTTATTCATTGCGTTCTAAAATTTTCTGTTGCATGCCCTTATAACACCCAGACATATTGGCAGCATTGTCATAGGACTGGCCTCTGCACTTAGAAAAATCGGTTTTTCAAACTTCACATAAATAGTGATGTACTTGATCTGCAATTTTTTCACTGGTATGACTTTTTAAGCTAGTAAATGTGATAAATCGCTCAACAGGTTTTCCATCTGTTGGAGATATGTATCTTAAAATAATACTTAACTGATCCGTATGAGAAAGATCAGAAGTGTCATCAATAGACAAACTGAAATATTGAGCTATCCTTATTTCACTGAAAATCGTTGATCAAACTTTATCACTTATTAAGTTTATCAATTCTTCACACAGTGTTTTAGACATATACGATGGGTTGCCCTTTCCTATGTAACCATATTTTGACATGTGATCTGCTAAAAATGAATCAACGTGAGCAACAAGTTCAAGTAAACCCAAAAAATTTCCATTTCGTGGGGACCCAAACACTTCATTTCTTCCTGAAAAGATAGTCCATGTTGAGATTGTTAATAATGACAGCAACAATGCACCACAAAACTGCTTTCTAGGACTGACGTTCTTCGTTAATTTGTGTTTTTTTTCCAGTTTGTGAGTTAAACCAAAACCATGTCTTTGGTTTAAATACGACAACATACAATCTCTGTGAATTGAACTGTTTTCATGTTTATCAGTCATATTTAAGTTCTGCCAATCGCAAAATCCTTCGGTAGCAGATGGAGAATTAAATGATTTAGGACTGAATAGTTGCAAACAAAACAATATACAGAGCAAACTGATAGAGAATACAGTAACCATCTCTCTTACAATTTTTACCATTAGCTTTGCACCCTAGAAATATATTCTGGCTACAGAACTTTGTTTACCATCCAGAAATTTTTGGCACGAATTTTTCAAATGGTTCACAGTGATGTTGACAATCACTTGGCCCTTTTTGACCCAATAATTTACATTATTTGTTATTCATATCTAAGTCAAAAGAAATAGTACTTGCAAGACAGTTGGAAATAATTCCATTCGTTTGTCATACGATGTTTGTTGGTGGGCCCTTTGCAGATCTCCACGAGTGTTTTTTATCTTCAAATAATCCTTAAAAAGTTGCACACTCACTTTCTGTCCTTTGATGCCATGTTTTCTACAGTTCATTGAACTACTGCTGATACCCAACGGGGCAAGCATGATTGCAGAGAACATGATACAAATACAAGGGTATGCTCAATCTGAAGATGCGTTTTGGTTCGCTTTGTGCAGGACCAGATACATCACGAGTCACGTGATTATAGTGTCACTGGCATGTTCTTATGTGGTCAACGAGAGAACTAAATGTGAGATTATATCCAGCTGGTCCAAAATGAAAAGGAAAATATACTTGTTATTGTATACAAAACTTATAAAATGATACCAATTTTGTTTAGTGCCCTGCCCATTCCCTTCCACTGTGAAACTTGCTTTTCCTTGTGTCCTGTTTGCTTGGCATCAGGTCTTTGCTTTGGACAACTGGTGCCCCTGTTTTGTTGATGCCCTAAGCACATGCTTACCTCACTTATTGGGTAATTCACCCGTGGCTGCTAACCAAAAGGTTGATGGTTCAAACCCATCAGCCACTCTGTGGAAGAAGGATGTGAGTCTCCTTCCATAAAGACTTCAGCCTAGGAAACCCTAAGGGGCAGTTCTACTCTGTCCTATATGGTCACTATGAGTCGGAATCAACTTGACCGCAGTGGATTGTTAAACAGGCACAAATTAAAGAAAGGCCACGCATGTAAATGTTAGAGGAATTATTAAAATGTATTTGCAACAAAAGACACAAGGTTACTGGACTGGAGCACTGGGAGCCATTTCTTTGGAGTATCACCTAAGCTCATGGATGGCAGCTCTGCACACCGCCCAGGACAGCTGCAGGGGCAGGAACAGTTCCCACAAGGAATGACTATCAATGGTTTGTTTGGTTCTCAGATGGCAAAATTGGGAATATGCTTTCATCACATGTCAGGTTGTAGTGCACAGTCAATAATCTCTAGATCTCTAACAGCCTTTGGATTAGGAATATGGAGGGTACATTCCAAGAGGACAACTACAAAACCAATCCAGTAGCCACGCCAGCTTTAGGAAGCAGAACCACCACACAGTGCTTGTCCAGCTCATCACAGTTAAAACCCCTTTGTAAAAAGTTGTCTAGTTTAGTGCTGAAGAAATAAATGCTGTTTGTTGTAACTTCCAGATGTTGGGTTGTCTTCATAAAGAAATGGTGTAGAGGTTTAAATTACATCTCATATATAATGAAGAAAAATTTGCACATGCAATTGACAATAATATTTTGTTAGTCACCGTGAATGATTTCCAAACAAAAACATGCCCAGCTACAAGAACATAGTTATAAAAAAGATATTGGTTAAACAAATATAGAAAGACAAAAAAGAAAAAGAAAGCACTAGAAGATATACAGAACACAACATGGTAGTTGGGTGCCTCGGAGGTGGAATAGACTGGAAGTATTATAGAGTGGAGTGGTATGAGATTGGGGCTAATGGTCAAATGAGACTTTAGCTTTATAATGCTTATTTTTTTCCATGAGAAGAACATTGTGTATTATTTTATAATTAATATAAATAGACAGAAAACAGCTATTAAGTATATTCTGACTTATGTATAAGATAAAATCTGATCAAATAAAAATCTGTTGTGAAAAAAAACCACATCTAACAATGCTTAAACTGAAGTTCTGTTCCTTTGAACAGAACGGTTCTGAGAACACATGTAGAATGATAGTGCTGGAAATACACTGGAAAACATAGAATGAGAAGGATCTGAAAGTAGTTTGTTATCCGATAATGTGAGATCCAACTCACATATGTGAGTTAAACATATCAGGACAGTAAGTGGCACTGTGTCTTGGCCAACCAAGTTAGTGCTTCAGGAAGCCCAACCAAGTTGGTAATTTAGGACACCCACAGATAATCAGGCAAAATATCAAAATGCCCAGCAATAAACAATTTTGAGGAAGACAAAATGCTAAAGAATTAATAAGCACCTATTACGCATATTGGGGAAAAAAAGCTCAAACCGTTGAGCCCATGTGGGTGGGTAAGGGGCATAATATTCACGTGTGAAGGCTGCAGATTGTTATTTTTACAAAGCATCTGGCCAGAGTTTTAAGCACAGATAAAGCAATAAAACTTTTTGCTTGTGATACCTGCACACATTTATTTCCCATACACTTACTCATACACCCTTGTAGTCATTTCCTGTATCCTCTCTGTTGTCTTTTTTCCTCCTTTTTCTTCTTAGTTGTCATTATTAGGTGTTGTTGAATCGATTTTGACTCATAGTGACCCTACGTACAACAGAACAAAAACACTGCCTGATCCTGCGCCATCCTCACAATCATTGCTATGCTTGAGCCCATTGTTGCAGCCACTGTGTCAATCCACCTCGTTGAGGGTTTTCCTCTTTTTAGCTGACCCTCTGCTTTACCAGGCATGATGTCCTTCTCCAGGGACTGGTCCCTCCTGATAACATGTCCAAAGTATGTGAGACAAAGTCTCGCCATCCTTGCTTCTAATGAGCATTCTGGTTGTACTTGTTCCAAGGCAGACTTTTTTCGTTCTTCTGGCAGTCCATGGTATACTCAATATTTTTCACCAGCACCGTAATTCAAATGTATCCGTTCTTCTTTGGTCATCTTATTCATTGTCCCGCTTTTGCATGCACATGAGATGGTTGAAAATAACTATGGCTTGGGTCAGGCGCACCTTAGTCCTCAAACTGATATCTTTGCTTTTTAACATTTTAGAGAGGTCTATTGCAGCAGATTTGCCCAGTGCAGTATGTCATTTGATTTCTTGACTGCTGCTTCCATGGGCACTGATTTGGATCCAAGTAAAATGAAATCCTTGACAACTTCAGTCTTTTCTCTATTTATGATGTTGTTTATTGGTCCAGTTGTGAGGATTTTTGTTTTCTGTTTCTAAATGTATTAAAATTCTAGAAAAGATGAAAATACTACTGCTAATAATACAGTAAAACCTGTGAAAGCTGGAACCTGTATAAGGCAGAAACCTATCAGAGAAACAGGTGATAGAAAAGTGTTAAGGCTGCACCCTGTCAAAGGTGGAAAACTTGCAAGACCCGGAAGAACTAGGCAGCCCTATCAAGTCCCAGCTCTCACAGGTTTCTCTGTAGTAGCAATAATGGTAGTAACTAACATTTATTTAGTGCTTGCTGTTTGTTCACTTAAGGGGCCCTGGTGGCGCAGTGGTTAAAGCACTCGGCTTCTAGCCAGTTTGAACCCACCAGTCACTCCATACTAGAAAGATATGGCAGTCTGCTTCTGTAAGATTTACAGCCTTGGAAACCCAGTGGTGCAGTTCTACTCCTATAAGTTGGCATAGACCCTATAGGGTACACTATGAGTTGGAATTGACTTGATGGCAACAGTTTTTTGTGGTTTTTTTTTTGTTTTTTTTTGGTGTTCACTTGGAGGCCCTGCGTGGTACAAACGGTTAATGCACTTGGCTGCTTACCAAAAGATTATAGCTTCGAATCTACCCTCAGGCACCTAGACAGAAAGTCCTGGAGATGTACTTCCGAAAAATCAGCCATTGAAAACGCTGTGGAGCAGAGTTCCACTCTGACACACTTGGGGTCACCATGAATCAGAGTCGACTTAAAGGCAACTGGTTGGTATTTGTTCACTTAATCTTTGCAGCAATCATAAAGGCAAATGGTTACTATTATCCTCATTTTGGGGTTACATCAGTTGAGATTCTGAATCATAAAAGGAATTTCTCCCTTGGTCACACAACTGGAAAATGACAGTGCTGGGTTTCAAACCCAGATTGGCCTAATGCCAAAGCCCGTGATCCTTATCACTGGTTTTCACTGGCCCCTCACACGTGGAAAGCCAGGGCAGTATGGAAGTACCGGGACAGCTCTCCCAAGTGGTACTATTCCTGTGTCTTTGGCTAGTCACCTCACCTCTCTGGAAGCGTAGGCTGCTTCTCTGCAGACTGAGGTTTGGGATTGGATGCTCTCAGGACCCTCCTAACTCTAACTCTTCTCAGATTCCATTTCTATTATGGCCCTACTCTCAAGAAATATATTTGTTCTGATAACTGCTGTAGCTTCCTATTGCTAAAGCTGTGTGGTGTGAGCGTGTGTGTGTGTGTGTGTGTGTGTGTGTGTGTGTGTGATTGTTGCCAAAAGACTTTCATCAAAAAACACACATGAGTCAAAATACTTAACCTTCTAATTGCAGTAGGAGCTGCTTCTGGCTAGGTAGGTATTCCAAATACTGGGCTGCTCTTATTATGGTCTTGATTTTAAGGAACGCCTGTTCTTTTTTTCATACATGCTAATACATTGTCCATCTTGCCTCTTCTAATAGCCCATGAGTCTTGAACTTGGAGCCAGCAAAGTACTGCCTTTGTAAGGCACAAAAGAACACCAGTTTTGTTTTTTTTTTCAAATCACACGAGGCCTGAATAAAAAGCCCTTGCACCATTCAGAGACTGCTTGCATTGTGCAGCTGTTCCTTGACCGCTGAGAACATCTAGCCGCTGACAATGCAGTACCTGAAGGGAACACTGCACATAGAGCTATTCAGGAGTCGCGGAACCTGGGACTTTTGCCAGTGTCCTCAGTGGAAGATTGGGGCCCTTTTTTCTTCACCAAACCCTGATAAGCATATAGCAGTTTTGTTGTTGTTGTAGTTTGCCTGCCAGCGTTTTTTTCACAGTTTTATTGCAAAGATGTCTTTCCAACATGCTGGCACTTAGGGGACATTTCTTCCCCGTTTTACCCCATCTCCATGAAATGTACAGTGAGACTTTGATTGGTCATAGTCCACTCACAGTTAGCAATACATCACTGTGCGGACTGAGTTCCCATGACTCTGGCTCCCTAGGACAATGTCTCTTTCTTCATCAAGCTGATGGTAAGTATCTGGTCAGCTTCATCTATTTAGAACCAGCCAAGCAGCAATCCTAGTGCTGGGGAGAGGATTCTTTTGTTTATTTGTAAATAAACAATGGACTCAGCTCTTCCTAACTAAAATTAAATTCCAATCACTCTTAAAATAATACTAATAGACTAATCTAATTCCAGGGGGTGGGATGGGGGAGGATAAAGGCAGTTTTTCCTGGTGCTGGCTGCTACTTCACCACTGTGTGCCTAATGCTTGTTTTCATAACTGATGATTCTGGAGAACTTTCCAGGGAAAAGATTTATTATGTTCCTTGCAGGTAGACAGGGCTGGGTGAACTAAAAGCCAGGTGGGCATCTTTATCTGAAATCACTTCTTCTCAATTGAGTTATTTTGGGACTGGCATTTAATTTCTTAAATTAAAAAAAAAAAAAAAATTCCTTAATAACTAAAAGACTATGCAAACTGACTATCTTCCTGCTTTAGAATACTGTAGCGTGCCCTTGCTAATCTCTGTATATGAAAATCTGGATTGATGAAAAATTGAGGGAGTTTTACAAAATAATTCAGAGGAATCTCTGAAGCAGAACCTCCCCGCCCCTTAGTTATAGTATGCTGTAGTTAAAAGCTGAGCATTTATTGGAAGTTGCTACATATTTCCAACTACCTCCTCAGCTGAGCTCAGCTCTGTTTTTCAGGGTATGTCAGGACCCTTGGAAGGGTAGGGCATCGATAAAAATGGTAATGCATTATGGCTGCAGTTCAATCTCAGCTGATTGACTGTTACTAATTAGCCTCCTCAAGTTGAAGTCTGCCTTGTTTCATTCCTACTCCCAGTTGCCATCCAGTCAATTCCGACTCATGGGGACACCATGTGTGTCGGAGTAGAGCTTTGCTCCATAGGGTTTTCAAGCGGCTGATTTTTCAGAAGTAGATCACCAAGCCTTTCTCCAAGGCGCCTCTGGGTGGACTTGAACTTCTAACCTTTCAGTTATCAGCCAAGCATGTTAACTGTTTTGCACCACCCAGGAATTCCTTTCATTCCTATCTATCACTGGAAACGTCATCAACCCAATTACCCTTATTTCTGATTGGATAGAATGCCAGGAAACTGTGATATTACACTGATCACAGTTTCTAATTGTTCCAGATCCAAAGATCATGTGCTTTCCAAGAAACTCATGCTGCTTACTCATGCATGTTAACAAACAACCACCTCCTTCTATTACCTTGCCTTTTGCTCGTAGTAGCAATTTCTATTCATCTCCACCCAAGTCCTTCCTCTTCCCCTAGCCAGCTGCGAAGCCAACGGTGTGTTTGTGCAGGACTTGCAGTTCTGCATCCTGCTTTCTACCCAGCTTCCCCATTTTCCTGACCAGGTCAGTGACCTTATTATTTGGTCTGACTTTAGCCTCCCCTGTCAGGGTAAAATTACTCCCCCTCATCCCTGCTATCACCTGGCTTACTTCTGCTCTCAGGTTTTTGCTCCTTGGACTCCTTGTCCTCTCACTTGTGCTAACAGCAGTTCTGTCACCCAGCCGTCCTTCTTCCTTCCTTCAGGCCACCCTCATCACTACTCCCGACACAGTGTATGTGCTTTTCTTTAGAACCATATTTGTTTATAAAATGATGTATATTTATATTATGCTAAATGCTTTTCTCCAGGCAGAGTGGCCTGATTTACATATACGTAAGAATAAATAAGCTATTTCATATGCAAGAGCGCAAGAAACCCTAAAACTTTAATTTCTTCAGTTACTGTTGATTGAGTTATTTCCCTGGGTTTATATAGACGTATAAAGCCCTCATCTGTTCATTTATTCAATAATTCTGTGCCAGATGCTGAACTAAGCACGGGATGTGTAGTGGTGAAGAAAAAGGACGTGACCCGAGGATTCATGGAGGTCATAGCCTAAAACCAAATACCAAACCCGTTGCTGTCAGATTGGTTTCAACACATGGCAACCCCATTTGTTACACAGTAGAACTTAGTTCTGTAGTGTTTTCTTAGCTGTAATTTTTACAGAAGCAGGTCGTCAAGCCTTTCTTCCATAGTGTCACTGGGTGGGTTCGAACCACCATCCTTTCAGTTAGGAGCCAAGGGAACTGTTTGACCCTCCCTAGGGATCTGGTTGGGGGGTGGGGCAACAAATAATCCAATCAGTAAGCATACAAGTACACTGACCATTAGAGTACATGGTTTGTACCACAACGGGAAAGAACGGGGATAAATGAAACAATGTTATGGTGGGGAGGGGATGTCAGGAACCCTCACAGATGAGTTACTCACAGGTCTTTCCCAGAGGGCAACATCTGACTGAAGACCTGAAGAATGAGTTGGAGCCAGCCGGGTGAAGCGAGGGGGAAGCACTCTGCAGGTAGAGGGAGCAACAAGCAGTAAAAAACCCAGGCTAAAGGAGCTCTGGAAACTCTGGTGGTGTAGTGGTTAGTGTTTGGCTGCTAATGAAAACAACGGTAGTTCGAATCCACCAGCTGCTCCTTGGAAACCCTATGGGGCAGTTCTACTCTGTCCTACAGGGTTGCTATGAATCAGAATTGACTCGACGGCAATGGGTTTGGTTTTTTGGTTTTAGAGGAGCTCTACAGCGTTTGAGGACCCAAAAGGCAGTTTGGCAGGAGTGTGGCCAGCAAGGGTGCCTGGGCCCTCAGGAACTGATGCGGGCCACGTTAGGGAGTTTTCTGCATGTTCTAAGTGCAGTGGGAGGCATTGAAGGGGGAGGTGACCAGACCTGACTTATGCTCTATGCATGTGAAGTTCAGCAAAACGTAATGGTGGCAGCGAAGATGGAGAGATTCTAGCTTTATTCAGGAAGACGCAACAAGGATTGCTGAGATGAAACCATTAGATATGGTTGCTAGTCATTGGTGACCTTTGTGAGAGCAGTCTTGGTGGAGTTACTGGAGGAGAGAAGCAGAGTGCTGGTTGCAGAGTGAATGAGAAGGTAGGAAGTCAATGTATGTTGTACCATCCCTTGCAAGGTATTTGGTAATGAAGGAAGGGACTTAGCCATAAGGAGAACGGAGGGTGGACAGAAGATTTGTTCGCAACGGGAGTATAAGTTGCTTGAGAGAGACTGAAACTGCCAGAGAAAGGGCCAAGACATGGGACAGCCTTCTTGGGGAGGCTGGATATAATGAACCAAGAGCATAGGCGAAGCAGGGGCTAGTCTTGGACTCAGTGGAGCCTGGAAGGACTGAAGAAGGATGGGTAAAAGCCTGGAGGTGTGAGAAAGGAAAGTGAGGGTTTATGGCAGGTGGCTTTTGTTTAATCTTCCTGGTAGGAGGTGAAGCCTGTGCCTAGGGGAGGAAAAGGGGTTTGGAAGAAAGTGGGAGTCCTTGGGTGATGCACATGGTTAACATGCTCAGCCACTAACCAAAAGGTTGGAGGTTCAAGTCCACCCAGAGGTGCCTCAAAAGAAAAGCCTGGCATTCTACTTCTGAAAAATCACCCATTGAAAACCCTATGGAGCACAGTTCTACTGTGATACATAGGGTCGCTATGAGCTGGAAGCTACTCAATGCCAACTGATACTCATGGTCTGGAATACTAGGAAACCTGAGAGGGGCTACTTTAAAGCAAGTGAAAGGACAGATGAGCATTTAGCAGCTTTGCTAAATCTATATCGCAGCCCTTCCGAACAGCTACATACCATTTTTCTCCAGCAGTCCTGCCTCACATCAGAGAAAAGCCTGCTGATATGCTTTGGAAAGATTTCCAGTAACAAGAGCTTTCTGCATAACTTTCAGTGTAACCAGGAAATCATCGAACCAAGAACCTCTCCCCTCAAGTATTCTAGTTGGTCACGCTTTTACTAAAACATGTCAGTATTGAAAAATGTAGAAGGCATTTTTAAGGCAGCTAAGTAGGCCTGACTAAAAATGCGCCAGAATTCCCACATCTGTCCCCAGAGTAACAATGGTGGGTCTCGTCAACGGCTGGTCATTTTTAAATCTGCTATCACAAACGCACAGGAGCAGTACTGGTTAAAAAGAAGGAAAAAACAAAAAGGAAATCTACAGCACAGAGAAGAAGGACAGTCCATTCAGAGTGTTCCAAGGCACTTGTGTTTATTTAGCTGTACAGGGCATTTTGAAATGTTAACTTAGAAATTAATGAATAGCTCTGTGGAGTTTGAATTAACATTTAAAGGGACTCCAATGGCCAAAAACTTTACCAAATCAATGCATAATAGCCCTGTTAGTAGAGTTTTTTTTAAAAACTGCCCTGTAAGAATCTACCATAAAGTGCATACACAGGGTGTGTTTGTGAGCTGTTGGCGGAGGGAGTGGAGAAACCTGATCATACACCTTGTAAATTATAAACTGTTTACATCTGTCATCTCTGTCTGTGGTTCCTGCTAATAATACTTACACAATTGATCTACGTGTGACAGAATGCCAAGAGCCAGTGCTTTCAAAGCAACCACATCCAAAGGTGGTGTTATGGATGTTCCCTGGAGCTTGAGGGAAAAATAACAGGGCACCATGACACACGAAAGGATTCTTACCATCAAGTTTTGGATGCTTTTAGAAGGATGGCCCTCAGGAATGTTTCTAGTCAAACAGGAGGACCTTTAAACAAGGTAGATTGGGCCTAGGCAAGCAGGTCATACCATCTAGAAGGGGCCCAACGCATCAGAGACAGCTTACTCCAGGGTCCCACAATTTCCCAAATTGGAAGAACCAATCAGAAAAGAGCAGTATTTACCACATCATATTATAGTCGGCAGCTCAAATCCACCAGGTGCTCCTTGGAAACCCTATGGGACAGTTCCACTCTGTCCTATAGGGTCGCTATGAGTCGGAATTGACTCACGGCAATGGGTTTGGTTTTTTTTGGTTTTATTATAGTCATTGAGTCATGTTTATCTGATACACAAGATGGTGGCAGGAATTGTGCTGTTTTTCATTTTTTTAAACTTTGTTCCCCCTCTTCTCCACCCCAGACTCCCCCCATGTGCACCCCCAAACCTCAAATACAATAAGCGATTGGCTGCTAACCGAAAGATCGATGGTTCAAGCCCACCAGCCTCTTCGGGGGAGAAAGATGTGACTGTCACTCCTGTAAAGATTATAGCCTTGGAAACACAATGGGGCAATTCTGCTCTATCCTATATGGTTGCTATGAGTCATTCCAACTGGACAGCACACAACAACGGTAAACATTGACTGATTTAAGATAAGGGAAATGACTGTAATTAGAGGGGCAGTGTACATGGTGGCTAAGAATGTGGACTTTGGAACCAACTTCCTCAGAGTTCAAATCCCTGCTCCCCCACATATATTTGTGTGACATTGGGAAATTTACTCAACCCCCCCATCCTCAATTTCCTCATCTGTAAAATGGGGATAATAAGAGCATGTATCTCAAGATGTGAGGATTAAATGTGTCATTCCCCATAAAGAGTTAGATCTGAGCCTGAAGCATGATAAACCTGCAATAAAATGGTATTATTATTATTATTTACAAAAACAAATTCTTCCTGGTCAGAGAGAGCCGTTCTGAAAACAGGCTACCTTAAATAAAGGCAAGCAGGTATTTTTGATTTCTGATTAAGGAAAGCTATACAACTTCTGCATTTTTCAGTAGCTTGTTTTTAAAACAAAAATTTTAGAGAAATAGGGTTTTTACCCCTGAAAAGTCCAAAGGGTTTGTTACAAACTTCCCAACTGTATATGTAATTGTATTTAAAGACAACAGCAAAAAAAAGTATGTCATCTTAAAAAATAACTTAAATTTCTAAAATATTTTTTCCTCTTAAAAAAAAAAAAAAAAGCTTACCAGATTCTGTTTCCTTTTGGAAACAAATTCATATCTGGGTTGCCAAATTTCAGATTTAACACAGTATGGGACAGCTGAGTTATAATTTTTTAACTTCCCAAAAAACACAGACTTCTGATGGGAACATGGGAAAGGACATTTGTCTTTCAGCGGCATGAAAATGAAATCCATAATATTTTAGTAAACTAATTGGAAAATACATAGTAAAAATTAAGACCATGTGTAACAGGAAGTACCTACATTGCTACAACATTGGAGTTTGTAATGGTTTCAGTTTTACCCTATTGTCCAGATTTTGGAGCCCTGCTGGTGCAGTGGTTAAGAGCTTGGCTGCTAACCAAAAGGTCAGCAGTTCGAATCCACCACCCGCTCCTTAGAAATCCCATAGGGCAGTTCTACTCTGTCCTGTAGGGTTGCTACGAGTCAGAATTGACGACACAGGTTTTTTTTTTTTTTGGGGGGGGGGGTCCAGATTGCCTTTTATATTAGAAAGTAATGTAAACAGTGGTTGTTTTCATTCCAAGATACGTAAGATTTACAACATTTAGTTCGAATGGGTGTATCTGCAACCATATTGAATTATAGCCGCCTTCTGATTGCGAAAACAGCACTGGAAAAAAGCGGGGGAGGGGGTGGTATGCTGATTAAAATTGCTTATGTAATGCCTAGTTTTGGACCATACAACAGCTCTCTTACAGCTTTGTCTCAAGATAGTAAAAGAACTGGTTGACGTATAAAATATTTGTTTAATCACTATTGACCTTAAACAACTGAGCAAATTCTTTGTTATTTTGTTGTTCTGTTTTAATGCCCGAGGTTAATAACATCCTTGGAAACCGTCTCGATGTCCACCCAGTACCGTCAGAGTTTTGCCTTATTACTGTGTCCAGTTTCATAACGAGAATCCATTAGTTAATTTAACATAGTCGGAGGAAAACTCATTTGTCTCCTTCAGTGTGTTTCACAGTTAAAGTGACACAGGGTCAGGCATTATCTGGTGGATGGAGACGGTGAAATTAAAGTCCCTGGGTACCAGCCATTCACAGCGGTAGAATGGATGATTATCAGGCGGGATATAATTATAGAGCCGCAGCAGTGCCCCACAATACACACTGGCTATGTGCAGAGCACAGAGGTTTAGATCCTTAGTTTGTTGCCGGGTAGGTTATCTATGAAGTAGCCATGTGTTTTTGTGTACCATCAATCACAACTTAGATAGGCAATTGGCTGTTGTTTGCGTTTTGGAAGCTTGGTGGCTGTTAAGCCTCTGACTAGTTTTTGGGCAGGAAGATAGGATCCAGGGCTGGGGAGAGGCTTTTAGTGGCAGAATGATGACACCTCTACCAGAGTCCTATTGCAAACTTATTAGCTGGGTAGATATTTGAGCCTACTCCATTACAAAGGTATACATACGTACAAAGGCATCTGTTTCATTAAGTTAATTTGCCTCAGCTGGCTTTCCTGATAATCAACTGCTTCTGCAGTATCAGCTTGATACTGTAAAGGCAGATAAGAGGATGGGTATGGAGGTCTATGTGGTTGTACCGTGCTTTAATTGAGCACTTTTAGAAATCCACATTACAGGCAGTCCCTGGGTTACCAACATTCGACATATGTACAATCCGTAGTTACGAACCAACCCCCGTAAAGCCTATGATATTAAAAATTCAAGGTACATGCAGTGGTTGGTAACAACAAACAGGTGCTACTTTGTGACACACATCAAAACATTATTATTATTACTGACTTATTGTATTAAAGATGTTTTATTGTATCTGGAAGTGTTTCTTTAATGTCTTTTATGCATACAAGTGTACACTATATACTATATACTAAGACAAACATTTGACTAACTGACATTAGATACGAACCTTACCTAACTATTCCGACTTTCGTACAAGTTTGACTTAAAGACGGACTGATGAACAGAACTCGTTCATAAGCCAAGGACTGCCTGTATATTCCCGAAAAAGCAAAATGGCAAGAAGTTCCTAAGGCTTGTTACTACTCATTTTGGCTATCAGTGTCGGAAAACAACAAAGAAATCATGTGCTATGTTAAGCATTTAAAAATATCCGATTGTTAGGAATGGATGAAACGAAGGAAATAAAAAAGGGAAAAGGAAATGAAGAAAGGAAAAGGCAGTTACAGAAAGGGCCCACACATTTGTCGATCAGGTGTTTAATCTCTCGTTATCCTGAAGTGTTGCAAATTGCTTTACAACTAGATTCACTTAAATGATAGGACCTAAAGGTAATTGTATCTGCAATTTATATCCTGCAAGAAGTTGTTAATTAAGGAAAAAACTGTATTGTTGTCCCCTTTTTTTTGGCTCTCTAAGTTGCATCTTTGTTCCTCTTTTAATAAGCTTTCGCTTTGTGGTATTTAGACTTGACTGTTGTAAATTAATGACACCTAAATTGGACTTCAGCCTGTTAGATTAGTTGAGAGCTGTTTGGATGTTAAAATTTAATCTTGTCGAAGGTTTTGTGTATCTCAGGGTTGACTTTTAACCGACAGTTGTTACTTTCAGCCATGCTGTTAGCTCTGACTGCTAAGACTAATAATTAGATTTTATTAGACGAAACTGGTTTGAAAAGAGAGAGAAAACAGTTGTTGAACCACAAACGATGTGTTAGAAAAACATTTCAAAAAATTTGAGGCTAACAGTACCTCTTTCTTTTAACAAATAGCTAGAACATCATCTCTCAGGGGGAAGATGGATGAGAATTTCTTCTCCAACCTCATTTATACTTTCACCTTTACGTGGCCTGCTGGATATAAAAGATAGCTTCCTGGAAGTACTTAGGTGAAAAATACTTCTTTACAGGTAGAAAAGAAAGAAGAAAAAAAAAAAAGCTCATGTATTCACTTGCATTGAAACATTAGAAACAGTTTATTTTATTTTATTTAGAAGGCACCAAATCCATTTGTTTGATTTGGCAATTACCCTCTTTTGGCCATGTTCAATTTTCTTTATCCAACATTTTGGAGAATTCAGGTACACCCATTTTTAAGGCAGGAATCTTAAATTGCCCTTTCTTTTTTTTAGTTTTGATGAAAAAATATTTAATGCCAAGTATGATTGCGAAGAATTAACCCCTGCTTGAATTGATATTTTGCTGGTAGGAGCTTTAAGTAACAATTCAAACTTCATTTTCAGGAGTAGATAAAATAAATATCATCATCTTTTTACACCCCGGGGATTCTGGGCCAGCTACATCTCTCTCAGTTCTTATTTTATTTTCCACATAATTGAATAAAGTATCTACTCTAATGCAATATTAAGGTCATAGATTTAATAATACAGAACTTGGGGAATGCAAAATTTACTTTTCTCAAGATAACAATTTCTTCCTTGTGCTGGCTATTATATACACTTAAGCTCTGCTCTCTGCAGTGTAACTAGGTTAGGGATTTCATGGAATGTGGAGGTGTTACTGCTGCTGTAAGAATACCAGAGTCTTACATTTCATGTATATTACAAGCTCATATATTGGCAGGTAGTAAAAAGGCAAACACTATGTTTCAGACTGATGGGTATTAACTGTTGTGTGGTTGTTAGGTGCCGTCGAGTCAGTTCCAACTCACAGCAACCCTGAAGAACAGAGCAGAATGCTCCATAGGCTTTCCAAGGAGTGGCTGGTGGATTCGAACTGCAGATCTTTTGGTTAGCAGCTGTAGCTCTTAACCACTGTGCCACCAGGGCTCTGATGTGTGTTACTAGGGAGTTGTATGTGCGGTTTCCGAGGCTAACTAGCAGGAAGGCCTTTTAAAAAGAAAGTCTGGTGCAATCTCTAGTAACTGCATCAAAGGCTTCTATCCTTTGTGAAATAAGCTAAGTAAATAAACCCAAGTCTTTCTGGAAAAAAAAAAACAAAATACACAGCATTCTTCTTTCTTATAGTACATTTGTATTTGTACTCTATTTTACAGTTTTTGTTATGTCTGTCTCTCCCATAAATTGTAAATCCTCTGAGGACAGGATTGTGTATTAGATTATTCACTCATTGATCCATTTATTTACTCATCAAATATGTGTTAGCACTTGCAAGTTTTACTATCTAGTGATGTGGACATACTAGTAAACAAGTAATGTCAGTTTGATTGCTATGATAGAGCTCTTTCAGGTACCATTACCCATTGCCGTCAAGTCGATTCCGACTCATAGCAACCCTATAGGACAGAGTAGAACTGCCCCGTAGGGTTTCCAAGGAGCGCCTGGTGGATTCGAACTGCTGACCTCCTGGTTAGCAGCCGTAGCTCTTAACCACTATGCCACCAGGGTTGTAGAAGAAAAAGAAGCATTCGTGATTGTCAATGGGAATCAGGGAAGATTTCACAGAGGAGGTGATGTTTGAAGAGTGTCTTAAGGGAAAGAAAGGAATTCCCAAGGCAAAAAAGGGTATGGGACAGAGAAGTTGGGTGGGTGGATGACAATGGGGAACACATTGGGTAGGGTGGCGGGGGAGACTGGCAGAGGGAAGAGAAGCACAAAGGCTCCAAAGGGGGAAGAAAAGAAAGCTTAAGCGAATCCAATAAGGGTTATCCTTCCAAAGCCCCCCAATTCAATTAAATTGTGAGAAATTCTCAACACTTTTGTTAGGGGCAGTTCTCTGAAAACCTGGTGTATATTCTTAACCCTGGGCAGTAAGCTGGAAAGCCAAGGAGCTGGGGCATGGCGGCTCACCCAACACCGCTAATTAAGAAGATTCCAGAGAGATTCTTAAGTGCTACCCAAGAAGCTTCCTTCCCTAGTTCTTGTACATCAGCCGTCCCTCATCTTTATAATGACCACATGCCTAAAACAGTGCCTTGCTCATAAATATAGACAAGAAATAAATGCTCAATGTAATTTGCTAAAAATAAACAGGAGTAAAGGGACCTCTCTCTTTGAGGTGTTAGTTGGGAAAACAAGAGATATGAGTCAAAGAGACAATGACCAACAGCAGTGGCTTCAGGCAAAATTCATCATCAAATCCACTCCCCCGCCCCACACAGAAAGGAGTAATTTAAATTTCCATGGAATTTTGGTTAAGAACCAACCTACAGTTACTGTCTCCTCAGAGTGGCAACTGTGTATAAGTGAAAGAAAATGTGGGCAGTGCCAATTCAAGACATGGAAGGCTATGGTTGGAAAGTTTTGGGGAAAGGGGAAAACGGATCAAGAAACTACAGTGGGAAAGTGTTTTTCAGCACCAAGTAGTGATGCATAAGTGTACAAAATTCAAAATGGTGAAAAGTGAGGATACTTTAGTTTGTAAATGCCAACCCCCAAGCACGAGGGGGATTGAGAAGAAAATGGAAACATACTTTTGTTAACGCCTCCTTGTGGGTCAGGGCCTTTTAATCCTAGTAAAAACCCTATGAAGGTAAAGCATCATTATCTCACTTTACAGATGGGAAACCTGAGGTTTAGAGAGATTAAATAACTAACCCGAGGTCACTTAGCCACTAATGGATGGAAGGAGATGTAAACCTGCTAGATTATAAACTCCATGGGTGCAGAGGAACCCACAGTGCCTAGAGCATGCCTGGCACACGGTAGGTGCTCAATAAATATTTTCTGAAGCAACTCAGACTTCAAAGCCTGTGTTTGCAAAGTGATCAGGGTAGAGTTAGTCATGGAGAAGATAAAGCTTTTGTACCTGCTCCTGGGATAAAGAATTATCTAGATAGTCAAGCAAACATTCAGTTGGAATAAATAACAAACAGCTGTAAAAACCAACAAGCTAAGGAGGATGAAGAGTTAAGAGATAGTATTGCCTAGCTATTTACCCAAAATAGTTTTTTCTTTCTTATACTGGTGGAAAAATGCTTCCTTTGTCATTGAAACAATAGCTAAGACAAAGCACAGAACATCTGACCCATAAAGAAGAAATAACTTCTAAATATTGAATGTGTGTGTGTGTGTGTATGCATGTGTGTTTGTACAGATAATACATTCTATAGGAGGTTAGGAACCTATGAAAATAAATGGTTACGTTGAAAGACGTCTTCAACCTTAACTGTAGCATTTGCCAGTAGAAACTGGGTAATTACTGTTGTGTTATTGGTGGTGACTGTTCCTGGTTTTTTTTAAAGGTCTGACAGCTGCCCTCTTGATGTTTATGCGTTTCTTGCTAGGAAGCCCAAGATTCACCACTCTGAGCTCATGATGAGGAAAAGATGGCAATACAAATAACATGAAAAGGAGTATGAATTTGATATCGACAGAGAGACAAATCACATATTCTGTGCTGCTTTAATTGGAAAACTGTTCTTTCATGGGGTTACTTTTCCTTCAGCTGAGATAATTAAGCCTAGGCTGACACTGGCGATCAGGTACTAACGGTGTACTGTATAGTCGGTTACTAACAATGCAGCAATCAGTAATCAAAATTTCTATCTCCCAGCTTACCAGGGCACTGTTGAAGAGAAAAGCTGTTTTGATAAAGCTGGGAGATAGGCTTCCTAACTCAGTATTCACATGGCCTCCACTCCATAGCATCTGGATGGGTTAATTAGGTCTGCTTTATTTCAGCCCTGTCATAAAAGAGAACACACCTATTATCCATGTTTACATTAGAAATACTTTGCTAGCTGCATGCTGGAAAAGAAGTTTTCTGCATGGCTCCCTGTAATTTTTAACAGATTAAATTATATTTTTTAAGTGGTTCGACATGGGGGTACCAAAGCCAAACCCATTCCGTCGAGACGATTCCGACTCATAGTGACCCCACAGAGTTTCTAAGGCTATAAATCTCTGCTGAAGCAGACTGCCACATCGTTCTACCAAGGAGCCGCTGGTGGTTTCGAACTGCTGACCTGGTGAGCACTCGAGTGTCTTAACCACTTCCCCACCAAGGCTCCTATCAGCCTGAGTGTAAAAAAAAAAAAACTATTGTCGTCAAGTCGATTCCAACTCATAGCGACCCTATAAGACAGAGCAGAACTGCCCCATAAGGTTTCTAAGGAGTGGCTAGTGGATTCGAACTGCCGACCTTTTAGTTAGCAGCCCAGTTCTTAACCACTATGCCACCAGGGCCCCAGCATGAGGGTAGGTGGGCACAAATTAGATAGTCGCTATGAGTTGGAATCTACTCGACGGCAATGGGTTTATTTTTAAAATGACTCCATGCAGCTGGCAGGTTTTTGAATCATGATCAATCATCCCTGGCTGTGGCTGAAGGTATTGAAATGGAAGGTGTTAAGATTGCAATTTAAGTACCATTTATGTTTATATCCAACCAACCTAGGGCTCCTTGTGTTTATATCAGTGGTTCCCAAACTTGTTGCACATTAGAATCACCTGGATCTACTAAAAATTCTAAAGTCCAGGACACACCCCAGGGCCAATTAAGACACAATCTGAGGTGTAGGGAACAGTCATTCCAGTTTTTTGAAGCTCTGCATGTGAGTTTAAAAACCACTTGCTTTTATTCATGCTATTAAATATTGTTTTGCACACGGTCGTGGACAGAGCAGCATGTACTGGTAGAGTGAGGAAAAGAGAACACACATACTCCTGCGGGCACTACTTGCCTCCAAGGCTCATGTTGATGTTGAAACTAGAATCAGAAGCTAGTGTCTCCCACAACAGTGAGAGAGTTTAAGACCCAAATGGAAGAGCATAATGTGACCCACGGGGGTGAGAGACAAGGAGCTCTGGTGGTGCGATGGTTAAGCTCTCAGCTGCTAACCGAAAGGTAGGCAGGCAATTCAAACTCACCAGCCACTCTGCAGGAGAAAGATACAGCAGTCTGCTTCCGTAAAGATTACAGCCTTGGAAACCCTTTGGGGCAGTTCTACTCTGTTCTGCAGGGTTGCTATGAGTCGGAACCAACTCGATGGCAGTGAGTTTGGTTGAGGGATGAGAGAAGCAACTTCAAAGTGGTTGAAATGAACTCAGCTCTGAGGAGACGGGGAACCCAGGAGGGAACAAATAAGCCTTTGCCTCTTTCTCTGCACCTAACTCAGTGTTTGTTGAATGAATGAGTGAAAAGAAAAGAAAACGTGTTCCTTTGTAGCTCATCTCTCAGAAAGAGGCAGTGGGAGGGCATAAGGGATACTTGTTTATTTATTATAGCCACATAGAGTTTCCACAAGGAGTCCTGGTGGCGCAACGGTTAAGCTCTTGGCTGCTAACCCAAAGATTGGCAATTGGAACCCACCCGGCAGCTTTGCTGGAGAAAGGCCTGGTGATCTGCTCCAGTAAAGGTCACAGCCTAGAAAACCCTATGGGGCAGTACTACTCTATCACAGGTGGTCTCTATGAGTTGAAAATCGACTCTGGCACTCAACAACAACAACAACAGTGTCTCCACACGCTCCACACCTTTCCACACTGCCCTCTTTGTTCTTCCGATGCTGTCTTTTTTCCTCTGTAGTTTAGCCAATCTCCTCTGTTCTCAGGAAACAGTCATTCTGGGATAGTTGAGCACCAATCCCAGAGAAAAACATTCTTTCAGTTTCTAAAAAATTGGGCATCCTTCGGGGATGCTTCAGAAGCAGCACTTGGCCTTTTCTTTTTTACCATGGAAGGTGAACATGAACGAAGGGCAGTGAAGCCAGAGAACGTGGGAGCAGGAGCCCGCCCAGAAATGAACACGCAGACAGAGAAAAGAAAAATGATTCCATACGCAGTACTGGAATCCTGTTTATGGAAAATAAAATAAAAAATATGAAGGGTATTTGATTTGAGCTCATCTGATTTTTTGTATTTGACTTCATTGTGTCCTTCCTTTCTGAGTTTGCTACATTTTTATTTGAAAGCTAATAAATTAGGCAGCCATTCATATGGCATGCAGGCAGAGTTTATAGTGTTGTGTAAACTATAAGCTGCCATATACATCCATCTGTGTCACAGATAAACTGGAGAGTTATCGCCACCGACAGAGCCGGAATCCTCACCACAGTGTCTATAAACTTCCCTCAACATCATTCTGGATTCCAGAACATTACTATTGGCTGAACATATTGTGAAGGTATGGAGCCCTGGGAAAAACTGTGAGAATTGGCAGGTATCAGCAGGCCTAAGTTCCAGATTTGCCTCTGGAGACGCAGATTAAAAAAGAGAACTAGTGTTTTGTTTTAAAAAAGAAACATATGCACAAGACAAATATTTCAAAAAAACATATGAGTACAACATAAAAAGTGAACTTCTTTCCCACATCCAACCTCCAGTCCTCCTCCCACAGAGACAATCACTGTTTCTAGTTGCTTATATATTCAACTGAAAGATTAATACACTTTAAAAAAAAATCAGTCAATCCTGGCTTGTATTTCAATTTTCATTAACAAAAAGAGCCCCTTTCACAATCACCGTAAGACTCAATGCTCTGATATTTAAAAATACTCAAAGCTACTTGAATCAAAATCAACAAATATTTAACAAGCATCTTCAATATGCAAGATATTGCCTAAGCGAGCCATTTCTAATGAGGATTTTACACATACATATTTCTTATTTTTTCTGGTGTGTAGTCAACTCATCTAAATTTAAGTTATGGCCTGTAATCTTTGTTTTAAATCCATTTCTCAGAAACAAAAGATGATCTCTTTCTTGCTCACCCCTCTCCCATGCTCCTTTAATGTCTCCTTTCACACATTCTCTAATTTGAGATCTGTTTTCATCCCAGACATCAGGGTGGGTGGTACGTTCTAGCCAGAGTACTATCTCCCATACCTTCTCCAGATGGATTGGCTCAAAGACCTAATATTCCCCAAAGAAATAAAACGTCTCTGAGTTGCAGATGAAGAGGAGCTGCAGCGCTATCTGCTCTAAGACACATACGTGTTGAAGGATGAGAGAGGCTGTGACAGAGCCGGAATCCCCACCCACGTCTCGTCTGCAAAAGGGGAAACACCCACTCTCTACCCACTGAAGGACTCTGGGCTGATTGTCCTATTGCCCTCCAACTCTAGCCAGCAACATCTGTAGGTCCTCTTTCCAGCTGGCTGACCCAGCTGTTCTCGTGTAGAAAGTTATGAGTCACTGGGAAGGGCTTTGAGACAAGAGTGGAGTTAAATCATCCCTTGAGGTCTGTTTGTCATTGGCAATTGAGCTTTAGTAACAAGCCAGTAGATGACATTCATCCTCAGGAAGGCCACACAGCCAAAGCTCAAGACCTCTGAGCTTTGCAAAGGTTAGAGGTGATGTGGTCTGGAGGCTGTAAACCCATAAACCCAAAAGGCCTCTGTTTATTGCCCATGATGCTCATTAGGTTGGGACCAACTCCAGCTTGCTGATGCTTTTTGGCTATAGCCTATACATCTGGTCAAGCTAGGAGTCTGAATGACTGAGACTCAGCCAAAGTCAGAAGACTTTCTCTTTGGTCTTTTTATTCCAGGAACATTATTTCTTCTACACAGCTATATGGGCAGCCGCCAGCAAGAGCTGAGTCCACAGCAGGATTTTGCTGGACCATCTGTGTCTTCCTGCTCTAAGCAGTTGCTTCCTCAGAACATGGGAGGAAGGACTTTTCAGAGGATCCAAGAATCATAGGAAATCAGGCTCTCCATTGGGACCTTAACAGTTGTCTAGTCTAGCCCCACATCCGATGTTTGAATCCCATAGACAATATTCTTTCCACCCCAACACTCATCCGGCCTCCCTGTCCCCTTAGGTAGGCCAGTCCATTTTTGTGTTATTAGGACTGCTAGAAAGTGTTTCTTAATTTTGAGCAGAAATCATCTCTTTATAGTTTCTACCCATTGATCTTCGTTTTACCCTCCCACTGGATCCCTCTTTTAACTTTCTCTCCAAAGATCTGAAAAGGCTTAACCTTGCTCCTTGCATCTCCTCTTTTCTTTGATTTAACAAGGACTGTTAAATTGTCCTGATGTTCTTTCTTAGAGTAACATTTATTCATTATTCGATGAATATTTGTTGGGAGTTTACAGTGATTAACAGGACACATTTGCCCATATGGCACTTACATTCTAGTGGAGGGGCGAGACAGACAAAAGCAACTAAGGATATAAATTAAATGCGAAAATATCAGTTAGGGGTAAATCGACTGCAGAGATTTAGAATAAAGTGAAAAAGAAAGTCATTGGGTTGTTTTGGAGTCAGAGAAGGCCTGTCTGAAGAGGTGACATTTTAGCTGAGTCCTGAATGACAGCTGTATGAAGACGGGTGGGGGCAAGAAGATCATGCTGACCAGAAGGAGCAGCAAGTCTGTAAGGCAGGAACAAGAGCTTGTGTGTAATGATGGAGTGCCCCGTGCCCAGGTAGGGAATTTCCATTTTGTTGTAAGTGCAATGGGAATACACCGGGGAGTTTTATGCAAGAGAAGACAGGATCCGATCTGTGTTTTTGAAGACTCTTTGTTTTTGAAAGTTTTTGTGTGGAGATTAAATAATTCAGAGAGGGCCAAGTGAAGTAGAAAGACTAATCAGGAAGCTACTGCAATAGTCCAGGCAGGAGCTGTTAGTGAATTTGAATTAGATTAAGACCATTGTAGGGAAAATGGAGAGAAGTGGATAGATTTGGCAAGTACTTTGATAGTAGAATCAATAACCTGTTGCTGTTGAGTCGATTTCGACTCATGGTGACCTCATGTGATACAGTATAGAACTGCTCCCTAGAATTTTCTTGGCTGTAATCTTTTATGGAAACAGACTACTAGGGAGTTTTTCCTCAGCACCGCTAGTTCCAACTGCTTACACCACCCAGGGACTTCTAGTTATCTGGATGTTATCTCTCAGTCCTCTGAAAGATTATGATGTTTTTATATATGTACCATATATAGATATGTTGTTGTTATAGATTATCATGCTTGGTAAAGTAGGACATCACACTAAGTTAAGTAGAGGGTCTTCAAAAAAGAGGAAGACCCTCAAGGAGATGGATTGCTACAGTGGCTGCAACAATGGGCTCAAGCGTAATAACAATTGTGAAGATGGTGCAAGATCGGGCCATAGTGTTTCATTCTATTGTACATAGGGTCACTGTGAGTTGGAACCAATTTGATGGCACCTAACAACAATATATATACATACATATGTAAAACCAAAACCAAACCTACTGCCATGGAGTCAATTCTGACTCATAGCGACCCATAGGACAGAGTAGAATTCCACGTAGGGTTTCCAAGGAGCAGCTGGTAGATTTGAACTGCCAGCCTCTTTGGTTAGTAGCCAAGCTCTTAACCACTGTGCCACCAGCACTCCATATACGTACATATATACATATATATATATTATATATTTTTTCTGCTTTGTTATTCCTGGTTATGCACTTGCTTTCATAGTGGCCCAGATGCCGCTCGGTATTCCCTTGGTATTCTATGACCTCAGCGTTCCCCACTGCCTGAGTACAATGCCTTGTACATATTAGAAACTCAGACATCTGTAGAATGAATCAATGTGTGAGTGAATGAATGCATGAAGGTGAACCACTAACAAAGGCAGTTTCTGTAATTTATTGATCGTCAAAAATAAATTTTCTCATGTTTCATTCTTGCTGGTAACTTACAAAACATTAAAGAATTAATCCATGATGTACAAAAGCAATGCTCCTTTGGAATAAAACCACTTTCAAAAGATGGAATAAATTATTGATGACATCCCTCATTAACCTTCATAATATACCTTTCATGTGAGGGAAGACGAAGCATCCTATGTTCATCACATTTCAGGTGCGGAAGCAGTGCCGCAGCTTGGGTCATCCTGTTCAAGCCCCATACAGCACCTTGCTCCCGCATCATTGAAGATTCTGGATGAAACTCAGCCTTTCTTTCATGCCTTAGTGCTGCTGGTGTTGTTGTTATTGTTGTTAGGTGCTGACAAGTCAGTTCCAACTCATAGCGACCCTGTGTACAACAGAAGGAAACACTGCTCAGTCCTGCACCATCCTCACAATCATTGCTGTGTTTGAGCCCATTGTTGGAGCCACTGTGTCAATCCATCTCACTGAGGGTCTTCCTCTTTTTCAATGACCCTGTAATTACCAAACATGATGTCCTTCTCCAGGGATTGGTTCCTCCTGATAGCATGTCCAAAGTACGTGAAATAAAGTCTTGCCATCCTCGCTTCCAAGGAGCATTCTGGCTGTACTTCTTCCAAGACAAACTTATCTATTCTTCTGGCAGTCCACAGTATATTCAGTATTCTTCACCAACGCCATAATTCAAAGGCATCAATTCCTTATTCATTGTCCAGCTTTCACATGCATATGAGGTGATTGAAAATACCATGGCTTGGGTCAACAATACCTTAGTTCTCAAAGGGACATCTTTGCTTTTTGACACTTTTAAGAGGTCTTTTGCAGCAGATTTGCCCAATACAATATGTCATTTGATTTCTTGACTGCTGCTTCCATGGGCATTGATTGCAGATCCAAGTAAAATGAAATCCTTGACAGCTTCAGTCTTTTCTCCATTTATCATGATGTTGCTTGTTGGTCTAGTTATGAGGATTTTTATTTTATGTTGATTTGTAATCAGTACTGAAGGCTGTAGTTTTTTATCTTCATCAGTAAGTGTTTCAAGCCCTCTTCACTTTCAGCAGGCAAGGTTGTGTCATTTGCATATCACAGGTTGTTAATGAGTCTCCCTCCAATCCTGATGCTGGGTACTTCTTCATATAGTCCAGCTTCTCGTATTAATTGCTCAGCATACAGATTGAATAAATACAGTGAAAGGATACAGCTCTGATGAACACCTTTTTCTGATTTCAAACCACTCAGTATCCCCTTGTTCTCTTTGAAGGACTTCCTCTTGGTCTATGTACAGGTTCTTCATGAGCACAATTAAGTGTTCTGGAATTCCCATTCTTCAAAATGTTATCCTTAAATTTGTTATGACCCACACAGTCGAATGCCTTTGCATAGTCAATAAAACACAGGCAAACATCTTTCTGGTATTTTCTGCTTTCAGCCAAGATCCATCTGACATCAGCAATGATATCCACATCCTCTTCTGAATCCAGCTTGAATTTCTGGCAGTTCCCTGTCAATGTACTGCTGCAACTGTTTTTGAGTTATTTTCAGCAAAATTTTACTTGTGTGTGATATTAATGATATTGTTCAATAATTTCTGCATTCCATTGGATTACCTTTCCTTGAAATGGGCACAGATATGGATCACTTCCAGTCGGTTGGCTAGGTAGCTGTCTTCCAAATTTCTTGACATAGATGAGTGAGCACCTCCCGCGCTGCATCCGTTTGTGGAAATATCTCAGTTGGTATTCTGTCAATTCCTGGAGCCTTGTTTTTCACCGATGCCTTCAGTACAACTTGGAGTTCTTCCTTCAATACCATTGGTTCTTGATCACATGCTGCCTCCGGAAATGGTTGAACGTTGACCAATTCTTTTTGGTACAGTGACTCTGTGTATTCCTTCCATCTTCTTTTGATACTTTCTATGTCGTTCAATAGTTTGCCCATAGAATCCTTCAGAATTGCAACTTGAGGCTTGAATTTTTTCTTCAGTTCTTTCAGCTTGAGAAATGCCGGCGAGGGCTGATTAAATAGATATGCAAAGAACACATCTGCCTGTTCTTGCACAACACTTTAGAATGACTTTAAAAAAAAAAAAAAAAACTCTTTGAAGAGATGAGACTATGTTAACTGAACAGACAGAATATCGCTGTTTGAGAAGAAAATTATTCTGCCTTAGTCTTTTAGTTATTCTGAGCGAACCCGGGGAATCTCCCTTTCCAAAGAAGTTCACGCATTATTCCCTCTCCATGTGTTTCCGAGGTGTGTCTTTTCCATCTCGCTTCTCAGACCTTCAAGTCCTTACCCATGAAAGTCTGATGACCCTGGTGGACCTATATCCAGTATCCAGGGGATGAGTAGCTTTTATAGCCATTTATCTGTTTCCTGTGCCTCCAGTTCTTCCCAGAGAAAGGCGGACGTGTGCGTGTAGGGAATCCTTGTGCTCTCTTGGTTGACCAGCCACCTGGACACGTTTAGTGGGCTGTACACATGTCTTACACTCACTTTGTCTCTGATTTATCACCTCTCTTTTGTCTGATCCTCAGTGCTTTAATTTGGTATCTGTCTGTGATGCTCAAGTTTATTGGATAATTTCACTTTTCTTCCTGATTTCTAGTCTCTCTTACAGAGATCGTAATTATAGTGATTGTCTGCTGTGCTGTTAATTATAGGAATTGTGATTTTTTTTTAGATCCAGGGGTTAATTGGCGATAGCCACGTGCTGTTTTCCCTCCAGATAATTTGGATTGCAGTAATTAACCTTGTGTCCAGGTTATCAGAAAGTAGCCACTTGCCTCCATTTTATCTCAGTGTTGGAATTGATTACCATTGTGCCTAATGCCCAATGTCCATTTTGTAAGACGGAAACGAGGGGACAACAAGTGGAGAGGAACCTCAGAGACAAAGGGGAGAGAGTGTGTCTTTCTCCTCTGCCACCCCACCAGTCGCCCACGTTAACAGTTGTCCCCCTAAAACTCATAGCAACCCTGCAGGACAAAGTAAACTGCCCCATAGGGTTTCAGAGGCTATCAGTCTTTACAGAAGTGCACTGTCGTATCTTTCTCCCGCGGAGCGGCTGGTGGGTTCCAACCTCCAACAACCTTTTGGTTAGCAGCCAAGTGCTTAATCACTGCACTACAAGGGCTCCTTAAGATAACAATTGTCCTCCTAAAGCATTTGTGAAATTCAGATTCTTTATTTTATTAATTAATCCCTAAACCTCTCTGTTTCTTTTTTTATAAAAAGAATGCTACAGATATTTGAAAATTAAAGGCAGGTTCATACAACAAAGCCGAGAGCAGATACTGCCAGCTGACAATTCCCTCTGATTATAGGGATTGGAAAAGGTCATTATCAGAGTCATTCTATGTGGCAGAGAAAGATGACAGCCTGCAGACATTATGGACAATCCTTTGGGAAGCCACCACCGACTACACAAAACAATCTGTGAAGTCACTCCATTTAATAGAGAGAAGAGGCGTTGCTGAACTGCCTGTAGTTGGCGGTCAGATGGGAGGAAAAATGAGGCTTACCCAGGAGAGGGGTTGCTAAGCCTGATGAGGTTTGTCCCTTCTGCTCTGGCAGGATGTCATTTCTTACAAGGGGCTTTGAGACCCTCTCTACCAAGATACCTCAGCTTTGTGAGCATCACTTATTTTGCTGTCTTGTCGATTTCCTCCTATGCAGAGGAGCCTGGAAACCTGTCATTATGAGCACAGAACAGAGGAGGTTAAATATAGGTAGCTCAGTCAGCAATTCCTAATCACTGAATTATTCTTGAAAGTAAACTATAGCAAAGATTTTAAAAAATAAATAAAATTCGATTAAATTTTTTTGTAATTCTACAAGAAGTTCACAACAAACTGTGGAATAATTAGAGAGCCCCCAGGTTTATCAGAACCGGTATTGGAAATTCTGCGGTAAAGGAATTCCTTTCTTACTCTCTTTTTGTCTTGTTTGTAATCGCCTCAGAGAAAAAGGAATATAGTTCCACGATCTCGTTTTTGAAAGTCTTAGAACAGATGTGTTTCAGGATTTAAAATTTCTCAGATTTTAGTAAAGTAACATGGTACCTATACCCCTAATGGGGTCTGGGGCAGCACCCAGTAATCAAACCCATTAATATTTTTGCAGTGAATTAACAAATATTCACCTTAAGTGGAATAAATAAAGACTATAAATGGTCTTACGCTAATTCAGATTAAGTTCTGTCAGCAGATGAATAAGAAAAAACTTTTAGTTTTAAGAGTATTTTTGATTTTAGGATTGCACAATGTACCTGTATTTTCCAAACCAATCTGCCTCATCAGATCTAGAGGAATAGGAAACACAAATCTTGTTTTCCTTTAAATTTAAAGAGAGTTGAAGCAAATTTAAAAACACTGAAAAAAGGAGCAGCCCTCGTGAATCAGTGGTTAAGAGCTTGTCTGCTAATCAAAAGGTAAGCAGTTTAAATCCACCGGCTGCTCCTTGGAAACCCTACGGGGCAGTTCTTCTCTGTCCTATAGGGTCGCTATTAAGTCAGAATCAACTCCAAATTAATTATTCCAGATAATGACCACCTAAGTATGTTCAATCACTTTCCAATGAACAGGACTTTAAATGCTGTTTCCGTGTTAAACCCGTTGCCATCGAGTAGATTCTGACTCATTGAGACCCTGTAGGACAGAGTACAACTGCCGCATTGGGTTTACAAGGGTGTAAATCTTTACGGAAGCAGACTGCCACATCTTTCTCCCATGGATCAGCTGGTGGGTTCAAACTGCGGACCTTTCTGTTAGCAGACCTTTCTGTTAGCTGCCGAGGGCTTAACCACTGTATCACAGGGCTGCTTGTTTCTGCGTCCTGACCTTTAAAAGGCACCTATGTAAACAATCAAGTCATTAAGTGATACAGACATTTAAACAAAGCCATAATTTCCTGGCACTTTCTCCCATTGACCTTAAGGAAGCATATTTTCAGGTTGTTTGGAAATCATTATGAATTTTGAGAGTAGGATTTCAAATAGAAAAACAAATGAACATTTGTGGAAGTTAAGAGCCTGGCTGCTAACCAAAGTGTCCCAAGTTCGAATCCACCAGCCGCTCCTTGGAAACCTCTGGGGCAGTTTCCTTTGTCCTATAGGGTTGCTATGTGTCAGAATTGACTCCATTTGACTCTGATTTGGGAACAGGCTGTCAGTGAATGATGTTTCTCCCCCTCAAAGCCCAATTCAGATTGATTTGGAAAACACCTAAATTATTTTGCTCTAAATATACCAAACCAGCTTAATGTGTCACTTTTTATGAATAAAGAACATGAACAAAGTCAAAAAGGATGTCGTTAATTTCAGACAAACTTGGCAATATCTACCAAATTCAATAATAGGTTTAAATGTGTGGGTTTGCAGTTTTCACCCAGCTCAATGGGACGTAAAGCAGACTGGTTTTTTTTGGATAAATGAAATGAGTTTCCTAAAGAGTGTAAGAAAATTACAGAAATTCAAGAGGTGGTGCTCCCATCTTATTTCTGTTCTGGGTGTGTCTAGACAGTCATAGCTAGATCCTCCGTGTATGTAGATAGTTTACTGATGATAAGCACTAGTCAGCAAAATCATGCTTTGTTATGAAATGATACGAGGTCTCTTTTTTTCTTTCTAGCTTACTGTATAATTAGAAGCTTATAGTCAAAAGTAAACTCCATTTTTGGCTTTCAGGTCCTGGGAAAGAGGCAGGAAATACAATGAAAGATGGCATGCAGTGGGCACCAAAGAACTTGAAAGTTTATTCAAGGAAAAAAAAATTTTTTTATTCCACTTTATTCCTGATCTTGAGACTAGCTTACCAAAGACTTTTACAAACAAGGAAACAATAAGGATTTGTAGGGTTCAGTCAGATTTCATCATCTGTGATTGGTAACATTGTGATTGGGGCTGTTATTCAGTGCTTAAACAAGAGTTTCGCATGCTGTATCTTATTTCTGTATGCTTGCAAGACCTGTAGTTGACTTCCACTCCGAGGACTCACAGGCAGGGTGAGGATCAGGAAGGTTGGAGCTGTGACTGGGAGATCCTGTTTTCTATTAAGTAGACTGAGCAGACACAGAGGAAAAATTTTTAGGGAGAGTCGTCCTGTCAAAGGGCAGGGATTGCTTCATTTTAGTTTAAATCAGCTCAGGATTTTGACAATGGTTTATGGAAATATCCAGTCATTGGTATCTCCAGTTCACTCCCTTTAAAGACACTCTGCAAGTATCTTTCTAAGGGCTGGGAAATATTGCCTTCAGTTTAGGTATGTTATTTTTGCCCTCTTTCATTTTTAATGAAATTAGAAATGTATAGAAAATTAGAGAGAGTAATAGACAATCCAGGTCCCAGAGTGGAGCAAATGGTTTGTGCTCGACTAACCTAAAGGTTGGTTGTTTGCACCCACCCAGCGCTGTTGTGGAAGAAAGGCCTGGTGATCTGCTTCCATAAAGATTACAGCCTCGAAAACCCTATGGAGCAGTTCTACTCTGTAACACAGAATCGACTCAATGGCAGTGGGTTTGGTTTTTGGTACTTTGAAAATAATCCACGTACTCACCACATAGAACAAATAAATACGAATATTCTGAGTTTTATTTCAAAGACTCCCTCCCTCCTTCTGTCTTACTCTTAGCTTCTGCCATATTCTTTACTGTTGTGGCCGTTGAGTTGATTCCCACTCACAGCGACTCTATAGTACAGAGTAGAAGTGCCCCATAGGGTTTCCTAGGCTGTAACCTTTACAGGAGCAGATCGCCAGGTCTTTTCTCCCGAGGAGCTGCTGGTGGGTTTGAACCGCTGACCTTTCAATTAGCAGCC
The DNA here is from genome assembly GCF_000243295.1 of Trichechus manatus latirostris. Lineage (NCBI taxonomy): Eukaryota > Metazoa > Chordata > Mammalia > Sirenia > Trichechidae > Trichechus > Trichechus manatus. The sequence continues at coordinate 5,198,147 of NW_004443983.1, forward strand.
GAGCCCTTAACCATTGTGCGACCAGGACTCCTTATAATCTTTATTAGCAGTTATAATTCTTTAAACCAAACTTTGGGTGAAGTTAAAAAGTCCATCAATTACTTGAGATAAATCTTTGAAATCTCTTAAGCAAAGAGTGAAATGGTCCAATTTGGGTGTCCAGAAGTTCAATCACCATGAATTGTCTGCTTTAAACACCCTTCCCTCTTGACCTGGTCTTGCTGCCTGAAATTGTCCTAGTGCCCATCTGCTTCCTCTTCTCACTCTTCATCATCCATGGCAAATGGTCATGCACCCTTCCAGGGCTTCCGTCAACAGAAAGCCTTGCTGGTCCCCACTCACTTATCTCTGCAACATCTTCACCCTCCAGACAACATTCTTTCAAACAGAATTTTAATTTCTTTTTGAAAAATAATTGTTGTTTCTTTATGTGCTGTGTTTGGGGACAATGGGCAGGACCTGTCAGGCCCATCCACTGAGCAGTGAGGTCTTGGGGGAGGAAATTTTTCCCCCATCTTTATCTATGTTGGCATCTAGCACAGAGCCTGGCTCCCAGTAGAAATCAGGTAGTCAGTAAGATGGAAATCAGGCAATGGAAGTAATGAACATGAGGCAGCAAGCCAAAGAGAAATGAATGAATTTTGGCTTCCTTTTTGAAAGCAGCGCAGCGTCGGCAAAGAGCTCAGAGGAGAAGTCGGGAGTCCTTGATTGCAGCTCAGCTTTGTTACTACTGAGCTGCATCGCATTTGGCAGTTACCTCACCTTTCGGGGCCTTGTGGGCCTACAAGGAAAAGGAAGGGGGTATTTGTTTCTGGTTCTGTGGGAAATGTTTGCATTTAGTAATTTTATAAAAAGTTTAAAAAGATAGAGGTCGCAGAAAGCTGGGTTGTGACATAGATAAAAATGGTTGGGACCGCTGTAAATTTTGGGGATCGAGATAATTTGTCACAATATTTTTAGGCCTGCTAAGATCATGATTAAAAGGGCTATGGCAGTTCAAATCCACCAGCCGCTCCTTGAAAACCCTATGGGGCAGTTCTACTCTGTCCTAGAGGGTTGCTGTGATTCAGAATCGACTCGACGGCAACGGGTTTGGTTTGGTTTTTTTAAGATTATGACTAGAGAAGCAGAGTCCTAAGGAGTCATTAGACTGTATCTGAAACATCTTCATTAAATGCGTTCCCTCAGGGGGGTGTGTGTGTGTGCATGCGTGTGTGTGTGTGTGTGTGTGTGTGTGTGTGTGTGTGTGTGAGAGAGAGAGAGAAAGAGAGAGAGAGAGAGAGGGAGGGAGGCGAGGGAGTGTTAGAAAGAAAACTGTCATAACAAAGAATCACCTGAAAGACAAGTCTTGCCCTCTCGCCTCAAAAGATAATAAGTATACAACCAACCTTTATTTTTTGAAAGAAAAACATTTCCTAGAAGGACTTCGAATTCACACCTGCTCTTCTCCTTTGTGACAGTGGTTTCGGATCTAAAATGGAACTTCTATTATAGACCGTCAATATTTATTATTATACTCCATTGAATGCCATCATCCTTCTCCAGAATATGTTGAAGTTAGGTCTGTGGCATTTCCCTTTCCTCCACAATGAGTGCTTTTATGTCTCTGTTAATGGCTGCGAAGAGGAGAAAAGAAAGACCAGATGCTTTATTAAGAGGCTAGAGCTGTTTTTCTCATTTGCGTGTACTCTGTATCTTAATGCAGGTATCAGTGAACAGGTGGCTAACGTGGTCCCTGAAGACTTGGTACAGTAAAGGTTTTAACCAGGATCAATGGGCCCAAGTTGCTTCTAATTCCATTTGGGAAATGCTCTCCTTTGTCCTGGCTATGTCTCCTGTGAGCAGCAGCATCCTCTAAACGTCACAGTCCTTGAAACAGTGCTGTGCAGGTCAGGGACGGGCACGTGCTGTTTAAGCACTCGTTAATTCTCCCCATTTTCCCCTTGTGCAAGAAGATCAGCACTTCAGGTCTCTGCAAGACATGTCTCCAGCATTCAGCAAGCTGGATTTTCTGCACAAATATCTCTTTCCCAACTCTGTCTGGGCTGAGGTCCCTTACTCAGACTTGAGCAGTCACCAAATCTGTTTATCTTATCAGTCGCTGAAGCAGGCAGCCTTGTTCTTATCCTTCCTGACAGACACTGTTCTCTATGATGTATTGAGTTTAAAACATCACTCGTGCAGGAGGCAAGTGGTTCCACTTAACACCATGGTGTCATGGGATAATCAAGTCCCCCTAAAACTGTGGTTGAGAAGCATTTGCATCTTTCCATCACTTTAAGCCCGCAATAACAGGGCCATAAAGTGGAATGAGCCTTTGCATGCCTGCATGTTTGGAAGCAACTGTGTACTCCTTTTATAGATTGTTTATTACTGAAGCCATTAGGGACTTTCAGCCACTCTGTCCACGCAGGTCTAGATGCATCAACCTGTGTTCAACTACCATCTTAAGTGCACTTTCCATTTATGCCAGCATCTCCCGCTTTCCAGCCTCCTTCTTGTTCCCCCTTCTCTGCTGTGCTGGGAAGGACACAGCTTTGGCATCACACAGACCTGGGTTGGAATCCTGGCTTTCGCCTTTTCCTAAATGTGCTGCCGAGGCATATTATTAACGTCTCTGAGCCCAGTGTCCTCACAAGTACAAAGGAGAAAATAAGGCCTGTCTCCCTGGGTTGCTGCGTTGATGAAATAAACAAATATGCATGGGCACCGACACACAGGGTGTTCAATAAGCATCTCCTCCCATCCCATCCTTTCCCCATTTTCCACATTATTGTTTTCCTTTTCATGAGTGTGAGTGCCATGGTCTACATTAAAAAAAAAAAAAAAAAAACCCACACAACATGAATTACTGATGTCCTGAGACAGAGGCTCTCCTACTTCTCCCAGGTGCCCACCTACAGAAACAGGGCGCTTAGTGACCTGAGGGAAGGGGTGGGGGCTCCTCTTCCCACTGAAGCAGTAATGCACCAGGAGCTAATCTGGGGGCTCTCTGAGAATTTCTTAAGGAGTTTCAAGAAAAAACTATTAAAAGGCACTTTTAATATCTTAGCTAGGGAGTGCACACTTATTGAGGACTCTAATTTTTTTTCTTTTTTTTATATTGTGCTTTAGTTGAATGTTTACAGAGCAAATTATTTTCTCATTAAACAATACACATATTGTTTTGTGACATTGGTTGCCAAGCCCATGACATGTCAACACTCTCCCCTTCTCGACCTTGGGTTCACCATGACAAGCTTTCCCGTCCCCTCCTGCCTTCTCATCCTTGCCCCTGAGCTGGTGTGCCCATTTAGTCTCGTTTTGTTTTATAGCCCTATCTAATCTTCGGCTGAAGGGTGAACCTTAGGAGCAACTTCACTACTGAGTTAAAACGGTGTCCGGGGGCCGTACTCTCGGGGCTTCTCCAGTCTCTGTCAGACCGGTAAGTCTGGTCTTTTTTTGTGAGTTAGAATTTTGTTCTTCATTTTTCTCCAGCTCTGTCCAGAACCCTCTATTGTGATCCTTGTCAGAGAAGTCGGTGGTGGTAGCCAGGCACCATCTAGTTGTGCTGAACTCAGTCTATTGGAGGCTGTGGTACTCGGGTCCATTAGTCCTTTGGTCTAATCTTTCCCTTGTGTCTTTGGTTTTCTCCATACTCCCTTGCGCCAGACAGGGTGGGACCAGTATCTTAGGTGACCGCTCACAAGCTTTTAAGACCCCAGACACTACTCACCAAAGTATGATGTAGAACATTTCTTCATAGTCTGTGTTATGCTAATTGAGCTAGATGTCCCCTGAGCTCATGGTCCCCAGCTGAAGGCTACAGTTTTTATGTACATTATCACACTTAATCCTCACAACAAATTCTACCCACTCTAAAGATGGGGAAACTGAGATTCAGAGAGCTTAAGCATCTTGCCAAAAATCACAGCTCCCCCAGTTGCCATCGCGTTGACTCTGACTCATGGTGATCCCACATGTGTCAGAGTAGAATTGAGCTCCATAAGGTTTTCAGTGGCTGAATTTTCAGAAGTAAATCACCAGGCCTTTCTTCTGAAGCACCTCTAGGTGGATTCAAACCTCCAACCTTTCAGTTAGCAGCCAAATGTATTCACTGTTTGCACCAGCCAGGGACACCTAGTAAGTGGGAAAGAGAGATTCAAACCCCATGTTTGTTTTATGCTCCCCTATATTATTACCAATATTTTGATGTCCAGTAAGGAGCTTTTTTTAAAGAAAGTCACACTGTAAAGAGAAACATGAGATGAGAAAGCTGGGGGTGATGAAAATATTACACTTAGTGTGAAACCCAACTAAATTCCAAATAGGATTAAATGATAACAACAGCGTTCACCTTGGCAGTTGAGGACTACTTACTAGGCTTGAACTTTGTCCTAAGGTTGAAACTAGGTAGTGTAACATGCTGTGAATTCTTTGCTCTAGCTTGGTGAACTTTTCACACTGTGCCCACTGCAGTCCGCTCATAGGCACATGGAAGTTGGTTTACTCTGCCCTTCTTGTTTACCACGTACAATGCTACACAACGGCACCCTGATTATCCCTAGAGTTTCCAAACTGCATGCAGTTGAGAGACGGTTAGTAGAGAGTGTAGAAATGAATGAGCCCTATGCCCCTGTTCACTTCGGAGAGAGCGCTGGCCCAGGGGCAGGGAACATTTCTGCTGACCTCTGTCTTAATCTCAGAGAGCATCTGACACTCCACCAGCCAAAGCCCAGCTACATTTCCTACTGCTTTTTAGGGCAAAGAAACCCAAACCAGAGAAGGTGTCTGCAGCTCTAGACCCCACCCTGTCTAGCTTGGGCTGCCTTGGTCCTCCTCTTGCTCCAACCCTACACCACCATCTGGTGCTGGTGGCCTTGGAAATGTGTTAAAATGGAGCGTTAGAATAGACTGGCCTGGCTCAGGCACTCCGCGAGCTGACCTCCCTAACCGCTACCACACATCCACCCCCCTTGTTTATTGGGCAGAACCACCTAGAATAGTTACAGCTCAGAGCCTGGAGGAGTTTTTATAGACCATCACTTTCCATGTCCTTTCATTTTATAGATGAGAAAACAGAGCCAGGGAGACTACGTGACTTGTCCTGTGTCCACAGAGTGACCTTCCTCCTACTAATGACAGTGTGAATTATTGATTACCTTAACAACTTCCTGTGATGTATGTAGGAAATGTACTTTTTAAAGGAATTGCTACACATGGCAGTAAAATTACTGTCCTCTGGAAAAGAAAGTGCCACTAACTGTAATTTCCTCTATTTCAAGGCTATACTTACAGTTATCAAGAGCACTGTGCTTTTGTAAGTTACCAGATAAATTGTTTTCTTCATCATTACCACTTACTATTAGAAAGGTCATTGGATACCAATGTGTGTACCAAATCAGACACCAGTTATGTCCATACAGCCAAGCCTATGGGTGCATTCTTTGCTGCCGCTGGACATGCAGACTGTGTGTGGAGCTACCCTGTTGGATCTTAAAACAAAGTCACTTCATTTGTGTGTATGGACATTGAGTCCCATTAGGTCCATTTGCTAAACGTGACACGTAGGAATTTACAGATAACCCCATGCAGCAACAGGTATGTCTTTACCTGGGTGGCGTATAAGTCGCCCTCAAAGCCTTCAGAGATTAGCAGGGTGAAGTAAGCTTCGTGGGACTGTTTCCAGCAGGACCGGGCAAGCCCCTCGACTTGGGCGACCACACTCGAGTGTAGCCATGTGGAATGTGGGCCAGCAAAGCCAGATCTCTGATTATTTTTATTTTTTAAGAAGCCAGAAATGAGTTGTATTTTTAATCTCCAATTTTTTTTTTTCTAAATTCTGTCAACTAATTCAGTTTTGTTTTTAAGTCTTTGACCTAAGTGCTAACAGTTTCTGAGCCCTGGCATGATTTTCTGGGGGCAGATTTGAGGAAGGAGGTGTCAGAGGATTAGAACTAGTGTTAGGGATAGGCGTGTCTGGCTGAGTAGGTTTGTCATGTTTTCGTAGCCCCCGTGGCTCCTATGAAATTGTTCTGGCTGATCAGAAGTGAGGTGTGGCAGTTTATAACCTCGTTCTCCAACATTCATTGTTCTCAGTACCCCTGACATTCCCTTTGCTCCATGTTTTGTTGACACAATGACCAGCTGAACCACCAGGGGACTTGGCAAGTGGAGGTTGATGGGAGTTCCAGATAATGAAAAGATTTGATTCTTTTTTTTTTTAAGATTTGATTATTTTAAAAAAAAAAAACAATTATCAGCACGAATGCATTCACAGGATTTTCATACAAACCTCTTTCTAACTTCTTGTGTTTGGTCTTTAGTCTGAAATACCTGAAGGCCATCCCTGGCCAAGTAGCATGCAGCACAGTTCATTTGGCTCATGGTAGCCAAGAGTCCCAACACCAGTTGTGTATCACAGTGCTATTATTCAGTTTGGTCTTGGGGACTTCAGGGGGAAAGCTAAAGTAAGAAGTATTTTTGTCTGGACTCATTGCGTGCAAAGTCAACACAAACCTTTCCCATCGGACTCACAATAAAATTGTGTAATTAATTTTAATTGAACCTAAATAGAACTAATAAATTCACCAAGCAGTGCCTATTAAAATTAAGAAGGTTCTTTAGGTTTTCCATGAATTTTGTGGGCTGAGACACAGAGTAGGATTTTGACTTTATAGTAATGGTACATTTTACAAAGACCACTCTATTCAGGCTAAGAAAAGTGGAAGGTTGAGACAATTATATGGAAAATTCAGGCATAAGAGGAAATAACTGTTTTTGTTTAGAATCTTTCATATTGATAATCTTCCCTTATATGATTTTCTGGATAGTTGCTTAAATCTAAGCCATATTTAACCTATATAAGCACAGCCACAGACAGGGAAATCGACAGATGTCTGCAGTTACCTATAAATATGCTGTATGTGGGTAGCACTTTTCAGAGGTTTGAAAATTACCTAAACAACCTCTTTAATTGCAGCAGCTAAGCTAGCTCTAGGTTTTGAAACTCAATGGAAAGCTTTTGTTTGTTTTGCTTTCCTCAGCTGGTACAAGTCTGTATTCCTGTAGTGTTAGGGGGCAAGACCCAGGATGGGAAATGACCGTGTGATAGAATTGGGATCCCTCCACAGAGTAATCATTTCAACAAGAAAATATATTGTCTACATATTTACAAGGGTTAGGACCCAAGGTTGAGTAGGAGGCAAATAATGCATCAAAACATCAGGTGAAGAAAATTTTGAAGTGTTCCTGTGGACGGGTCAAGATTAATCAGTGCTCAGAACACTTTCATCCATAGGATAGACATGTTACCTACCTGATGATGTGATAGAAATACACATAAAACAACTATTTCTCCTGGCATAGAGCCCCACTGGAAACCTGGAGATATTTAAATGACCCATCTCTGCCATGATCCTTGCTGTGTCTAAGGAATAAAAGAAGCCATTGGATTGCATAACATATTTCTTCTGCTCTTCCTGCTGGCTTCTGGGTTTGTAAATTTTGCATCTGACCCATTCAATCTTAAGACAGAAAGAACTAAAACTGGGGAGTGTAATAAACTAGCATGATTTCGTTTTGTTGGCTTGTAGGTCATATGTACAAATATGAACGTAATTGTGGAAGGATAGAGACTAGTTTGTCATTCAAGAAAACTTAATCCTTGAAAGTGAGCATTATTTCCCAGGATTTCTAAAGGAACGAGACTCAGCCTTTCAAGTCTCCTTTATTCTTCTCTTACATGTTGCAAACTCTCTGAGGTAATATGCTTCTGTATAACACTGAAGTGCTGCTCTTGAGCCCGAGGTGAATGTTACTTCTTCTTCCTTTGCCCCGTATTACATTTTCTCATTTAAAACGTTAACAGCTGACTGGTGTCTGGTTTATATTTTACTTACTCTTGCTATGGATTCCTCCCCTGTAATGTTATACTGAACAGGAGCCATGAGAAGCAAATAGAGGCACCTCAGAACCTTTTTCCTTGAGGTGGAGATTCTCCACAACATGGGAGAACTGGCGAATGAATGAATAAATAGACTGTTGCTTTTAACCTGTCTATAAATACATGTTTATGTCTCTTGGTAATGGATCACCCTTGTGAACAAGTAATCGTTTAAAGTTTAATTTTAATCTACACATCAGAGATGGAGATATGGAATTGTTTAGAGCTTTTCTCTCAACCTCTCTCCCTCTTTGATTTTCAAGATAAAGCAAATTAATTAATGTGCACTTTTCAATTGAAGAAATGATTAAGCCCCAGCTGTGTCTGTGAAATTATAAGTTGCAGTGCAACACTTGGGACTTGTTAATGCTTTTTTTGGCATGAAGAAGAGAGACACAGGTATCTGATATTAAATGGTGTTCTAAAAAGCACAAGTTAGCATTTGTTTGCTAAATTAACTTTCAAAGACACCTGGGTTACTACGTATGACTTTTCTACACAAACAAATCTTAAATGATTGCTGGACCACCATAAAATAGCTTTGTTCAAAAAAAGATAATCTTCGGTAGGCTACTTCAAAGGCTTTATTACTCTGGGAAGATGAAAAGATATCCCCATTTTACATTAATTTCCTTCATAGATCAACACTTACTCAAAATGTGCCTGAGAACTATGTGATGTTCACTGTATTATGAGTCTTTTTTCACTGTATCTGGCAGCCCCACGTGGGATTGTTTTTATTTCCAAGATTTAGGATAATTTTTCTGTACATAAAAAGCATCTTTAAGAAAATACAGATGGATACAATAGTACATTCTGGCATTTTAATTCACTCTTGTTTTATTGCAAGGTAGTAATTGAGACTAAAATATATATGAATATAATTTTTTTAATCAACAATACCATTTAAGGATGTGGTTTCAGATTTTCTCGATTATACTCTTCACAGGGTCTGAAAGGGTACATTTATTTCTTTTTTAAACATAGAGATTATGGTGTCACTTTATTTATGTCCAGGGTCACCGTGGAATTATATTAACCAGGGGTCAGAATCTCAACTAAAAGGGTGACGTGGGTAGTAGATATGAAAGAACAGGGCCAGTTTTCCATGTGAGCTCTAGGTGGGTGTGTGTGTGTGTGTTGGGGTGGGTGTGTGGTGTCTGAGGAGAACTGCCATTTAGGTTAGTATAACAGATATTCGGATTTGTCAAAAGAAGTTGGAAATCTGGATTATTATCGGAAATCTCCTAATTTTTCAGTATTGGTAGCTACAAATTTTTGAAAGATCCATGGGCTGGCCAAACAAAACATGTTTAGGGGATGGTAGTTTAATCTCTCTCTGCAAGCCTGCTGAGAAAAGAAAGGTATTTATTTACCTTAAAAAGTAAAAAGAAGATGCTTTTCAGTTGTCCGCCTTTTTTTGGAATGTAGAGTTTCTTAACTGTGAAGTAGCAGTCCATAATGGACTTAAAGACGGCTTACAACAAAGGAACTAAGGCTGTATGTCACGCATTTGGGAGGAGCTTTCCAAAAGGGCTCAGGTTCATGAGGAAGGAGGTACAGTGGGCAATGGATACAGGTTCCTCATGTAAAACATAATCAGTGGAGCTCACAATGGAAAAGATGGGGAAGCAGTGGCCCCTTTTCTCTTGAATTTATCTTCAAGGTCATTTCATTTTATGGAGTTGAATAAAGATGACTTGGAAAAAAAAAAAAAATCCCCTTTCTGCTCTTTGGTAGGGTGAAGTAGAGAAATAAAGTCTCCCCGCTGAACTACTATGAGGTCAGAAGCCTTGCTGCTATATTTCACACTGCTACACTTTGCTGGGGCTGGTTTCCCAGAAGATTCTGAGCCAATCAGTATTTCGCATGGCAACTGTAAGTACCCACAATGTTACTCTTGCTGTCTCTCTCTTTGTGGACATTTTAGCATGCAGCAACCAGTAAACAATAAAAATAAAATATTTAAAAATACAGAAGATTTATCTTAAAAATCACCTGTATGAGACCAAACAGTCAACAGTTACTTTAAAACAAAGATGAAAACATAAAGGGGTAGGGAAACTAGATTAATAGAAACAGAACGACCAGAACAGACATAATGAGACTGTTCATGTATTGTGAAGAATGTAACCAATGTCCCTGAACAACTTGTGTAAAAACTGTTGAATAGGACCTAAACTGCTGTGTAAACCTTCACCAAAAACACAACAAAATAATATTAAATAAAAAAATATAAGATTTGTTAGTCATTTTTAAGCCATGTGAATGACAAAACTGGATAATTCAAGTCTAGTCACATTAGTGGGATGACTGTTATATAACTCCATTATATGTTGTTGTGGAGATGGATCTGTGTAGGATTTGAAACTTTTGTTAAAACCTTCGATCAAGTCTCAACTACTACATGGAGACTGTTATCCTGATTTAAACCAGCTGTGTGGGAGAATATCACTATCATATGGGTATTGCCAGTGTTATACATTTTCATATGCAGTTAATGTATGGACATTGTTACAAGGTATGAGCAAAAAATAATGAGCATTTTGGAGTAAGTTAGAAACAAAAAGATTAATTTTTTCCCCCATACTTAGAAGTTCTATCTTGCCAGACTTGAGTTGAGAGTGATTTTTAGTTCACCAAGGACCTATTTTAACTGTTTATAGACTTTCTGTTGGTCTCTGCCTTACTGTCACGGGTAGATAACCAGCATAATTAAGAATTCATTTGTCCCCTCAAAACAGAAAAGTCCTACCTGGGTGTTGGGCAGAACAGCTGACTTACTACTTTTTTTCCTGCCCTCCAAAAGACAAAGTATTTTATCACAGTAAAGGTGAGAGAGAACATTTTCCCTAAATATTTATTTCCCAGTAATTATCTCAACACAAAAACTGAGTGAACCTGACAAAGGGTGTTGAACATTAATATGGGACACTAAGAATTCCTTTAACACCCAACTCTCTCTGGACCCTCTGGGTTGATAAAGAAGATATTTTCACATGAAGATGAGGAGGCAAGACTGACAAAACAACTAGAGAGCAAAAGGTCAAAGGGCATGATGAAGGACCCAATTATGTGGTTCAAGATCATCACTCTCAAAGTGGCAGAGTCCACCTAACTCAAGGTATAAAAACTTAATAAGCATTTAATGATTTCCACTCAAAAAGATTTTCTGTCTTTTTTGCCACATCCAAAAGGCTCTTCAACCCAAATATACTGCTGAAAATCATACCTAAATGATCACTCAAGTCCATGATAGTAGAGAAACATGAATTGTTCTAGCAAGCTCATGAGTGAATAGGTAAATGAAGTTTCAGAGCAGGAAAAGCACAAGATAATCCCATACCAAGTTGATTGTGAGTGAAAGATACTGGGGCTCTCTAATAAGATACCTACTGAGAGTAGTGCTCAGATGCTAGAATATTGAACGTGTAGGGGTCTGAGCATTAATCTGTGAATGGTTTTTTGTTCGTTATTTACACCCCTGGAAATCAACTGCCTTTTAAATATGACTCATCTTTCTTTCCTCCTTAGTTTCTTTGGAAGATTGCCAGAGTTCTGGAGATTGTAGGTTTAAAGGCAGAGATGTTGAGATGTAGGTATTTCTAAAGGTCAGATATTATTACAAATTGCCCATTCCTAATCAAAGAGAACTGTAGGAAAAGAGAAATACGCTCATTGACTGCCCAAGTCAGAGAAAATTCCAGATCCACCCTACTGGCTACACTCAGTTTGACCCTGTCCTGTCAAAGCCTCCATTTCTGTGAGATTAGCCAATTGCTCAACTCGGGAGTGAACTTTCTACCGTTCCTAGAATGCCAGCCAACCTAATGGGGCAGCCTTCAATAGTGGATTATTCCAACTGGACGCCTGTGGAGACTGTATTTTTCTTCTGGCTCCTGGATGAAGGCTCTCGCCTCCAGACCACATTGCCTTTGTGGTGATTGATGGGAAGGCTGCTTTGAAATAGTTTTGTCCCGAGACAAGATCTTTGGCAGACTGCCCCTCGGGCTTAGCACTCTACAGAAGATGAAAAGAAAACTGTGGGAGAAAAGAGCACCTTCCTGCGAAGGGTTCACTAGCAGGTTTAACCCCTAGAAAGAGAGACAACTGAGGAATTGTGACACTTAGAACTGTAAGTCCAGGCTTATTGCTTATTATCATCCGGAAATTAAACTGTAACTTGATGAGCCTTAAGGAGTACTATTCTGTCATAGTATTTCTGATGGAAATGGTGGCATGGTCTGACTTAAACATGATTTTACTCACCCACCCACCCCTGCCCTATCATTTCTTGGCTTGATTTCTTCTTCCCTCTCTTGCCCCATCTCCTCTTTTCACAGATACAAAACAGTATCCGGTGTTTGTGGGCCACAAGCCAGGACGGAACACCACACAGAGGCACAGACTGGACATCCAGATGATTATGATCATGAATAGAACACTCTACGTTGCTGCTCGGTAAGTGACTTTTCCTTCACATCTGCCTTCAGTACGTCCAAAAGTCCAAAGTCCTGGCTATGCATCATTTTTCAGATTTTGAGGTTCCCACACAAAGCCTTATTTAATTTAAAGGCTACTTTAGTTCATCAAGCAATCATTCTTTCAAGATTTTCTGTGTCTGTTTAGCTTTATGTGGATTTAGATAGAAATAATTGTATATTTTGGAGCTTAAACCCAAATAATCCCCTGTTTATCCTGAACATATATGCAGATATTTACTCAGCACCCAGTAGAGTGCTTTGCTCCTTGATACTTGTATATTAAATTGAGTTGAACATATAAACATGTATTTACACAGTGCATGTGTAGGTGTGTGTGTATTAAATCTGCTGGCATTTGTGTAGTGAACATCAGTATATATCATTTGTTGACAGACTGGCAATGGCATCCAACGAAAGCATAAATATAATATATAAGAGAAAGGTTTTTTATTTGACTCTACTAAGAGGCTACTCATCCATTGAGGAAATCTCATTTAGATAGTTCATGTCTTAAGACTGAATGGCATGTTACGAGTGTTGCCTCAACAGGGATCCCATGGATTTAGGCTTTTGTTCTAATTCTGCCCTTAATTTAGTTGGATGACAACTTATCTGCCCATAAGTTTCCTTTGTTAAATGAAAGGTTGGATTAGATTATCTTAATGAAGTCGCTTGGGATTCCGTCAATATATAATTCCCTCCATTTTTGGATTGTATAGCTCATTCAGAATAGTTATAAATGAACAGTGAGTGGGAGTACTACCTTTCTTATGCGGTTTCATTGTGATCTTACCTGAATCTAGACTGATTAGTCATTTCATGCTGGGAAGATGAAATAGAAATTATGTTTGTGATACTTACCTGGCTATGAGATAGGTAACGAGAGATAAATAACAGTGCTTGATTCTTTTAAAGTACGTAGATAGATGTTCTGAAGTTACAAACTTTGCAATATGAAATTAAAAAAGCATTTTCTAAACACCTTGAGAGTACCCCAAATTTGGTTACAGAAAGCATTGCCAAAAAATTTTTTTATTTTTATTTCACAAATACTTAATATAGAACCTACCAGTTGTATGTGCTATGTAAGCTGCAAATATAATTGTAAATTATAAATGTTAACTCATTCAATCCTCCAAATAGCCCTATGAGAAGGAGCTATTGTTATCCCATGTTTTAAGGGAGGAAACTGAGGTACAGAGAGGTTAAATGACTAGGCCAGTATGATGGAGGCAGGATTTGAACCGTGTTGATCTTGTTCTAGAGTCCGTGCTATTACTTGCCATACTGTGCTGCACACTAAGCAGGAGAGGTGGTACTATTTGCCCTGATCATAAAATAAACTTCTAATAGCCGCTGCCAAAAAAAATAAGCATTGTGGGTACTTGTTAAAAAGCATGCCAATAAGGTCGTCAGTAGCCGCCTCTCCAGGAGATAGCAGCTCCTTCATAAATACCGTTTTTAGTTTTTTAGATGTAGCAGACCTGGAAGATTACATTTGTACCCAATTACCTAAAGACGGATCAAAACAAATGATTGAACATTGGATTTGTGAGAAGTAGGTTGACTCAAGAATCTCCTATGAATTGTTCACTTAGCAGCTGTGTCACTGGTGGGGAAAATGGTATACAGACTGCCCTTGTGCCCAGTGACGTAGCATAGGCATGACTGTAGTACAGGTGAGTAAGGAGCAAGGTGCTGTGCAAACTTAAAGGTGACCATTATTCCAGCTCATTGAAACCAAGACTGTTTTCTCCTAATCCTCTCCCTCAAGAAAAGAAAGAAGAAGTTGAAGGAAAAGGAAGAAAAAGAAGTCATTTTTTAAAAACTATAAAACTGAATTGACTTTGGTTAGAGGTCAAATTTGTAACACCCTCTCACTGGCATGTTGGTTTTCACTCCATACTCAGCCACTTCCCCCAATACTTGTCCTTGGACAAATCCCTAACGTAGCTTTGTGGCCACCATATTTAGGGCCTCTCCTCTCTTTTTAATTTCATGTTTCCCAACTTTGCCCTGAGAGATCCAGGTTCCTAGGCAGCATGTAACACGATTTAAAGTTAAATCCTTCCCCCAAGCTCAAACCATGGCAACCCACAATTCAGTGTTGCTCCGTGGAGAGGGGAAGAGGAAGTAGTAGGATTAAGTCAGTTTGTGTTCAAATAACTTAATTCAGCAAGTGCAGTGTGTGAATCCTGGGACGAACACATGATGGCTGGGAATAACCCCTGATCCTGATCTGTGGTTTACTCCATAAAGCGCTGTTTCTGTTTGCTGGGGTAATGTGATCTTTTGGATGTTGAAAAAGGTTGCCATTGTCCAAGAGGAGATTTCATTCATGCAATTCTATTTTAAAAAGGCTTCCCAGTTCTTCTAAACAATTGGTGTCAGTAATCGGAAGCCAAGTCCCATCCAGAAACCGAGGATTCAGTGAGGCTTGGTGGCAAGAACCCCTTTCAATTCTGCTTTATTATTATCCACTTTATAAATTCTTTTTTTTTTTTTTTTTTTTTTTGGTAAATCTCTAAACTGCTAATTAACATAAACAGGCCAAGCCAGAAGGGGCAATCCCAGAGCTTTCTGAGGAGTTGCCAATGCATATTAATCAGTGTTAATTTACAGTTCATTTATATTCAGCTCCTACTTAAGTTTTGAGGGGAGGCAGGGCAAGGGAAAGCCTAGAGTCATCTCAAATCTGATACCAAAGTAATGGGCAATTCCATTCCAGTAATGAGCCTGACCATGCACCAACAATAAAGTCAAGCAAGTAATAAATGAATGCAATAAAACTGCCTTGAAATTAAAGGGCAGGGTGATTCTGGCACCCTACTGAATTTTGAAGAAACATTCCAGTTCAGCAATTTACAAAACAGGCTCCCCATCCTCCACCTCACCACCCTTCCACATACACACACTCACACTCAAGGTTTCATGGCAGGCAAGGGAATTTTGTAAGCCAACTGCCCCGCCCCCTCCTTTTATTTTCATGTGAGATAGCCTCTTTTTATATTATTTTTTTCTCTGTTGTACTTTCCCTAAAAGCAGTAGCAAACACAGATTTCCCAAGATCAGAAGGAAAAAAAAAAAGAAATGTATTCTAAGGAAATAATTTTCTCCTATCTCTCTTTCTAATAATGAGCGGGCTTGAAAGTCTGCATCAGAGCCTCAAGGCCCTAGTTTAAAGCTGTGGGTGATTTCCCAGCCCCAGGATTTCCTGCATTTTAGAAAAAGTCAATATTATTTCAAGGAAAAATGAGCTGTTTTGCTTTCCCTCACTAGCCCCTCATCTCCCCAGTTGAGTGTAGTTCTTTTCTTTCTTCTGAATTCCAGACAAAAACGCCCTTGTACTCAGCTCGCACAGAAGGGGATGTTTAAATATAGCCCCACACCTGAGCTGCTGATTCTGTTTCTCCCCTTCCAAGGGGAGATTGGCAGCCAGTTGTAAAGAGAACCAAATTTTCAGCAAAACAGGAAGGTGAACAGAAGCAAGAAATGTAAACCTTGGCTCAGGTACATTTTAGACCTTAGTTGACCATCACTGTGGGAAGAAAAGAGTGGCTTCTGGAAATAATTTTACCTCCATTATCTTTTTTCCTTTCCATCTTGTCAATCAAATCATCAAAGCTAAGACTGGAAATATATTTTCTAAAGAGAGATGAAGCAGGAGATAAGCTTTTTGTTAACCCTCCTGCTGGACAAACGTGGCATGTTGAATACCAACCGTTTGGTACATGGATTTGAAGACACTTAAAGGGCATGTGAATCCGTTTGTCTTCCAGTCTTTGGACCAGTTTAACGTTCAGAGTCCTTTTTCCTGAACTGCATATATACAGATGCTGTAGTTTTCGTATCAGAGAGAATACTAACTACAGAAAAGTTTTCCATAAAAGGTGTTCCTTAAAGCAGGATGTGCGCTTCATCAGAAAGATGCTGAATGTCATCCAGAACGTCTCTTGTAGGCTGGGCTCTTTTTCTTGCATGTGAATGCCTGTTTATTTTAATAACATGGATATGGATTTATTTGTCTTGAATGAGATAAAACTTCATTCAGTAGAAAATAAACTGTCTTGACTCTTGTGTTTGTGTATTGTGTTTGACTTCATATTAATTTTTCTTCACTTACAGGGACCATATTTATACTGTTGATATAGACACATCACACACAGAAGAAATTTATTGTAGCAAAGTAAGTAGTTTTAAAACCTTTCTGAAAAGAAGGGCTGTAAGATAGTACTTGAAGAGAATTAAGTATTTTAAATACATTTACTGAGATGATGTCATTAAAAATAATATGGAAATACCAGCATGCATTCTATGGATCCTAATTTGAGAGTAGAGTCCTTGGGTGGTGCAAACAGTTAACACACTCGCCTGCTAACCAAAAGATTGGCGTTTGAGTCCACCCAGAGGCACCTTGGAAGAAAGGCCTAGCGATCTACTTCTGAAAAGTCAGCCATTGAAAAGCTTACGGAGTACAGTTTTACTCTGACACACATGGGGTCGCCATGAGTCAGAGTCAACTGACAGCAACTGGGTTCTAATCTGGGAGTATGTTAGGGCTTAATAAGTTTTCAGAAATAGGTACTTCATGTGTTATTCATTAAGTATGTTCCAGTTCAAACCCCTGATGAGAATTTGCATTTCAACCCTGGATATACTGAATCAGAATCTACATTTTAACAAGATCCCCAGTTGATTTTCCCCCGGTGATATCTCTAGGTGTATAATAAATTTTGAGAACTACTGCTCTACTAGGGGGGCCTTGGTGGTGCAGAGGTTAACAGCTTGGCTGTTAACCAAGAGGTTAGCAGTTTGAATCTACCAGTCACTCCTTGGAAACCCTATGAGGCAGTCCTACTCTGTCCTGTAGGGTCACTATGAGTTGGAATCGACTCATCAACGGCAACAAGTTTGGTTTGGTTTTTGCTCTACTAGTGGTTCTCAGAATTGGTCCCTAACCAACAGTGTTAGCCTGGAAACTTGTTAGGAGTGCAAATTCTCAGCAGGGGTTCGAACCAGAACAAACTGGTTGAAGCCCGAGTAGGTGTGCATGTATTTTGGAGTTAGGTAGTTTCTAAATTTATTTAATAGTATATTACCACGTTTGTGCCAGAAAAATACCAATTTTCATATGTAAAGTTTTATCCCACAAATGTATTCCAGAAATGTTTCAATGTTATGTTCCCATGCCTTGCAGTGTTAAGTTTCATTTGATTGTGGTGGTTCAGGAATTTGTTCATTGTCCATTTCAGGCAGACATAAAGTATAACCTAACTTTCCTTGTAACTCCACATGGGGGTATTTTAGTTGACAAAATCTGTACATAGAAGTAGACAATTCCTTCAGTTCAGTAACTTACATAAAGGAGAATAACCCAAAAACCCACTGCCGTTAAGTCGATTCCAACTCATGGGGACCCTACAGGGTTTCCAAGGCTGTAAATCTCTACGGACGCAGACTGCCACATCTTTCTCCCATGGAGCCGCGGTGGTTTCATAACTCGACCTTTTGGTTAGCGGTCAATCACCTTAACCACTGTGCCACCAGAGCTCCTTATGAAGGAGAATAACCTGAGTTAAATATTTGTCCACCTAAAGTGAACGTCCCCTTTAGGCATAGGAAAATTGCTTCCAAATTTTAAGGAAAAAGCCTGCTTTACAGACATTGGTTTATCAACTGAAAAGAAAGGGTAGGACATAGGTTTTATCAAAATGAGTATAATTTAGCAAGTTAATTTGGAATATTTTATGTGAAAATTCCACTCTGTTGTTTATTCTTCTTTCCTTTCTCCTTTATCTTTATCTCAAAGAGAAGATCATTTTGTAGTTTAATGAATAGATAGTTCAAAATTAAATGAACGTTTCCATCTCTAATCTTTTGTTGCTGTGGTGAATTAATCACGGAGAAAGGGTGCGGAAAGCTTTCAATAAATATATATGTTCAGCCTCCGGTCTCCCCAAGGGAACTCTTACTTCTAAAATCAAATGCAACAACCCTCTGTACTCTAATTGATTTCTTTCTTGATCCCGGCAGAAACTGACATGGAAATCTAGACAGGCTGATGTAGACACGTGCAGAATGAAGGGAAAACATAAGGTAGGCAATTTTCATTTCTCCTGCAGCTGCCGCTTTGGGTTAACTTTTTGACTGTTATCTCTAGCCATCGACTGTGATATGGAATGGATCATGCCATTCGCTTTTTCCCCAGTAATTGCTTTTTCCATCAACTTATTGAAGGCTTTAATTTGCAGAAATAGTTTGCTTTTAATGTGATGAAACATTGCGACAGCTGCTCGGGCTGCATCATGAACTACTTAAGCGCACCAGGGATTATGGGCACAAAGCTGGCTGCCCCAGCTCTTCCAAGTGCACTATCCGATAACCCCACCTCGCAGCCCAGTTCCCACGGGGACTCGGGAACAGCTCGTAAAAGGTTGCTGAAGACATACAGGGTTTTGTGCCTTTGGTCAGAAAACAACATCAAAACACACTTCAACCAGGAGCCTTGTACATCAAGGGACCCTAGAGCATCTGGCATTAAAATTACTATGATAGGAGATTGTCGCTCCGCAGACTTGCTTTTTCCTTGTTACCTAAACATACTCTTCCATTCTGCACAATGTTTTTATTTGCTGTTGAGAAAGCAATTGTTTTTGGTTAATAGTAGCAGGAACTGGAACTTTTATAGGGGATCTCCTCAGTTGCCTTCATTTTAACCCCCTGCGAGCAGATCATGGTATAACGTGAAGAATGGGTTTCTATATTGAATGGAGCAATGTAAAAAAGTTTGAATTATTTTTCAGGATGAATGTCACAACTTTATTAAAGTTCTTCTAAAGAAAAATGATGATACGTTGTTTGTCTGTGGAACAAATGCCTTCAACCCTTCCTGCCGAAACTATAAGGTAAATGCTGTTTTCTCTGTGTGGAACCACCTGGCCAGGAGGTATTTCATAATTGACTGTGATTATACCTGCAGCAACCTAAGAGGGGTAATTCAACACCACCCAGGGGTTCCTCTCACTTGTTCAACTTAATGTATTGCTCCACATGAGTGAGCCTGAGCAGGCTTCTAAGCTTCCTGTTTGTTCAGAATTGATTGACACATCTTCAAAGAGCCTACACAGCAAAGTTAGTTTCTGTAAGACCCTATTCTTTATTGTTTGGAAGACAGCATACTTACCACGTGTACCATATGCATTTCCTTTTTCTCTCTTTCTCCCTCCACCCCCATCGTCTCCTCCATGAGCACAAAAACACGTATATATTGTGAATGAGTCCTAATTTAAAAGGAATCTCGAAAGCATGCCATTTGAAACTGTAGGTTTTCTTCTAGTTGAGATTTTAAAGAACTCAGGAATTTAATTCCACTTTAGCACTCAGAGAAGAGTGCCTGACTTTACCATGGCCTTTGTGCAGGGGGAGAAGAAAATAACTCTCCAAGTTGGTAAGTCTATTTAGTCCTGACACAGCTGGTAGAGGTGTTACTGAACCATCAGGGAGCTCACCAGCTGCGCGAGCAGAGATGGCAGTGATCTAGGGTCTTGGCTCTCCATCTGTTATTGTTCCTGTCCCTTCTTTCTGCAAGTCTTTCACTCAGCAGACGACTATGGAGTTTTTGCCATGGCCATGCCCTGAAGTTGTAAACACAAATAGGAGACCCCCACCCTTAGGGAGGAAAGACAATGAGCAGGAAACTACAATTCCATGAGGTTGCTGCCATAGTGAAACAGAGTGTTATGGGAGCACAGCAAGAGTACTTAACCTAGCCTGGAGAAGGCTTCCAGAAGGAGGTAGGTGACCCCTCCCTTCAAACGTTCCACCTACTGTTCTCACGCATGGAACACTCCTGTCTAACTCATAAGAAACTCGTAAGTTCTGTGAGTGCAGAGCCTGTGTCTGTGCTTAATTCCAGGTACTCAATAAATGTTTGTGGAATAAATGAATGACTGAGGTAATGCCTGGCATTGGTCTTAAGGGATAAGTATAAGTTAACCAACGGAAGGGAGACGGGCATTCCAGATAGAGGGACGGCATGAACAAAGGCATGGGGTAAAAAAACAGCCTATTACGCTTGAGAAACTCCATTTGGTTCTGAAGGGCTAGACTGTGAAGTGACAAGTGATAACAAGAAAGAGGCCAGGGATGAAGGGAAGAGAACAGATTTAGGAAAATGTCTAAGTGACAAAAGTCAGTAGGCTTTAATGATTGATGCCCAGGATAAGGAGAGAGGGAGGAATCAAGAATGACTGCCAGGCTCTCTCTTGGGCGAGTGAATGGATGGGGCTGCCACCAACCCAGACAGAAGATAAAGGAAGAGCAGTGTTGGGTAGGGATGGTAAGGAGATAGGGAGTTGGATTTTGAGCATGATGAGTATGCCTACACTGTGGATGGCAATAACTGTGGCACGTGAATAGAGACATCTAGCAGGAAGATGAACGGTTAAGCCTTCACTTAGAAAGAGACATGGGTAGAAATACAGATTTCGGTTTTATCAGCACACATAGTAGTGAAACCTAGGGAGTGCAAAAGCACGAGAAAAGAAGTAATGGGATGGAACTAGAACCGGAGGTCTCACCAGCCTTTGGTTTGAGAGCTTTAAAGCCCCTCTGCCCTTTCTTTGCACAGCCATTGAACGTAGGGTCTCTCTTACCTTCATACTCATCCTCCACTAGTCTTATGTTTGGAAATGGGCACCAACAGGGCCAGGATTAGGGTGAGGCAAGTGAGGCACTCATCTCAGGCACAAAATCTAAGGGGTTGCCGTAAATTCAGTAATCAAGATAAATTATATTTCTAATGCAGTATTTTTAGAAAATCAAAAATTAATGCAAGAAAACTCCATCGTGAACAAAATGACAAACTTTTAAATAAAGACAGGTTCCATCAGCTTATAGTAGAGGCAGCCAGTCCTGCCTAGCATTTACTCTAACCAGTGGCAGCAGACAGCTGACGATTCAGCTTCAAGTACACCACTTAATATTCCATCCCTGTTTGTCATTGTTTAGAACTTGTTAAGATTAATGCTTCTAACAAATCCAAAGGAATTCCCTAGCTGGAAGGCTGTCTTTTATGACAAATTACAGGTTTTCTTGGCACTGTGATACATGGACTGTGAGTGGTCTAGCCCATTTTTCCCGCAAATGTTCTATTCCCCACGATGCCTCACTTATAGTGATACCTTCACCTCTTGCTTGTTCTAGCCATACCTGCTGAGACGTTCCATTCCAGGAGCCTGGGCCTTTTGGAAGCCACAGATGGGGATGTTCTTCATGCTCAGTCCCATCTATATGCGTGCTTCTGTGGATAGCAGTGAAAAGAGTTGGCATGGCTCAGAAAGGGGTTCTATTAGACTCAGGGCACAGAGGGAATTTGTTGATGACACAGGACATAATGTATCTAGCTATAGGAAGAATGGACAGCCTCTCTTTTAAGTGTGTGTGTGTGTGTGTGTGTGTGTGTGTGTGTGTGTGTGTGTGTTTCCATTAATAAACACTTCTAATTTTTTTTTTAACACATCAGGACCAAAGGGTTATAGCAAAAACAATGGCCAGTTTTCCACTAAAAAACCTAAGTCTTATAGAACAAGAGCAAAAAGTTGATTAGAGTAACTTGAAGCAGGAGGGTGACAATCTCTGCCTCCACTGTGGTTTATATAATTTGTATAACAGACATAGGCATAATGTGTTAGAAAGATTACAGCCCCAAATAAGATTATCTGGGGAGGAATTTTGAACGCTATCTACTATAAATCTAAAACTGCACTCCATGCCTTTTCTCTCCTGTTCTCTAAACCTCTTGAACTTCTGCGAAGGTCAGGCTGGTTCTTTGTATAACTATCTGTATCCTATGGTGATTTAATTCCCCCAGGGACTGCTGTTAAGTCTAATATTTGATGACTACCACAAGGATTAGTTCTTACTTCATGGGAAGAGGATTTCACCATGGAATTGTTTTGTCTCTGGACCTTTCCAAACTCACAAACCAATACATTAATCCTTCACTACTTTCTACCTCTGACTAGCTACAGCTATAGCCACTTTTTTAGAAGTAGGTACATGGAAAAAAAAAAATCTCCCTGGCATATTGTTTCCCCACTGCAGGATTACAGCATGCACTGCTTGGGATAAGGGCATTTCCTTTGCATCACTGTGTACTAAGCATCACTTTTGAATATTTGCCAGACCCACAGACCACAAAGTCTGTCACCGTCCAACATGAAGCTTTTTTTGGGATACAACATCAGAAAAAGACTAATAAAAATGTGCTGGGGGGAAGAGTGCTTTGCTTTGAAGGATGTCTGACTTGAACACCTTTCATCTAAAAATATATGTTTTAACAGCTGCTTTCTGTGATTCTACAGTCAAATAATAATAATAAGATGGCTTATTTTAGGGGCCTTCTCAAGGTGGTGATGAATGGAAAAGGTCTGTCACATTCCTCAAATTGTTTTTCGGAATTTAGAGTAAAAGATAAAATTAATTGGCGACAGTAACTGCTGCTCACGAGAACCTCACTCTTGCCTCCTGAGCAACGACTCCAAGTACCTTAATTTCATGCTACAGGCCTTTCAGCATCTCCTTCCTCAGCATCAGTGCTACCTTAGGTTCATCTTCTTTCCATTTTCATATCTGTGGTAAAACCATCCAACTCCCAAATGTGTAAACAAAATAAGCTAAAACTATAAAGAAGATTGAAAACACAAAGTGGTATAAAACAGTTAATGGTTAAGGTGGAGATCATTTTATGGACTCAGTGGAGCTGAGATTTTATGTGCTAGGAAGATCCTATGAAGTAAGGAGAAGGAGACATATTGGTCTCCTTTTCTTTACTCCTACATCAGAGTACGAAGGAGACAGCAGGAAGCACTGTATTATTGGTAAAGGTCAGCCAAATTCTGACTAATGTAGTGATATTACGATAGAGGTCTGTTTCTTTCTCACATCACAGTGGAGTGTGGGTCTGCGAGAAGTGTTCTCTGTTCTATGAGGTTATTCAGAAGGCCAAGCTCTATCTTTGCATAGTTCTGCCATCTCCTAGGGTCTTGCCGTTTTCCACTGGATCCTCTGTATCCGGTGGGCAAATATGGGCACAGAGCAAGTGTGGAGGACCCTGGGAGATCTTCCATTGGCCAGAGCTCAGACACATGGCCACACCTGAGTGCAAGGGAGGATGGGAAATGTAGTTTGATGTGATCTCAAGGAAAGGGAATGAAGCTTGGTGAACTGCTAGCAAGGTTCTGCCACACCTACAAATGTCTATTGGTCTAGGCAGGTAGCTTGTAGAATGAAGCAAGCAGGTATAAATATATTCTGTGGGTGAAGGGGCCTTGGGGCTGGAGAGTACTTGCTTATCTGAAGCAAGAGGGCACCATTACTCAGCTATAGCTAGTTGGGTAAGAGGGGCCTAAATTGACTTTCCCTTTTTTTTTTTTTCAAAAGAGGCAAGAAATCTAGATTTTTATGTACAATTTGTTTGTTTTAAAATTTGTGCTTAGTTTTTATAATACTAAAATTGCTGAATAAAACTCATCTGCAGGCCAGTTACAACCTTTAGCATAAAGGAATAAAGGCATTGTTGAGCATTGGGAAACATGAAGTCAAATGCCAGCTGCACTCTTCACTGCTTTGGACCTGTGAGAGCCTCTCAGCTTCTGGGTCCCCCTTTCCCATTTATACCATTTGAGGCTGGGACACATTTCTAAAGTCATTTTCAGAGCTAACATTCCATGATTCCGAAGTAGGTGCAAAAGGCCGCTGAGCTGTGCTTGTGTACATGGCTTTGCACCTTTGCTGATGCCATACTATTCTGCCAGCTAAGCTGAAGAAAAATTCCATTGTCTGTCTATTGGGATTTAACCCACAAAGGCAGATCTTCTTAGGCAAAACAAAACCAAAAACTGAGGTCATTCTCTATAGAATTCATGACTCAACAGATAATTCAGGTGATGGCCTCAGAAATTCCTTTCCAACAGAAAAGGCACTTATTTCTAGACCATTCCCAAAGGATATTGGTAATCAACTTTTTGTAATGGTGAAGGGTCACTCAGATATGACCAAATTTCCAACTTTCCCAGCTGTAGAACCTTGGTCAAGTGACTGAATCTCTGTAAGCTTCAGTTTCCTCATCTGAAACCAGTAGATTTACCTCAGAGGGTTACTTGTAGGGATTATTTGCAAGAATACATATGAATCACTTAGCACATTAAGTGTTTAATAAATATTACCTGCTATTACTACTGTTCGTTGTGGTTGTTCATAATTAAGTCCTATTATTTCGTTTAGATGGATACTTTGGAACCTTTGGGGGATGAATTTAGTGGAATGGCCAGATGCCCTTATGATGCCAAACATGCCAACGTTGCATTGTTTGCAGGTAAATGACCTGATTTCTTTTCATTGCATTTACTTTTGCATGTTTCAGCCTGTCACTGCAAATCTGCTTTGGAGGATTCATGGAGTCACAGTAGTGCTTTGATTCTGTGGTGAATACAGTAATGAAAAATGTCTTTTCCATTTGCAATTAGTATGGAAATTGTACTTTTGCTTCTCAACACAGGTCTTTGCCACACTTTCCCATGTTTTGTGCCTTCAGAAAAGTATGACAACATAGCACACTGGGTATGTCCTGTATTGGTTAGGGTGTGTTTGGGCACAAGTAATAGAAAATCTGACCTCAAACCAGGTTAAGCCCCGAAGTGGATATATTGTTTAAGGTAGGCTAATCTTTGAGGTTGGTTTGAGTCAACAGCTCAACAGTTATCATGCAGGATGCAACTCCTTTTCATTTCTCTGCTTTGCATCAACTTCATTATGAGACTGGCAGCTCTCTCGATCAGAGGATGACTGCCAGCCCAGATGAGGCCTACATGCCGTCATGTCCACATATAGAAGGGAGAAAGAGAGAGACAAAAGGAAGGAATTGATTTCTTCTGGGCGCTTTCTCAGATCAGTGAGGCCACTTGCTCAAAAGCTTCCAGCAAACATCTTCTGGAATCTCACTGACCTGAGGAGGCTCCATGCCTGTCTCTGACCTAAAGATTGTGGTTCAGGGGAGGGGACGATGCTCAGTAGCTTAGATTGTGCTGTCTTCCCTCCTCCTGCCCCTTCTTTCCATTGCAGAAGATCTAAAGAGGTAGCAAATAAGCCATCGTCTTTGATTTAGTGGGATTTTTGTATGTGTGTGTGTTTTAATTAAGAATTTATTTAGAAATTCATTGCCAGCTGTGTATGTGGAGGTGGGTGTAGGGAAATGTGTTGGTGTAATAGCGATTGTTATAGCATGTAATAAAGCAGTTAGCTATAATTTTCATCATAACAGCTAAAAGCTGGCACATTCTAGCTGGATGAAAGACTTTAAGGCTTTGCTTATAAAAAAAATTAGCTTCTGGCTCCTTGAACCTCATCCTCAGTGTAACCCATTTGTGAGGCAGGTTTTGCAGTCACAGGTTGTAGAAACAGTTAACGGTAAGTTAAGAAGGAAAGGTTCACCAGGTTCTCCCCTGGGTTGAGCACACTGGGAAGCAGCGTTGTAAGAAACACAGTCTTACAGACCTATTTATAAGCATGGGCAGGAGCAAGGCCAGGAGCAAGAGGGCTTGAGCATATTCTCAATTGTGTAACTACTGTGGTAGCACCTGACACTTGGAAGCTTCCTTAGTTGGTAGCGTGGAGGTTGTGGGCCGCAGTAAAGAATTTAAATTTAATACTAAACTAAAAAGAGGACATTTTGTAGCCTGAGGTAGAAAGGGGAGAATGGGCAGAATATTTACTAGGAGCTATATAGAGCTATGAGTTGGAATCGACACAACAGCAATAGGTTTGGTTTTTTTGTTTTGTTTTGTTTTTATATAGAGAGCAAGGTGCAACTGGTTAAGCGCTTGACTACTAACCAAAAGGTTGGTGGTTCAAACCACCCAGAGGGACTTAGGAAGAAAGGCCTGGCATTCTGTTTCTAAAGTTTACAGCAATGAAAATCCCGTGGAGTGCAGTTCTATTCTGCAACACATGGGGTCCCCATAAGTCAGAATCAACATAGAACTGGTTAGTTTTTTTTTTTTTTTTTTTAATACAGAGCAAGGAGTCTCTGGTAGTGCAAATGGTTAAAGTGCTTGCCTGCTAACTGGAAGGCTGGCAGTTCGAGTCCCCCCAGAGGTGCCTCGAAAGAAAGGCCTGGCAGTCTACTGAAAAATCAGCCATTGAAAACCCTATGGAGTACCATTTACTCTGACACACGTGGGGTCGCCATGAGTCAGAATCGACTCGATGGCAACTTTTTTTTGTTTGTTTGTTTGTTGGCTTGTTCATTTGTTTTATACAGAGCAAGCCACATGAGGTAATACTATGAGCGTGCCCCCTTCCCCCCCCAAAAAGGCAGGTATATTTAAATAGTTTATCATTGGAATGTTCGAAATCTCATAAAAGCTCAGCCCTTATTAATGGAAGGTCATTGTTGCAGTTAAATGATTGTTATATGACCAAGAGTGGCAGAGTAGTGCTCCGTTTTACAAATAAAAGTTCTGGTGGGATACCCAGCTTGAAATGAAAGTAAAACAAGAAGAGTCCTGGAGAGTGGTTGGGAGAATAACCTCTCTCCTACTGTCCCCACTACCAAGGTGTATCCGTGTGACCTGGGGCTGTGATTGCATGAGAGAAGTTGTGATATGTAGATAGGTGTTTTTCAAAGGAAAGTTTTGCTGACTGCAGCTCTAATCTAACCAAAACCATCAACACTCATTGAGGTATGGCTTTTAATAATGCAGATATCAAGACAGCTCCAACTTGAACAAGAGACGATTTCAGTTATTTTAAGACTAAAGGTATACACAGTTCCAAAAATTTTGCTTAGGTATGTTTGAATAAGGTTTTTTTTGTTATTGATTATTTTGGTTTGTCATTTCTAAGCCATGCTGCCTAGCCCACAAATGGAAGAGGTGAAAGATTACTATGTTGTACCGAAGTCATTGGACATACAATGAAAGAAAATATGTAATCCATTAAAAATGAATCTAGGAAGTAATTTTAAAATTTTGAATGGAATTATTGGTTGCATTTAATCTGCATAGATTTTAGTGTTCTAGAACATACTAACTTGATTATTTGTGTTAAGAATGTTAGTCCAGTAGTGAACCGAAAGTTTTGGGGATCAATCTTTATCGCTCTCTTTTGACTTGGAAATATACTCAAACATGTTTCCCCAAAAGCCTGAATTCATAAAGAAATGCCAGGTTGCACTTTGCACACTCCCCCACCCCCCCCTCCACCACCCCCGTTTTTGTCTTTGCTTTGGCGTCTTGTGTATCAGAATGTGTTTAGTTTGCGACTTTGGAAATACTGAAGCCAATGTCTTTTACTTAAGCTAGTAACACAAAAGAATGGCAGAGTTTAGTGAACTCTCATGACTGAGGTCAGGAGGAGCAGGCACTCTCGAAATATAAGAAGTTGGAGAATTTGGATGAAATGTAGTCAGCCGTTTTTTGCTTGTGGGTCATTCTTCCTCTCCTATCAGTTGCTCTAGCCGAGGACCCCGTTACTTCTGCTTGTTACTTAAAATTGCTGGTGATACGATCAGCTTCTGTCTTTCCCTGGGCTCTCACCTAATCCAATTCACCACGGTGTGGTGGCAATGCTAGTGTCTAAGGGGTCTTGGCCTTGAGATTTCAGTCAAGGTCCATCTAATCAAGTGAGGCAAACAGTATTTTTCATTTAACTTGTACCCTGAGCTGCTGCTGCTGCTTAGAAATTGCCATGCAATTTAAAAATGAAAAATGTTTCATCTCCCATGATCCCAATTTTAAATGGTTAGGCATGTGGGCTAAGTATCTTCCCAGCGACTCTTGGATTTTTCCCAGTTGTCCTATCTCATTTGCCTGATGTAGGAAAGCGATCTGGGGGATTTCTCTATTATTCCCAGCCCCCACTGCCTTGCTCCCATCCCATCACCTCTTTTCTTCCTCGTCTCAGATGGAAAGCTGTATTCAGCCACGGTGACTGACTTCCTCGCCATCGATGCAGTCATTTACCGGAGTCTTGGAGACAGCCCAACCCTGAGGACCGTCAAGCACGATTCAAAATGGTTGAAAGGTGAACACAATTAAAAGGGGAAAAGAGGAGGGATTGGGGGAATACGTATCTTGTGGGAGATTTAGAGTCTGGACAGACCAGACTGTAGTTTCATTTTTTGTGATGACTTCTGACAGACAGGAAAGTGTAAATTGCATCTTTTGCTTCAACTGATTTATTTACTTTCCTTTTTCCCTTCCCATGAGTTTCTGGAGTATTAACAAAACTACCAATGCCACTACAATAGAATATATTACACTCATCTTTCCCTGCCTCAGACTCTCATTTCAGCATCCCACATGAAAAGAACTGAACAATTCATTCATGGAAGGGGAGAGGGGATTGGAGGCTATGGGGAAACAGGAAAAAAGCTATTCACAACCCTGAATGAGTCAGACAAGGAGATGTGTACAAAAGTCAGTCCTTGCTGTAATATGGTGATTCCATTGTGGAAATAAAATTACAGAGATATGCAAAACTTATTTATTCTTCATTGTTGATTGTAACAGCTTCTGAAAAGTGTAATTTGTAGACTCGGTTGCCTAATGAAGTCACCAGCACTGGCATGTATGAAGTCATTACAAATGGTTCCTGGTAACCAATGCTTAATGGCCCTGTACTTTTAATTAATAAATTAATTCAACTTGATTGGAATTTGCAGTTGATTAAAGTTCTTCTTTTAATTCTGCTTGACATGTCCCCAATTAAAGTGCGTATTTGTCCATAGAGCCATATTTTGTCCAAGCGGTGGATTATGGAGACTACATCTACTTCTTCTTCAGGGAAATAGCGGTGGAGTACAACACCATGGGAAAGGTAAGAGAAGAGGATATCTCTGGCTTCTTCTGTAACATTTTCAGAAATCCACTTTTGGGCTAATGTTGTGATGGCTTTGAAATGAGAACCATAGATCTTAATGACAGGGTCATCATTTTGAGAAGATCCAGCCACAGATTGGTGGATGTGAAGCATTGTGCTGTCTTGAAGACCTATATGTCTTGTCTTTTTTTTAATTTACTGTGGTAAATATATATATATGTAACAAAAAGTGCCATTTTAATCATTTTTAAGTGTACAGTTGAGTGATGTTAATGACATTCACTGTGTTCTGCAACCATCACCACTCTCCATTTCTAAAAGTTTTTCATCACCTCAAACAGAAACTCAGCACCCTCTAAATATAACTCTGCAGCTCCCCCTCCTCACAACACCTGGTAACCAATGATAAACTTTTGTTTCTATGCCTATATGCCTTTTCAGAATGGTAACAGATTACTGGGAACCTCTTAAATATTTCTCTTGAAATTTTAATTGACAGATGTTTGGTTGGTTTCATACTGAGTTTCAATTATCTCAAGATTTGATTTCCAGGTATACTCAACAGCTTTTTCTTTTTAATTGAGTTGCTTGTCAGAGAGAGAGTAAATATCTGGTATCTTGAAGCAAAACTGAAAATCTTGACTTTTGTCTTTATTGCAAAAAAGCAATAGAACACTTAAGGGATTACATTCAGTAATTTTTTACCACAGAGAGCAGATCAGGGTCACTAAGGTGGAGGGCATAAATAAAATGTCAGGGTGGCTTGCATAGTTAGAGGAATGCAAACTCAGAGTAAGCAATTCAGGGCCTACAGACACCAGAGAGGATGCAGAGATGGTGCATACAAAGTGTGCTTTTGTTTGTAGAAATAAAAGCTAAGCAGTCTGTATGGAAATGAGTTTATGTGGCTGGGAGCTGCTCCTCTGAAGGATTTATGGCTCTGTATTAAATGCCACAGCCTTATCTCTTAAAACATGCTGTTCCAATGCTGAATTTCCCTTTTTTTCTTTTCTTCCCCTGCTACTGATTTTAGAAACACGGGATAAAATTAAGCACCTTGTTCTGTTTTTATTTTTAAGGGAAGGCAAATTCTACTAAGATCTCCTTGCAAAGTGTGTGCATTTCATTTTTTCGGTGTGTTTTTCCTCTACAGGTAGTTTTTCCAAGAGTGGCTCAGGTGTGCAAGAATGATATGGGAGGGTCTCAAAGAGTCCTGGAGAAACAGTGGACATCTTTTCTAAAGGCTCGCTTGAACTGCTCAGTTCCCGGAGACTCTCATTTTTATTTCAGCATACTCCAGGCGGTAACAGATGTAATTCGTATTAATGGCCGTGATGTTGTCTTGGCAACCTTTTCCACACCTTATAACAGGTAACCATGCCCTGGCTGTGTTGACCTAATTGGTCTTCCCGTCTTCCTTTTCCCGGGGGTTCTCTTCTAATACACAGTATTCGCAACTGAAGGAAGAATTGCTACTCATTATTTGTAGCTAAGAAGCACTTAACGTTGGGTTTTCATTAACAAATTAACAGTATAAACATTATTAGATTAGAATTTTAAGGAAAGTAATTAGATAAACTATAACAGTAATTTTTATTTATATGCCTGGCATATAAACACTTTTCACATGTTATTTCTAAATCCCAGTAATCCTGGAAACTGGATACTATTGTCCTCTTTTTACACTTAAGGAAACAGCTCAAAATATTATACTACCTGGTCCAAGTAGTCAGTAGATGGAAGTGGAAGGTTTGGAACTCAAGAATTTCTCTCCTGTCTCTTCCAGCTCATCTAACTTTGCATTTGACTGTTAATATTCCCGTGACTGGATTGGTGACTTTTGAAGTAAAACACTGTAAGTTTGTTAAAATGCTACAGGGTGAAATTCAGGATTCAGATGGCTCCATCTTGCATCCTACCTTAGGTATCCTGGTTATTGACCTCTCAGAGGAAGTCTCCCTCAGATAGCCTCACTCAACAAGTTGGACCATGGCCTGGATCCCAATGACAGCATCATTGTCTGACTCTGGTGGACTGTAGTGAGGATTTATAAACCATCAAACACTGTACCTAGAAATGTTGAGTGTCAGCCTGTTCGTTCCTTTTTTTTTTTTTAATTTAGCTAATCTAAGACACTGAAACCTCACTTGCTTAAAGTGAAGAGGACTTGAAGCACTTACTGATGAAGATCGAAGACTATAGCCTCAATATGGATTACACCTCAACGTAAAGAAAACAAAAATCCTCACAACTGGACCAATAAACAACATCATGATAAATGGAGAAAAGATCAAAGTTGCCAAGGATTTCATTTTACTTGGAATCAGCACCCGTGGAAGCAGCAGTCAAGAAATCAAACAATGTATTACATTGGGAAAATCTGCTATAAAAAACTTCTTTCAAGTGTTAAAAAGCAAAGATGTCACCTTGAGGACTAAGGTGTGCCTGACCCAAGCCATGGTATTTTCAGTTGCCTCATATGCATGCAAAAGCTAGACAGTGAATATAGAAGACTGAAGAAGAACTGATGCATTTGAATTATGGTGTTGGTGAAGAATATTGAACATACAATGGACTGCCAGAAGAATGAACAAGTCTGTTTTGGAAGAAGTATAGCCAGAATGTTCCTTAGAAAGCAAGGATGGCGAGACTTCATCTCTTGTATTTCAGACATATTATCAGGAGGGACCAGTCCCTGGAGAAGGACATCATGCTTTATAAAGTAGAGGGTCAGCAAAACAGAGGAAGACCCTCATCTAGATGGATTGACAAAGTGTGTGCAATAATGGGCTCAACCATAGCAACAATTGTGAGGATGGCGCAGGACCTGGCTGTGTTTTGTTCTGTTGTACGTAGGGTCGCTGAGTTGGAACCGACTCAACAGCACCTAACAACAACGAATATATAAATGAGAGGATGAAGAAAGAAAGGAAGGAAAGATGTATGGAAGAAAAGGGGGAAGGGAGGAAAGTAGATAAGAAGAAGGGATTTCATAAGAAATTCTAAAACCCTAAGGTGTTTTAAGTTATTACAAGATGTGTCATAAAGTACTTCAAGCAACATTTACTCTTTTTTTTGTATTATATAAGGGTAAATAAGATATATAAGGGTAAATATAAGGAAAGAGAATGTAAAGAGAGTCTTACGAAATAAAATAAATAATGCTAGGGTTCTAAATTCCAGAACAAATGGAGATCGCTGTTTTATATACTCAATTCTGTGAATAATACGTATACTACATCCTTTATAAAAAAGTAATCCTTTAAATTTTCTCTATTAATCCTTCCGCCTTATTTTAAATAAGCTTTTTATCTTCTCCCTAATTATTGCTTTATTAGTAATACTTTAATAATTTTGTTATGAAATTATAGATGGCATAAAATTCTCCTAATCGTTTGTGCAGGATTTCCATAACCCTTCAACATATGCAAAATCCAGACTAAGTGTTCACTCCACCCCAGATGATGTTCGCACGCTGCGAAGTGCCTGCGTCTCTTGCCCTGGGAGCTGTCGTAATGGAGTAGCCCACTACCTCAACACCTAATTACAGTTCCTCGGCAGTGTTTCCTACCTTTTATTTTATCAAAATCAAGTAGCTACCATAGTCAAAAATAAACGTGGGTTCAAATATAAACAGTGTACCCAGAAGAATGAATAATTCATGCCTTCCCACCATTGATGAAAAAAAATCCCTGAGTCCTTCCAGGAGTGCCAGGCAAGGATGTAATTATAGATAGAGATTACCATCATTATTATTATTTAACACTTTATAGAGCTCTTTATTTGCAAAGCACTGGTGGTTTAGTCTTATGCAAATAAACAAGAAGTAAAAATTTAAATTACAGTCACTAATATAAAATATGTGTAGGTTTCCCTGCACACACTTTCTCACACCTTGGGTTCTTAGCTTAAAGAACCAAGTTTAAAAAGCATTTGTGGACAGTGAGGGGATTTTTACTTCAGATTTTCACCAGTATTAGAGATGCAGAATGTGGTCCAGAGATTTTTATCTCTGGATTATTGATGATAATTAATATCAGGGAATTCATGAAACTTCTAAATCTCCAGCTCAACATTTCTACCTTTATAAACAACAGTGGTTTCCGGAGAGAGTGAAGACATGAAGAGTTTGTAATTAGCCCTAATTTTAAGGCCATGATGCAAGTTTCACTGAAAACATTCAGTGAAAAAACATTCTCTTTATGCATTAGAATCCCTTCCACTTATAGTCTTCAGAATACTAACTTTAAATTTCAACTGCCTATAACAGGAAAGTTTCCTTGGAGTATGTTTTCCAAACTGTAGCGTAACTACTGAGTAATGCTTTTTGTGAAATGTCATGTTGCAGCATCCCCGGGTCTGCAGTCTGTGCCTATGACATGCTTGACATTGCCAATGTGTTTACTGGGAGATTCAAAGAGCAGAAGTCTCCGGATTCCACGTGGACACCAGTTCCTGATGAACGAGTGCCTAAGCCCAGGTACATGTGAATATTTGTAAATCACTTTTACGCTTCTAGACCTGGTGAGCCTTGCTCCTCTGATAGTGACCATCCTATATGAACTACATGTGGGTGTCTTCCACGCTGGCCACGCAGATGCACATCCTGCAAGGGTGGAAAGGGCTGTGAGGTCATTTGCCTTCATCCTCTTAACAAACCCCAGATTTACTTGTAATTATATTGAAAACAATGTCTCTCTAGTCTTTTGCTTAGCCTCTACATCTGTAGTCTGTCCACTGTAATCTGAGAATGAGTGGAGCCATCTGGTCCAGACAGCCCCATTGGCCTATTGGTGGGGAAGCTGAGACCCAGAGAGGTAAAGTGTATTTTGTAAGTTCACAAAGCTGGGTAGATTATTTCTACTTTTCTTTCCTGCTTCATTCAATTTTACAGAGATCCATGAGCCCTGGTGGTACAACAGTTAAGCACTTGGCTGCTAACCAAAATGTTGGTGGTTCAAACCCACCCAGTGGATCCATTGGCTAAAGATCTGGAGATCTGCCTAGAAAACCCTATGGGGCAGTTCTCTGTCACATGCGGTCACTGTGAGTCACAAATCGACTAACAAATGTCTTTAATACCTAATAAAGTATGAGTTATAAGTGATGTCCCCTGGATCTTGTGACCAGGCCAGGTCTGAGTTGAGCCCAAGACTCCAGGCCAGGGCAGGAAGAGCCCAGCAGATACAGTGGATCATTAGGATATCTCTGGTCTACCAGGTTCTGGTCTGTTTCATGTCCAGATGCGGCACAGAATCCCTTTTTCCCGAGTTGCACCCTACTATTGCTTTCGTAAGGAACCTTTTCGTTGTTGTTGCAGAAAGGGGACATTTCCTGAATGCCCTCTGAAAAGCTTTCCCAAACTGACCGGCCACCTCTCCCACCTCATCTCCTCATGTTCAATTCTGATGGTGCACATGGCAGAGAGAGGGTGTTTCCTGCAAACCTTGCCCACAGCCACCCCCATTCAATGGTCCATTCTGTTATCTCTCACCCTTCACTATTGCCTAGTATTTTGTTGTTTGTTTGTTTGATTTTTAATTGTACTTTAGATGAAGGTTTACAGAACAAATAGTTTCTCATTTAACAGTCAGTACACATATTGTTTTATGACATTGCTTCACAACCCCACGACATGTCAACACTCTCCCTTCTCAACCTTGGAGGACCTTTTTTTTTTGGTGAAAATATACATAGCCAAAGATATACCATTGCAAAAATTTCTACGTGTGCAATTCAGTGACATCAATTACATTCTTCCAGTTGTGCTGCTATTCTCACTATCCTTTTCCAAATTATTCCATCACCATTATCCTCAACTCACTGTCCCCTAGGCTTCCCATCAAACCTTTTGAGTTGCTGTTGTCAATTTGATCTCACATAGATAATCTTTTTTTTTTTTTTTTTTTTTTGTACTTTAGATGAAGGTTTACAGAACAAATAGTTTCTCAGTAAACAATTAGTACACATATTGCCCTATGACAGTGGTTAACAACCCGACAACATGTCAACACTGTCCCTTCTCTACCTTGGTTCCCTATCCCCAGGTTTCCTGTCCCCTCCTGCCTTCTAGTCCTTATCTCTGGACTGCTGTGCCTCATTAGTCCCATTTTGTTTTACGGGACTGTCTAGTCTCTGGCTGAACAGTGAACCTCAGGAGTGACTTCACCACTGAGCTAAAAGGGTGTCCAGGGGCCATACTCTCGGGGTTTCTCCAGTTTCTGTCAGGCCAATAAATCTGGTCTTTTTTTGTGTGTTAGAATTTTGTTCTACGTCCTTCTCCAGCTGTGTCCAGGACCCTCTGTTGTGATCCCGGTCAGAGAAATCAGTGGTGGTAGCCGGGTACCATCTAGCTGTACTGGACTTAGTCTGGTGGAGGCCTTGGTAGCGTTGGTCCATTAGTCCTTTGGGCTAGTCTTTTCCTTGTATCTTGTTTTGTTCATTCTCCCTTGCTCCCGAAGGGGCGAGACCAGTGGAGTATCTTAGATGGCTGCTCACAGGCTTTTAAGACCCCAGATGCTACTCACCAAGGTAGAATATAGAACATTGTCTTTATAAACTGTGTGAGCTAGACGTTCCCCGAGACTGTGGTTCCCCACAGCCCTCTGCCCAGCAATTCAGTCCCTCAGGGAGTTTGGGTGTGTCTAGGGAGCTTCCATGACCTTTCCTTGTACAAGTTGTGCTGGTTTCCCCAGTATTATGTACTGTCTTACTCTTCACCAGAGTTACCACTTATCAATTGTCTATTTTCATAAGGAACCTTTGATCCAGAGACAATCTAGAGACCTCTTGGTCCTACATAATCTCCTTCATATCCTCAAACTATGACTACATTCTTTCTAACTGGGACAAGAGTGGGATTCTCCCCCCAACCCTTTGCCTGCCTTCTCTATGTGACACACATTCCATACCTCCATTATAGCATTTGCAAGCTGAGTTATATAGAAGCAGCCATGTGTGGCTCCCTTTCCCCACTGAATTTGTGAGCCTCTGGAAGGGAGCCCAGTGATTTATGATTTTGTATTTTTGCTTCCAGCTCCCTCCCCCAACCTCCAATCCCCCATACAAATTACCTAGCTCAGTACATTTAATTGGACTAACTGAGATAATGTGAACCTCTGTACCCAGGGGAGGAACCCATGTGGTTCCCAAGCCTTCATCACCTGAATTATCTCACATGTTCACACTCTGTTGCTTATGGATAGCAGACTAGGTGCAAAAATCACCCTCAACCTCATTCATTTTCTAAGTAAATGTTTGAGAGTAAAGGCACTGCCTTATTTTAGCTACCTTCTGGATAAGCCCTGGTGGCACAGTATTTAAGAGCTCAGCTGCTAACCAAAATGTTGGCAGTTCAAATCCACCGGCGGCTCCTTGGAAACTGTATGGGGCAGTTCTGCTCTGTCCTGTAGGGTTGCTATGAGTCAGAATCGACTCAAGGGCAAAAAGTTTCTAGATAAGCAGGAAGCAGAGTTAGGCCTGAGGGGCCAGGTTTCAGGGAGAACTGATTTAATATAATCTCCTCTGAGTGTGAAAATGCTGTCACTCAGACATTGTTGTCAGAATGCATACTTTGAGGGACTTTCTAACCACGTTAGTGGGTTGACACTGATCTTTCCACATGCTCACCGTGTCCCTCTTATAGACATCAGGGTGCTTTCACTGGGCTGGCTGGGGTAGTACCCTGAAAAACAGTTGCCAGTGAGTCGACTCCAACTCATGCTGACCCCACCTATGTCAGAGTAGAACTGTGCTCCCTAGAGTTTTCAATGGCTGGTTTTTCTGAAGCAAATCACCAGGCCTTTCTTCCGAGGTGATTCTGGGTGGACTTGAACTTTCAGTTAGCAGCCAACCATGTTAACATTTGCGCCACCCAGGGACTCCTAGCACCCTAAAGCAGGCTTAAATTAAAAAGCATCAGCTGCGAGAGAGCTAATCATGCCTGTGTTGTGGGGGCCCAATTCCCTCTCCTGTGCCAGCGGGCAAACCAGCTGTCAGTAGATAGGACTAGCTCATGTATTACCCTGGTCTGAATTTACTGGGGTGTTCCTTAACTCCTGAAACCATAGAATTTTTTTGTGGAAGTGAATTTTCACCGTCATTGTTCTACTACAAGGAAATGACCTTTCAGGAAAGAATCTTTAGTATAATTGGTTTTTTCATACCGGCCATAATGAAGCAAAAGTGAAAAACAAACATTGAGCCTTGCTGGTATGGACCCTGGAAACTTTTTGAAGGCCTTTGTCTTCTACACTTGTGAAAAAACCAACTTAATTCTCTCCCTCTGTAGAGCAAACGCCTGAAGAACGTCTGCCGGGGTTCTAGGATTTGTAGTGCAGTCCCTGAGATACGTGCAAACCACGCATTCGTTCACTTGTTTCAAGCTCCATCACTGTTTACTGGGGTTTATTTGTGCTGCTGGGAGGAAGCCAAGCTGCCCCTGGCTGAGGCTCCCTGTGGAACGAGGAGGCGGCCCAGAGGAAATCTAAGCATGTTTTATTTGGTGGCATTCGGCATTGTTCAACTTCCTCTTCTCAGCCTGCGGTACATTCTCCCTCATGCCAGATGATTAGAGAAGCAGTTCATTCAAAGAATTTGCCATAAGGCATGAAATAAGCTCTCTTCCTCCCACCCTTTGTTTTGTTTTAGGCCAGGATGCTGCGCGGGCTCATCCTCCTTAGAAAAATATGCAACCTCCAATGAGTTTCCTGATGACACCCTCAACTTCATCAAGACGCACCCGCTCATGGATGAGGCAGTGCCTTCCATTATCAACAGGCCATGGTTTTTGAGGACGATGGTCAGGTGGGTTGCCACCAAATCAGGCTCTAAGTGGATTTCCCTGCCTCCTTCTCATGCTCATAGAATCAGCCGTGCTTTGAAATGCTACAACATTTTCTGTTATCCAGGGCATTGATTCAGCTATGAAATGCTGAAGGGTTGAGTGGATGCCATCAAACCCCCATAACCACGTTCCCAGTGACAAAATGTCTTTATTTCCAAGCTAGTTGGGCACTTGCCAGCTTTCAGAAGAAACAAAGATTTTTCTTCCAGGTTAGCCCATTAACCCAATC
This sequence comes from Trichechus manatus latirostris, assembly GCF_000243295.1. Taxonomy (NCBI): domain Eukaryota; kingdom Metazoa; phylum Chordata; class Mammalia; order Sirenia; family Trichechidae; genus Trichechus; species Trichechus manatus. Next base: position 5,236,510 of record NW_004443983.1, read on the forward strand.
TGCGCAAAAACCGAGGATCAGTGAAGGAGAGTCAGTCAGTACCTGTTTGGTATCCACATCCTGTTGGTTGGTTCATTGCAATGAGGTCCCTAAATTGTTGGCTGTCAAATAGAGCATGGATGTCACGTTTACATGTTTACAGTATGCCAGCCTGAAGGATTCATATTTAACATTCCTTATCTAGCCAACAGAGAAGGGATAGCTGATTAAAGATCTGTGATAACATGAAATACTCTTATATTTATTAAGAGCGTATTTCCAAACAATTCAAAAGGCTTTCCCAAGTACCATCCAACTGTGGCAGTCATCAAATAAAACGTTAATTAATTTTACCTCCTTTTTTCCTTTTTTTGGGGGGTGGGGGTGGTTAGGAGGGTGATCTTCCTGCAGATCTGCTAGACAAATTCTAAAAGAGCTATAACAGTATAACACTGCCTCCATTTCTTATACCATGACTTTGTTGAGCAGTATTAAAGCAGTATAATGGCTCTTGCTTGTAAGATGAAAAAAACCATCCTATGTAACTTGCCGGAAGGTCCATGTTTTCTAGTTCCTGCCATAGTACTTAGGAGAAATAGGTTATCTACAGAATGGTGAACGATCAGAGGATTTCAGAGAAAAAGGATGCCTAGTTGGACTTATCCTAGACATGTGGCTTTCCATGGATCTTGTTTAGCTGGTACACCCTTATATTTATTGGAAGTTCCACCAACTCTCTACCTCCCCATCCTTCAGAACTCTCTCAGCCCCTGCACACACAATCGGAAAGCTTTCCAATCTGACATTGTGTTTACAAAGGCTTTAGACTTCAGAGGATGAGTGTGAAGAAATGGTAGCATTGCCCTTTTTTCAACATGAAATGATATGCTCAAAGAAGACATCAGCCTTTCCTTGTTGCTCATGGAAGGTGTAATTGCTGAGTGGTTTCAGATGGTTGTGGCTGTCTATTATGGAACTTGGCCTTCACACATGCATACCTCCGCCTCCCCCCGTGGAGCCATACTGATGTTCTGCATGTGGGTTGGAACAGCTTGAGAGCATTATTTGTATGCGTATATTTTTATTGAGGTTATTACTAGAAAGCTATGTCACAGTTGTTTGAAGTGGAAATGGGGACACTTTAATGATAGACCAACAAAGAGATTAAAAATGTGATCCTGTCATTCTAGATACCGCCTGACCAAAATTGCAGTGGACACAGCTGCTGGGCCCTATCAGAATCACACTGTGGTTTTCCTGGGATCAGAGAAGGGAATCATCTTGAAGTTCCTGGCCAGGATAGGAAATAGTGGTTTCCTAAATGACAGCCTTTTCCTGGAGGAGATGAGCGTTTATAACCCTGAAAAGTGAGTGGAATATTTGGTTCTTTCATCGTAATTATTTCTTACGCTATTATGCCCCCTTTCATTCAGAGAAAATCATAGGATATTTGGGTTGTATGCATTTTTAAGTGATTTTTAACATTATTTGTAAAAGTCTTTTAACACATAGAAAGCATAATTTTCTCCTTGCCAGTAACTGGGGGTGCGTGTGTGTGTCTGTGTGTGTGTATGCACACACATAAATATCTGTTCCACCTTCAGTTAGATAGAAAGAATTAAGAAATCACCTTTTGGGTTGTGAGGTGGGAAGTGAGGATGGTAGCAGAGAGAGAATTGAGCTAAGAGTCTATAAATACGATATCCTGCCTCTTAGGTGCAGCTATGATGGAGTAGAAGACAAGAGGATTATGGGCATGCAGCTGGACAAAGCAAGTAGCTCTCTGTATGTTGCATTCTCCACCTGTGTGATCAAGGTTCCCCTTGGACGGTGTGAACGTCATGGGAAGTGTAAAAAGTATGTATTTTGCCTCATTGTCCATTAGAAAGTCCACAGTGATTAGATAGGATTCCTAGATAGCTCATGATTATCCTCTTCCTGCAGAAACTGCATTGCCTCCAGAGACCCATATTGTGGGTGGGTAAAGGAAGGAGGTTCCTGTACCCATCTGTCACCCAGCAGCAGGTAAGGAGCCCAGGTGTGGGAGAGGGCAAGGTAGCCTTTGGCTGATTCGCATTCCAGATGTACAATTCGCTATACTCATACATAACAACACCATCCAGTCTCCTGTGCACCAGCCTCACCGAAAGGACTGCCAGTTATTCTTTTCCCATTTCATAGAATCCCACTACATCACATGTGGCAGATTTCCAACTGATTCATCATCCCCAGACTGATGAAAAACACAGAGAGAAGGGAAACACAGTGGGCTTCCAAGTATTCTCTGGAGAGACAGACAAGAAGGTGCATGCCCGTTCATCACAGTGCAGGAGCTGTAGAGAAAAGGAGCGATAGGATACCAATTAGATTACTGATGTGGTTTGTCCAGCCAGAGCAAAACTGGCTCTTTTCATGGACTGTGCAGTGCTGAGGAGAACTTGCAGAGCATTTGTTAAACGATGCATTTGTACAGCAAGTATGGTGTATACAGCCAATAACCCTTTCTTCTACACTGAATAACAGTTGACCCTATTACTCCATAGGCCATCGATCAATTTTTGGCAATTCTCCAGCAGATCAACTAGATCAGAACAGTCTACCTTGCCTGTGATTTTGGTGTTTAAGATTGTTACCCTAGCTTTAAATGCTTAGATGGCATTGATTAAAAGATTTCTTTTTATGTTTTTGTATCAGTGGGTATGAAATCCAAAATAACATTTGGAAAAATATTTAATGCATGTCCTTGACAGGTTGTGGCAACTCAACAAAGGTGCCATATGGCAGCGAAGACCTTTGTTAGCCATTCCATCAACCTCCCCAGATCACATCGCTCTAAGCCTCTTCTCTCATTTTAGAATAACTAGACAGACAGAGGAGCCTATCTAATGACCACCATCTGTATAATTTGAGGAAAAGTATTCCCATAAACAGAGCTAATGATAACTATAAAATCTGACCTGGAAATTTGATTAACACAAAGGTTTGACTCACTATATATTATTATAGCAGCTTTACAAGCAGCAATATTGACATACTATAATGTTAGAGCTTTTTATCTGTTCGTGGGAACCCTTGAGTTAGAGAAGGAAAGGATCACAAAGCACGGTGAGGGAAGCTAAGAAACGACTTGTGTCCTTTCTGTATGCCAGGTGAGACTAATTTTAAAAAATTATCTTTTAAATTAACATCAGAACCCCGAGACAGTCCTCTCAGGGGACTACATACATATATCAGTCACACTGGCATTGCTCAAAACTTGTGGAATTCCTCTTGGGAAGTGGGCTGCAGGGCCTGATGAATATTTGCTTTCATCGAGACTAGAAATTTTAATCCTTTGGGGATGAATTTGATTTTTAACACAGCAAGAGGCATTGGAAAGCAAATATGGTGGATTATTAGATCAAGGTGTGACTTTCAAAATAAATTAGTTTTCCCATATGCCTCATAAATAAACTCCAGAGGCAGCTGCAATAGAGGAGTTTCACTTAGTTTGTTACAGGAATAAATACAATTTATTTTCCCCAAAGAAGGATAATACTCCTTTGTATTTTTCTAGTGTACTTGTTCAAGAAATCAAAATAGGTAATATTAAAATTGGTCTTGTTAATTTTACATAGCTTATACAGCCCAGTGGTGACCTGGTAGACTGTGAGAAGGGTGAGCATGTGGAGAAGCCTGAGAGTAATACTCCTGAGGGTCAGGGGTAGCATTGGAAGCAAACAAAAAACCTAAGTGGTCTCAGCAAAATGTACCACCAGATCCTACCTCCTCACAGCCCTACACACGCATCCACTGGCCAGCTGTATGGACCAGAGGCCTTTACCTTTGACCAAGTTATTGCTAAGAAAAGAAATAGATAAAGGCCAGGGAAGGCAAGAGTGGGATGGAAGAAGGAGAGAAGAAAAAACTTCAATTTTTTAATTTATAGACTTCTATGATTGGCAGTTCAAACTCACCAGCTCCTCCACATAAGAACCATGTGGCAGTCTGCTTCCGTAAAGATTATAGCCTTGGAAACCCTATAGGGCAGTTCTGCTCTTTAGGGTCACTATGGGTCAGAATCAACTCAACAGCAGTAGGTTTTTATATTGCTTAAATATAAAGCATATATTTTAACATAAACTTCTTAAATGTTTAAAAACTGCTCAGAAAATCAGAGTAAAAGAAGGCTATAAATAATCCACAAACTAATTAACTTCCTGAATAATATCTGAATTAACTGCTTAAACCACTGCTTCTCTTTGGAGATTCACATAGGACTCATTTCTGTAAACTTCAGAGATAAAGATTCAAGCTGTTATCTATTTCCTTTCCTACACCTGCCACTCAATTTATCAAACTGTGTCGCTTTCTTTAGTGAAACTTAAGACTCATTCCTGAATAGTGACTCACAGTCTTGTGTTTGTTTCTGTCTTTCTTTCCCTGTCTTTTTTTTTTGAAGACTGATTTTTGAACAGGACATTGAACGTGGCAATACAGATGGTCTGGGGGACTGTCATAGTAAGTAAAGCTTTTTACCCATAATTATCTTTGGGCAAAGATGCTTTTATAGAATGGCCTAGAAACACTCCCCCACATGTGGAACTGAGTGCAGCTGGCACTAAAGCATGCATAAATAACAGAAATCATCTTTTAAAAAACAAATTAAAAAAGTTGTGTGTTTTAAAGCCACTGTTTTCAATGTTTTTACTATAAATGCTGGCACTCAGTTTGTTATTATAGTGCTGTGGAACAAATTCAGCTCTGTAGGATATTAATTATAGTAGAGCGGTAAGTTATGTCATCATTTCCATTATAAAGCCACAGAGTTATTTTTTTAAATGTGTTGTTGCACTTTAGGAGCTCTGGTGGTTCAGTGGTTAAGAGGTCAGCTGCTAACCAAAAGGTCAGCAGTTCGAATCCACCAGCTGCTCCTTGGAAACTCTATGGGCCAGTTCTACTCTGTCTTATAGGATTGCTATGAGTCAGAATCAGCTTGACAGCAATGGATTTGGTTTGGTTATGCTGTAAATTTTAGCCAAATAATGAAAAGATGGATCACTGTATTCTAGCTTTCTGACTGAGTGAGACTGCTTTATTCTTCCTGCACATATTGACTATTACAAACAATTGTTTTTTAAAGTTAGTCATGTCCATTACCATTTGACATAGAAAAAAATTAAGAAATAACCCACTAAGTGCAAGGTGATCCAAAATGACCTTTAAAAAAGGAAATAACCTACTACTTAAACTCAAAGTTTATTTCAGAATTTTAGTTAGAGCTTGATATTACAGATACTAGTCAAAATTCTGTCCAGTTGTCCTGTGTCCTGATGAATATCAGTATTCTCCTGAAAATGCTGTATTAGTGCTAATTCAAAGAATAGTGCCACACTTTTAGAAAGTATGTTTAGTTTTGGGGATTTGAAATGTTAGATAGCCTGAATTTCAAGAAGATTGCATTCAAAGTGGCACCAAAAAACAGTTCCTAAGGGAATGAAACTATATTACTTCTGATGTTTGATTCTCTAATGAAAAACATGGGTATAACTCTGTAAATCTTTGAGCCATGAGTACTGAAATTTCAGACTCTAGGTTACCATTAAATTTTCTACCATGTGTTTTTTGGGAGATCAAATATATCAAATAGAGAAAGCTATATAGGCAGCTTTATCTCCAAATGAGTTTGTGTGTGTGTGTGTGTGTATGTGTGTATATATATATATATATATATATATATATATAAGAAAACAAATTTCATGTTTATTACATCTTCACACACAAAATTTAGGCGTTAAGAAATTAGCATAGGAGACAATGTCATCACCAAAAATCTGTGTCACTTGCATTTCATCTGTATCAGTTAATCCAGTGTTTGATGAGACGACCTTAAATTTTTTGGAGCCTTATAACTCCATTTTCAAGGAAAAAGTTTTCGGATTGTGTGTATATATGTATGAATGAGGAGCCCTGGTGGCACAGTGATTAAGAGCTCAGCTGCTAACCAAAAAGGTCGACAGTTTTAATCCACCAGCCGCTCCTTGGAAACCCTATGGGGCAGTTGTACTCTGCCCTATAGGGTCACTATGAGTCGGAATTGGCTAGACGGCAATGGGGAAAAAAATGTGTGAATGAACTTAATCAGCTGACTTTAGTGAATCATTTTCATTATATTTTTATAATCTGGTGGTATGGGCATCTATATAAAAATAGGAGTATAGATAGGTATTGAATATGAATATATATATATATATGAAAATACAAAGATGGTTGTTGCTGTCTCTACAGAGTGCCCACTACACTTGTAAGCTCACACCCATATCTGTGTCCTCAGGCAGAGCAGCCTAAAGAAGTCTCTGTTCTAGCACAAGGGAAACCCTCAGATTCTAAGCCAATGATTTACTCTCTATTCCCAGGGTAATCCGCAACGAAGCCCCTAGACTGCTTGCCACCTTACCTTTAACCTTTAACCTCACTGCTGCTCAAGGCAGGAGGTAAAGCTGACCCTCTGTTTGCCTGCCTGCCTTTCCCAGTGGCTTCTCCCCACCCTGTGCTCCTGCTGGAGCATGAAATGCTGCCATTAGACATACCTGTTCACACAGATATTCAGAAAGGATTTAGATGATTTTTGCACAATGAATGTTTAACAGAACTTTAAGGAGAATTGAGGAAGCCATAAAGAGCCAGTGTCAGAGGCTGTCTCGGGCTGAGTGAACCACTCATCTGACAGAGACACACAGCACAGACAGACACATATATGTGTTGCCTGATGTGCTTGTGCTTGTTTATTTGTATTTGTTTGTTAACCTCATCTTTTTTTTTTTTTTAATTTCCCAAAAAAAAACTCTTTTGCGTTCAGAGCACTGTAATATTGGACAGTTCTTCATAGCATGGTTGCAAGGATGCAGTGAGAGAGAGTATAAAGAAAAGTGCTTAAGCACGGTGCACATGTCACTTATTTTATCCACACACGCGCCCCTTGTAGCCTAGTGCTCACATTCTCAGAATCACGTATAGCCGTCATTAGCATTCTTTCTGCTAACTCTTGCTTTTTCTCTGCCTCTTGGCAAAGGCACTGACTTTGAGGAAACTCACTTGGTGGAAGAGATATGGAGGTGTGAAGGCAGAAACAGGAATTGGACTGAGTATAAAGCATCTTAAGTTACAAGCAGGAATTAAAAAGCACTTACTTAGTATTGGGATCATATGTTAGCAGAGTTTTGTATTAGCTCATTTCCACTTAGTATGTAAGTCACACTAAGTTGAGTGTAAAACATTAAATAACCTTCTTCTCCCTTTTGTCTTTCAGATTCCTTCGTGGCACTGAATGGTAAGGAAGATATTACTCTCATAATTTAGTATCGGTGAAAATCTATTTGGGAGATTCCATTTCGCTAATCCTCTTGAGTGTTTTCAAACCTTGGGTTTCTTTAATTAATTTTTTTATCCTCGTTACTTTTTTTTTATAGACATTTCAACTCCTCTACCAGATCATGAAATGTCTTACAACACAGTGTATGGTCAGTTTATGGATTTCTTTCTTTCTTTTTTAATTTTTCAAGTGACTTTTCCTGTGGTAGTTTATAGTTTCCATCCCTAAACGTTATGGACCAGATTCTTCAGGACCCCAATTCACTAAAATTCTTCTAGATTTCACTAATGGTTCAAAAATCACTTTGCCTATATGAGACCATTGATGTGTGAGACGGAGTCCTAAATTTTTAATCCATATAACATGAAATATGTCAGCCTTCGGGAGATTGGTGAATATATTTAATGAGTTCTTGAGGGAGAGGAAATTGCTTCTAGGCATAAGTCTATCCAAGAGAAAAGAACAGTGTTTATAACTAATAGGCCATAGCGCCTCAGCTGATAGAGAATACCAACCCCAAAATGCTAGCTTTCTAGACAACGAGGGGAAAATCTATACAGGGTGTAGAGACTTGGTTCCTATTAGGCAAAACTGTCCAACGTAGCATGAAATTAGCCGTCAAATTGTAAGTTCATAAGAGCATGAATATTTAGACAGGTTTTCAGTACAGTTTCTTCAGAACATATACAAGGAAGAGTGACACAGTGGAAATAATGTGCAAATAGGATTCATCCCGTTGTTCCTGCTCTGAAGTACACAGACACTATATTAAACAAAGCTATAAAGTCTGTAAACAGAATATTCTGAGGTCTTTACAAGAAAAGTTAAAATGTAGCTGTACCATTTACATTTCTCAAAGTACCCCCCCCCCCAAATATTTATTAGGTGAAACTCTTCATGTGTTTTTGAAATATAATATGAAAAACATATGTTTAATGGCAAATTTAAGCTTCTGCATTATAATGGAGATTGATTTCATTGATAAATAACATTTTCTAGTTTATGTATTTAAGATCTGTAACAAAGTAAAAGTGCCAGGACCATCTTTATTTAAATACAAGAAACTCGTTGCCGTCGAGTCGATTCCGAGTCTCAGCGACCCTATAGGACAGAGCAGAACTGCCCTATAGGGTTTCCAAGGAGCAGCTGGTGGATTCAAACTGAGCTCATAACTGCTGCACCACCAGGCCTCCTTATGTAAATATAGAGGCAGATTCTTACGGAAGGGGAAAGAATGAAGAAAGGAAAAGAAAAAGAAAGGCAGATTTAGGATGCAAGGATATAGTTCAAGATGGTTGCAAATGCATTAGATAGCTCTGTGCAAACTCTCACTCTGTATCTAATTAGCGCAAATAATGGAACAGGATGCTTGACTTCTCCTGATCAGCCCACTCGTGGTGTTAGGCAGTGTGGAATAGAGGAACTTGCAGAGTCTGTCTGCCTCTAACATTCTCTGATCTGTGATTCACGCCAGAATATTTAACATCAAAGACTAGAAGAGAAATTGTTCAGGAGGCAAATGTAGCTTACCTGCCCTTCAGAAAGAAAACCCACTTAGCATCTGCTGTTCTCCAGTATCATACTTTGCAATTGGTTCCTATAACTGGATAATCCTTATCAGATATCGAGACATTTAGATCTTGAATCTAACTGAAGAAGTAGCCTCCCAGCATTCATCAATCATACCAAGACCAGTTTTAAGTCCCAGGTAATTTCTCATATAAATAATTAAACCATGGGATGCTCTCTATGAACAAAAATCATTCTCCAAGCTACAGATCTCTTATTTCCTTTACAAAAGGAACAGTCCTTATTAATTCTTCTATATTAACACTTTAAAGGACAATGTCCATTCATCTTCAGCTCTTGATCAGCTGTTTCTGTGATGAAAGTAAAGAAGAGTTAGAATTTTCTTTTCAGCTAATTATTTGTCCATTTCAGGCTAACTCTATCTAGTGTGAAGCATTTAGATGATTAATTGACCATCAAAATGAGGCATAGTCCAGACAGTACTTTAAAAAGTAGGAAACATTTTTTTTCATAAATTATTATAAGACATGCTTATTTCGTTGTTGTCGTCATTTCCGACTCATAGTGACCCTATAGGACAGAGTAGAATTTACATAGGGTTTCCTAGGCTGAAATCTTTACGGGAGCAGATCACCAGATCTTTTCTCCCACAGAGCCATTGGTGGGTTCAAACCACATACATTTCAGTTAGCGACCAAGTGCTTTAACCATTATGCTACCAGGGCTCCTTATTTTGGAGTTAATAGACCCAAAAAGGATTTAATTCATTCATTCAGCAAATACTTGTTTAGAGTCTATATGTTCCAGGCACATAGGAGGTGCTGGATTTGTAGCATCACAAGAAGGGTCAGATTACTATTTTCATGAGCGTGAATGTAGACCTGGAAGCTAACCTCAAAGTCCAAAGTGTCCGTTCTGTTTTGAGCTGTGTTCTTTGTGTGTCCCCAGAGAAAGCTCAGTAGCTCAGTGCAGGCCTGTAGAGTGAACCGCAGAATCAGAACTGCCTAACTCTCAAAAAGAAATCATTTCATACACCATGTAGACTTTCTGCCTGGCCAAAGTTCTGTGCAACACCAGTTACATATGCAAGAACACTTTTTAGTGAATTGGACCCTGATTATTTTCCTTCCTTCCTTGTCTCTTGTATTGATTTAGTGTCTCTTTTTTGTCTAACTGGGTTGCGATGGTTGTTAATAGGTTAGAGTAGGTTGAAGGGTCTCTAACCTCTGGAATCACAATGATTTGTAGATATAGAGAAACAATATGATGCATATTAAAGATAACTTTTAAAATATCTCTCTATCTTTGGATTTTATAGCTCCGTTGAATAAAATATGACCTTTTTTATTAGACTGACAAAGTAAAATTATAGGTTCCAAATCTATTGACATGTAATACCATATCCACAAATGATTATTTTTATATTTTTGGTTACAAAATATTTTGGTTACAAAGTCTCTTAGGGAATGCGTAAAAAATAAGATAGCCTTTAATATCAAGTGATAAGAAGGAATATAAGTGGTTTGCTTTAATATTTTTTAAGCTTGGGGAGGTAATAATACACATCTTTGATGACTGATTTCAAACTAAGGGCTGTTGCTTAATGGAGCTTATACATGGTGGTTCTAAAATTTTTGAAAATCAGGTATTGCCTTCTCCAACTGTTTAATTCACTACCAAGACGTGTTCCCTATCCTCAAGCATAAGTTTAAAAGATTACAGGCTCATGCTGCTCTACCTTTTTTTTTTTTTTTGAGTAAATCAGATGCATGGTTTCTCTAGATTTACATATAGAAAATCAAGATGTGGTGGGTATTAGACTAACACTTCAGTGATAGGGAGAAGAGGCTGATTTCTCACATTTCTATAAAACATTTTCCTACCTAACTACCATCTGGTCCACATTAATTTCCTCTCATAGCCATAGTTTTCCGTTACCAGTGAGTTTTCCATGTATTTGCAGCATATGGTCCAGGAAATCTTTCTACAGAGAATGTGTCCCTTAGGCATATATTTCCCCTAGATTACCGTATTAAGAAATGTTCTCCCTAAACCATACTTACGGCATTACCATAAAATTGCCCCTTGAACACAGTTAAATTGAAAGTGCTCAAAATGCATATCAATTCAGGTAAAAGAAATTCTTGCTACTTGAAGGGGAGGGATTTTTTTTTTTTCTTCCCCTTTTTCTTCCTAACGCTCTATAAAGTTATTGCTAATTGTTTGCTTATACTAGGTGCTGAATTCTCTCTTAGGCAGACCATATATTTCATTAGAGCAGTCTTGAATTCAGGAGTGGAAAATACAGGCTATGTTTCAGACCTCAATATAAACAAAAAGAAGTAAAGGAAATTCTGAATTTCCATTTCTCAGGCTAATTTTCCTTTTTCTCTTCTTATCAGTATTTTGAGATGAGCTGTGAAACCCAGAAAAACAAAGTCTAGCTCCAAGCACTTTCTTTGCGTTTTAAATGAACGTGTTTTTAGTGCTTGGATATGAACCAAACTATTTGGAACAAAGCGGATGTTTGAAGCTGTGTGGGGGCCAAACAAGTTCCACCCAAAAAGGATCTTCTTAAATGCTACCGAAGAAATCTTTGGCTTGCTTTTTCTTGCTAAGCAAATTTTAAGAAGATAAAAAGCTATCTTTTTTTTTTTTTACATGTTGTCTGTAATTTGCAGTATTAAAGTATGCAAATCCAACTTCCAATAATAATTTTAAAAGAAAAGAATGCAGTGCATTTATCATCATAATCTCTCTTTCTGGTGGCCAGTATTTTATTTATCATGTACATGGTGATAAATAAACACCAAGAGGCTGGAGCCAGTTTGGTGTTATTGTGACTCTGTCCTTTCTACCAAAAGCACCAATTACACATTCACAGTAGTTGCCCTGATGTCTTTTTAAAAACTTTCCAAAAGATTGCTATAGGTAAGTTGGTTTAATAAACCAAAAATTCTGCTTGAATGTCAACAAGCAGTTACATTTCATGTCTGTCAGAGAGAGCAAGTAGTGGGGCATCCTGAAATCGTTGTGACAGCTTAGATCAAAGCATATGATACAATCCGCATTTAACCTTGCAGAATGATGGAGGGCAAGTTTAGGAATATAGTCACAGGAAATGCCCAGAGTTTCTGCTGTAACTCCCAACCTAAACGTCCTTCTTCTGTAGTTACCCTATGGAAGGCTGCTCTGGACCTCAAAAATCTACCCCTTTCCCAACTGAATCATGCTGGTCAATGATAGTGAGGTCTCAAAAAACCTCTCCTAAGCATGATTTCAGTCACGAAACGATGAAAACTGCCTTTATTGGGTAAGACGTGAAAAGCACAGCCACACACCAGCTTGGAGTAGTGAGGCCTCCATCCCAGTGAAAAGGAAATGCCTGTGGAGTTGAAGCTGAAGACTAGAAACACATTCACGCATCCATGAGAAGTGTTTGGGACAGCTGAGCTGTTTGTGATGGGGAAAAGGCTCATCCACTACTGTAAACCTGCCCCCATCAGTCACGTGTGGTGTCCCTGAACTGGACCTGTTCTGCCTTTAGTACTGCAGGAGACTAGCAGAGAAAAGCACCAGTATTTTTTGTGCACCTTCTATGTGTCAGACACTACTAGGTGCTTTCACACATTATTTTATCGTCCCAACCACCGTGGGAGGTGTCACTATTCCCATTTTGTACAGGAGGAAAACCAGGCCCAGAGAGGTTAAGTGATCCCCCAAGGCTTACCTAGCAAGTGGCAGATAGGATCTGGCCTGACATCCTTCCACTGAACCCACCCTGCTAAGCTTTGTCATTTCTAGGGTGATCCCCTTTGAGACTTTTGGGCAGCTTGGGTGCCACCTTCCAGGTCTCTGAGCAAAAGGACTGCAGGTCTCTCCAGCAATGTTTCCCTAACTGTATTTGTGATGAAAACAGGGCACTCCAGTTCCCTCTTGCCCAGCACCACCACGTCAGACTCCACGGCTCAAGAAGGGTATGAGTCTAGGGGAGGAATGCTGGACTGGAAGGATCTGCTCGATTCACCTGACAGCACAGACCCATTGGGGGCAGTGTCTTCCCATAATCACCAAGACAAGAAGGGTAAGGCCTTGGAAACTCCTCTTCCTCTGGGGGAGAGGGAGGGAAGAGCGGGGAGGACTATGTAACTGCTTCCAGCTGAACCAGGGTAGCGCTGAGAGAACCACAATGCACTGTGATGGAAAGCTTATCAAAACAGACCACAACGCAAGACTCTGTGCTAGGCTCGATCCGAAATGATTTGATTCCCTGGCCAAGGAGAAACCACACAAAACAAATAACACATCCTCTAAGCTTCCTCCACCCAAAAGAGGAGTGTCTTGGCGCAAAGTAAATGCTGGCTCCTAGAGTCTCTTTCCATTCCTATTAGACTCATTCTGTGATTTTTGGGCCCTGTTTTCCCACCATAATGGAATGGAGCACAGTGGGAGCTTTGGCAAGTGAACGTAATCCGAGTAAAGGCCCTTTAATCAGTGAATTGAGAAATAGCAGGGCAAAGTCTTTTCTGGCTGGTAGCATCTCTCCCTCTCGCGTGGTGCTGAATTTGAATAGTGCCAAGGTCCTCAGGCGTACTGTAAATGCCCTTAGAGGACAACAGCTAAAACAAAAATATGTTATTTAATCAAGCAGAATTGCTATGCATTTAAAACGGAAAGGAAGCCACACTAAATGAAAGGGACTCTACTGTGAACTGTCCTAAATTCTCCCTGGCTTTCTTTGCTTAACTAGAGACAGGAAATGTCATCTCTTTTCTCGCCATTTGCTGCTTCTGGTAACACATCCTACTTTAGTTGCAGCTGCAACCAAAGAGGCCTTTACTTGTCCAAAAAACAGTCTTGTAAATGAGAGACTGAAAAGACCAGTTATGCTGCTGAGCTGTTGCCCCCCCATTCAGAATTGTTTACTTCTATATGTTTTGAAGAGTTTCGTCTAAGCAAGGGTTTGAGTCTCAAGGGCAGAGCAGCCACTGTGACCCTTAGTAGACAGTCTCTATCACCACCACCCCCAAGATTGTCTGCGTACGTATTTCCATCTTTACTTTTATACAGTGTTCTGCAGCTCATGCTAAATTCCCATCCTCTTTTTTGCTCCTCATACCAAGATGAGTTCTACTTGCCAACCCAAAAGATTTATCTCCTTTTGTCTTGTTCTTGGGGAGTCCCTGGGTGGCACAAACATTTAAGCACTTGTTTACTAACCAAAAGGTTGGCAGTTTGAACCCACCCAGAGGCACCTCCAAAAAAAAGCCTGGTGATCTTCTTTCAAAGGTCACAGCCTTGAAAACTCTATGGAGTGTAGAGTTGGCATTGGCTCGATCAACAACAGCTGATTCGGTTTTTAGTGTTGTTTTGTTTTTTGTCTTGAGTATATCCCCTTAATTGATTGTATTATTCTTCCGTAGACTTCCTTTTATTAGTATGCTCTGCTCCAAATCTTAAAAAAAAAAAGAGAAAGAAAGAAAGAAAGGATGGGGGAGGTTTTGTTTCCTCGGTCTCTTTAAGTTGGAGGGGTCCCTCTAACTTAAAGGATCCTGAGAAAGCACCAGGCTGATTTGTGATGGGCCAGAGGAACTGTCTCCACAGGCCACAAACCCTAGTATGTGCCATTATTTGTTATGTGTGGCTCCAGACCCCAGATGTCTTAGCCTTGGCTGATTTCTCAAGAAGAGACAGCTCAGTAAAATTACTGGGTGTTTGCACACTGTGACTTTCTGGGAAAAACAAAAAACAAACACACAAACAAAAAGCAACCTTTCCAGTAAAGCATTAAATATGTCAACCAAATATCTAGCAGTTGGTTGCAGTAAATTTTATCTTCACTTCACTGAGATGGATGGCATGAATTTTCCCCAATCGTTAACTTCCCCAAGGAATGGAAGTTATCAGAGTCCAATTAACACTTTGACAGATCATTTTAAAATTCAGCATTGTTCATTCTCCTGGGCCTTGTTATGAATATTGACAAAGCTGGAAGCAGTCCACATATTGTCAAACAATGGTGGCAGAGGTGATTGCATGGGTGTTTAACATGATCACTGTTCTTGTGCTCTTAACTCCTTGCCTTGCCCTGTCGAATTTGAGTTTGATTTTCGACAACTGATTATGCATTTTGATGGGGCAATGTCAATGAGTTGTTATGCAGAAATTAAAAAAAAAAGATGTAGCTTAATGTTCCTTTTACCATGACTTTTATGATTTTACTTTCCATTTTGCTATGAATTGTTTTTCTTTTTAATGTTCATGATTTATTTCAAACTTCTGTTTTGTTTTGCCAAGCACTGTGTGGTATGGCTTGGTGATTGCGCTGTTCCCTTGGAAAAGTCTTGTTTCTTTTCTGACTCATTATGACGTCCCTCAACTTGAACCAATCTGTAACCCCCTTGCTTCTTTTCATTCCCCGATGTTGGTGCCTTGATGATGTCACATCCGTGTGTGCAGCATCTCCTGGGATGCAAATTTCATGGGTTTTCTGAGGGCTTCCGACAGGTGCTCTTTTCACTGGGTCGATTGTCTCATGGGAATGTGACATTTGTGTGCCCCAGCTTTTGGAGCTAAATATACTCTGGAATTGTTTCTAAAATACCTCACATTTCTCCACAAAGCAGAAAATGTGTCTGCTGACCAGCTGAGGAGGAGTCAAGTGCCTGGTGCCCTTTTTATTTTGGCCACTGAAAAAAGACCAGTGAACAAACGAGCCCACAGCTCTTCAGATAGCTGACTGCCACTGTGCTGGTCCCATTCTTTGACCCACCACACACACCCCCCAAACAATTCCACATTTCCAGAGTATGTTTGCTTGTCTTTTTCTTTCTTTTCCTTGCTGTGTCTTTTGTACTGATTTAATCCCGTCTGTCCCTCACATTCTTTCGAAGCACCGTCCCTTACCTGGCAGTCTAACCCCCTTCTGCTACCATTGTTCTTAGCCTCCCCCTTTCAAAATAATAGACCCAATCCCTCTGCCCCTCTGTGGAATGTTCCAAGGCTCTTCCCTGTACACTGTGAGTAGCCTTATGATGCCATATGTATATGTAGTCATACTAACAAAGCACCAGAAGAGACCTGCCAAGCACGCAGAAGCATTATCACAGAAAATGAAGTAATTTTCTCTCTCAGTAACTGGCCTTGCCCTTCATTACCCTACTGGCCTTGTCTAATGTCTCTTGTCCTCGCTGCTTTTCTTTAAAATGGCCTGATATCTTTCACGCCCTAGATTCATTAGTAGAAACATAGCCAACTGCTCTGTTTTATCTCTTGGTCCCTAGATGTCTGGAGCCTCAAGAGCCAGCCTTTTAATCACCAAGTTGATAAATTAGATGCAGCCCTGGCTACTTCTTTGTTAGTTTTTGCCACATTTAAAAATATATATTATTTATTCATCCTATAACTCTTGAGGTGGTAATGGGAAGTTACAAAGGGGGTTTAATTACCGATGAATAAGAAAGGAAATCCAGTTTATTTTTAGATCTGGCTCGTACCCGCCATTCACTCCACAGCAGGAGAAATAAGCACTTTCTTTTTTAGGTTAAGCAGTACTGAAAACAAATAGCCACTTCTGTACCTCTTGTTTCTTACCAAAAGTAACAGTGCTGTAAGACCTGATTTCCAGGAAAACTGCAAGATATGTGAGAGAATTAGCCATGTTCAGATCTGCAAAGAGGGTTGTGTAGCATAAATATAAAATATAAACACTGACTGCTGTCGTTGTTGTTGTGAGGTGCCCTTGAGTTGGTTCTGACTCAAAGTAACCCCATGCACGACAGAATGAAATAATGCCCGGTCCTGTACCATCCTCACAATCATTGCTATGTTTGAGCCTATTGTTGCAGCCACTGTGCCAGTCCATCTCATTGAGGGTCTTCCTCTTTTTTACTGACCCTAGACTTTACCAAGCATGATGCCCTTCTCCAGGGACTGGTCCCTCCTGATAACATGTACAAAGTAGTGAGAAGAAGCCTCACTATCCTCTCCTCTAAGGAGCACCCTGGCTGTACTTCTTCCAAGTTTGTTCGTTCTTCTGGCAGTCCATGGTATATTCGATATTCTTTGCCAGCACCATAATTCAAATGCATCAATTCTTCTTTGGTCTTCCTTATTCATTGTCCAGCTTTCACATGCATATGAGGCGACCGAGAATACCATGGCTTGGGTCAGGTGCACCTTAATCCTCAAAGTGACATCTTTGCTTTTTAACACTTTAAAGAAGTCTTTTGCAGCAGATTTGCCCAGTGCAATACATTGTTTGATTTCTTGACTGCTGCTTCCCTGGGCGTTGATTGTAGATCCAAGTAAAATGAAATCCTCAACAACTTCAATATTTTCTCTATATATCGTGAACAGAAGAAAATCTCTTAATTCATACTTTATTATATAGAGTTCTTGTGAGTTCTCTGAAAACAGATGAAACAGTCAATATAGAGAAAGATGTCTTTCAAAAAACAACTTCCATTTGATTGGAAATGCCAAAATTGTAGTATGCTTATATATTTTGGGAAATCATTAAAGTAAGATATTATTACATTATTACACTTAGTCAAGAAAATATGCTCGTTACAGAGAAGAAAAAGATATAGAAAGAGAATTTAAGTTAGAGGTCAAATGAATAAACTAAAAAGATACATAAACGTTGAATATATTTTAATCCATGCCTAACCTATTTGCATAAGCAATTTTTATTTTGGGAAATAATATTCCAGTAACATTCAAAAAGTCTATAAAGTATGATGAATATATTGTCCACATTTCACAGCAATCTTGAGAGGAATTTCATGAATCACAGAATTTATCCACAATCCTCTATAATCAATCATTTATTCTGAAAATGCACTGTAGCCTACAGTAGTATTGCCACCAAATGGGATGTGTACCACCTTACACATGATGCTTTAGGTGGCTCAGGGACATTGTAATCTTTAATAGTATTTAATCATACAGTGGAAAATTATGCTGTTTTCATTTGTCTTTTAGTCTTCTCGGTTATGTCAAGGAAAATGTCTCATTTTGGTGCTTTGTCATTAACAACTCCCTAAACTTGCTACTACCCCTTTTTGACAAAGAGCAGGCTTTATAGTGGGGACATTGCCTTGCACCAGGATCTAGCTGAAATTTAACATCGTTTTGCTTTCAGTTAATTTTATGTTTATGGTTATCTTCTATCTATGGAAAGTGAAATTTTTTCCATTTGTGATAATGATGTGAAGTTACCATTTGAAATGTACTTTAAAGATAATTTCAGTAAACTATTAAGTAAATGTTAATGAAGATATTACCCCGTTGTCATCAGCTATCAAGTCAATTCTGACTCATGGCAACCCCACGAACGAAGTAGAACTGCTCCATAGGGTTTTCTTGGGTGTAATCTTTACAGAAGCAAATTGCCATGGCTTTCTTTCTTGGAGCCACTGGATGGGTTCAAAACGTCAACCTTTAGGCTAGCGCCTGATCACAAACCTCTTGCGCCACCCATTAAAGTGTAAAATTGATAGCTGAATGGATAAAATTTGGGTAATTCTGGCCTAGGGCAATTAAAGAAGTCAGTGAGGATTAAACCACCACCAAGAACTTTGTTTAGGGCATTTGGAAGAATAAGATTTAGTAACTGCCATACTCTGTTAGCCAGGCACTGCAAAACTAAGTGAATAAGTGCATCACTGTGAGTGTTGTAGTTATATGATCTACTGTTCTTCTGATTCCTCTTCCAACTATTGAACTTTGTGATTGGGGATGGGAAGTTACGGCAAGTAGGAATTTAGAGTAAAATGGATTTAGACTAAAAAAGAAATTAGTCACTCTAGGATTATTAAGCATCTGGCAAGTATATTCTCCACATCAGCAGTGAGCACCCAAGTGTAGATTTCAGCTAGTTATTATCCAAATTGTGGCTTAGGGAAAGTTTACCTTCAGCTCTTGTGCTTCCCCCCTACTTTTTCAATATCTGTTAGGCTGTTGTGATACAGAGTGTTCCCCTGGCCTGGTAATACCTATACTTGATGTTCTTTGTCTTTACTCCCATTCAGACTTTAGCTATTCTGAATCCCAGACCCTCAGAGCCCTGATTTCTCTATTAAGAAATAGGCTGAGAAATGCAAGTTTAGGTGAGTATAGTAGATAATAGAGACTAGCTCTAATTACTTTTGCATTTTAACACTCTCTAATGTTTAAAATCTAATGGATTTGGGATTTTAAAGCATCTTGGTGCTCCCAGTGGGGAAAATGAATTCTTTGGCTCCTCTCAACTCATATGTCGGTGATTTTATATTCAGAGAAAATTATTCCTGATGATACTGAGAAAGGAAGAAAAACGGGCTTCTCCTCATTTCCTGAATCCTAAACTTGGACCAAATGTTCTCTGTTATTTCTTTACCAACATTACCGTAACAGAAATGTTTTCTGAGGCGTCTCAAGCCAAATTTACTACTGGCTCTGCAGCCCATTATTGGATGCCAGTAAGGAGTTAGAGGCTATACTAGAGAGAGACGTAGTTTCTGTCCAAGAAATATCAAACCGCCAGACAGATGAAACACAAGTAGACATGAAAACACACCAAAATGCCTTTACAGCCATCATTGTCTTCAGGAACATGGTGAAACCATGTCCTGTGAACTTTAGAAAAAGACATTTGACAACTGAAGACAACTTGGCCGAACACAGTAAGGACATTACAAAATACCACACTGAAAGAGTTTTTCAACCCCTTTTCCTTAGTCCTTGTCTTCAGTGCCAGCATTATACTAGTAATATATCACTCGACAGGGTGGATAAGGAAAGTGAGGGGATGTTTTGGACAGGATTCATATTTTACAATTCTGTGGAAATGCTGGCAAACTCAAGCCTTTTCTCAACAGCCTGAGTTTTTTTTTTTTTTTTTTAAACAAATCCGCATGTAAAACCAGTAGTATCACAGCCATTTTTAAATGTGCTGGTAGAGCCATGCAGTCTCCAAAGGAGAATTCAGAGAAAGGGGTTCTGTCCTATGGGGTCTACTACTAGTGGAAGGGAAGGGGTTGCTAATATCCACTTCACAATAGAAAAATAACTGAACCAGGTAGAAACATGCATGGTCAAAGGCAAGGAACACTAAAACTAGTTGCTGTCGAGTTGACTCTCTCATGGCGACCCCATGTGTGTCAGAGTAGAACTGTGCTCCATAGAGTCTTCAGTGGCTGACTTTTCAGAAGTAGATCACCAAGCCTTTCTTCTGAGGTGCCTCTGGGTGGACTCAAACCACCAACCTTTCAGTTAACTAACTTGTTAACTGTTTACACTACCCAGGGACTCCAAGGAACACTATGCTGTGTTCCTGTTGTTGTTCCAAGAACTTTTCTGAGCTAGAGTTAATTTATTTTTGTTTTTGAGCTCTAGAGGAAAGGTATCCTTCAAAATTCATTAAAAATTTGATATATAAGCTGCTGTCGTTGCTGATAATTAAAATACAATTCCTTAAATTTAGTTTATACTTTTGTTTTTTGTTTGTTTGTTTGTAAATTGTCCTATGCCTGCCACATAAAGATTTGATATCATTTTTATTACTCTCTTTTAAACTATTTTAATCTCCAAAAGTTGAGAGTGAGTCTTAAGAATATTTATGGGAATAACTAGAAGCACATTGTTTGGGGGTGGTCGGTGAGTACAGTTGACGTATAAAATACAGGACTCCCAGTTAATTTGAATTTCAGATAAACCATGAATATTTTAGTGTAACTCTGTCCCAAATATTGCATGGGACATAGTTAAACACTAAAAAATTATTCCTGGTTGATCTGAAATCCCAGTGTAACTGGGCATCTTAGATTTTTATTTGCTGAATCTGGCCACCCTGTTGAGGAGGTTGCTGAGAACTTACTCAGTGAACATGTAAGAGGATCTAGTCTCTAGTTTACATTGGTACTTTAATTCTTGGAAAATCTATAATAACCCATATAAGAAGAGTTTAAGTAAAAATTGCATTCTGTTAAAATATTTTTGTCATCATAATAATTTCAGTGAAGGAGCACCAGAAGTTGTATGTGTTTGAAATGTGACAGAATAATTTAAAAGCTTATCGTTGATATCAGGATTTAAAATGCCACTTTTAGGTGAGGAAGGCTCAGAAATCAAACTGTTTCAAAACAGTCATGGTCACTACTATTGATTCTTTTTTTAATATTGTTTAACTTCAAGTTTTTATCAACTTCTATGGAGCCCTGGTGACGCGGTGGTTAAGGGTTCGGCTGCCAACCAAAAGGTTGGCAGTTTAGATCCACCAGCCACTACTTAGAAACTGTATGGAGCAGTTCTACTGTGTCCTGTAGGGTCACTATGAGTCAGAATCAACTCAACGGCAATGAGTTTGGTTTGGTTTTCGGTATGTTAACCATATTTTTTTTTTCCTTCTTAAATGATATGGTTGCCTTTTCTGTTTATTTTCATTTCTCATTTCCATTGGCTTTGGAGGAGAACTGGAACCCAGAAAGCACTAGAAAATACAGTGAAACCTGTAAAAGCCGCAACTCGATGGGACTGCCTTGTTTCTGGGTCTCGCAAGTTTCCTGCCTTTGACAGATTGCAGTCTTACCACTTTTATATAACTATTAGTGGAAAATATTTTAGTTTTCCTTCTATTACGGGTTTGTGCCTTAAACAAGTTCCAGCTTTTGCAGGTTTTACTGTAGTAATTTAATAATGGTGACACTAATCCTGGTTTCAAAGAAAGGCAAAACCTTCCTTAATTTCTTTCTTCGTTCATTCAACAGACATTCAGCAAACATCCGCTATACATGATCCTTTCACTGAATGTTAGAGTAGATACTGACTCAGGGAGCTTACAGATTAGTGGAAATAAACACAGATAACCTCCTAGAAGCCAGTGGGTCAGGGTAAAGTCTGGGAGTGAGCAAAGTAAAGAGGTGTGGGCAGAGCATTGAGGGAGTATAAAGCTGGACACAATTCCAAATGGGATCTAGAGAGAGACCTCGTGGAGTCTTGAAGGAAAAGTTGTATTTCAGGAGCAGGAGAAAGAAGGACATTCCAAGCTGAATGAATAGCATGACCAAGACACAAAGCTATAAAAGTAGAGTGTAACGATAAAGACGCAAGTAGTG
The DNA here is from genome assembly GCF_000243295.1 of Trichechus manatus latirostris. Taxonomy (NCBI): domain Eukaryota; kingdom Metazoa; phylum Chordata; class Mammalia; order Sirenia; family Trichechidae; genus Trichechus; species Trichechus manatus. Next base: position 5,258,467 of record NW_004443983.1, read on the forward strand.
TGTTGTGACTAAAGTGATAAAGTATATGGAAGGCTGGAATGGGAACTGAGATTGGAAGGGTTGTCTGGAGCTTTAAATACCATGTTAAGCAGTTTAGGCTGTAAGTAGTGGAGGGAAGTGGTGGGAAGAAAAGGATGAAGGGAGGGTGGGAAGGAGGGAAGATGAGATAGACAGATGTAGGTAGGTGGGTGGGTGGGTGGATGGATGGATGGATGTTAGCTGCCATCGAGTTGGCCCCTGACTTATGGCAACCCCATGCATAACAGGATGAGACGGTTGTGATCCAAAGCGTTTCTTCATTGGCTGTTTTTTCTGAGGTAGATCTCCAGGCATTTCTGCCTAGTCTTAGTCTAGAAGCTTTGCTGAAACCTGTTCAGCAACACAGCAGCACACAAGCCTCGACTGACAGAAGGGTAGTGGCTGTGCTTGAGATGCCTGGATTTTCCCCGTGGATATGGAGAATTTTACCACTGAACCACCACTACTCTCTTATAGATAGATGGCAGATAATGATGGTTCAATCAGATTATGTTATTAATTATATATACAGTCATGCCCCGCATAACGTCCATTCAGGCAACGTCTGACAGCATATACATCTGTGGTCCCACAAAGTTTTTTTTAAGGGAAAGCAGCTCTCTTTTTGTATATTTCCCCTAATGTTTTAAAAAACCCCAACCTCAGAGTGAACGAGCAGTGGGGCTCCAAGCGCACATCCCGGGCTCCAAGCGCACATCCCAGTCTGCGCAGCGCCTCCTCCTCTTCCCCTCCTCCTGGCTTCATTCACCTGCCCAGCAGCCACGCAGCCGCTGGTGGGCTGGGGCGCTGCCGTGTTCCCCGCTACTGGCGGCAGCACATGATCAGGAAGCGGCCGCACCAACAGGGCCACGGTAGCAAGGGCTACCATTGCCAGCCGCGCTGCAGGCACCCGTTCCCCTCCGGTCCAGTGGCCGCCTCTCTGCTCCCCACCCCTCCATGTCTCCTGCCCTGCGCCGGAACCTGCCCAAAGTCATTATCTGGCTGCTGGCACAGCCCCGCTGCGCCTGGAGCCCCATACCGGGCAAGGCCATCCTCCTGTATCCAGTGGATACAGCTGGTTTTGTCTGGCCTGCTTGGGCGGGGCTGCTCTTGCTCCTCAGGGGGGCGGAACAGCAGGCAGGACTGGGTACTGCCGGTGTATAATAGGGTGTTAGCACAACACCCAAATCACATAACGTCTTGTTTCACAGAACGTATTGTGAACTTTAAGTGATGCATGACTGTACTGGATAAATTTGGAGAATGAAATTTTGCGTCAATTGTGGATGTAAATTGTCTGTTACTACACATCACGGCCATTTTCCTAGTAGATGCTCATTGCCAAGCCAAGAGCTGTATCCTAGGTAAAAACCCAGGCAGGCTAAACTCTAAACTTGAGCTTCTCTGTCACTTTAGTTAAACCACCGGGTTGCATGGCATATGCCAGGTTTTTCATCCAGAACGGATTTTGAAATCAAGGAAGTCTGGGAGAGAAAGTGATAATACAATCCAGGGTGCTGCCATTTATTCTTACTATATTAATATTTCTTTGTCACATACCAGGAAAGGAATCTGTAGATTCTGGCTTTTCTTTGACGAATGGAGGAAAATGATAGTGTAAGCAGGTCAGGTCCTACGGCTCCTAAATAGATGATGTGGAAGTTTGCATGTGTGGATGTGTGTTGGGATGGGGGAGCAAGGCTCGAGAAGCCCATTGGAGGGTTGTAATTGTTGTTTCACGGTGCAGGCATAGATGTAGATTTGATCTAATTAATTTTGTATCCTCTTGACAGCTTGCTGAATTTATCTAAGGTCTTGATGAGATTATTGTGGCAGGGGTAGAAGAAAAAAAAAGTTAAATGTAGAAAGCTATTTCATCTTTCTGCCTGCCTGAATCTGCACACCAATATTTGAATTATTTTTTTTACTAGAGACACCAGCTAAACCTTTTTTCCACCTAATGTCATCCATCTTCTCAAAAAATAAAGGCATTAAATTATGACTAGTAAGGAAACTTGAAATTTTTTTTTTTAAAAATCAGCAAGTTAAGCCTTAAGGTATCCAAAAAAAAAAAAAAATCAATTCACCTTCTGGAAGTACTTAAGTTTAGTCTGTAGCCACTTTTTCAAGCCACATCATCCTTGACATGAATTCATTTTACCTCCCCCCCTACCCTTTTCCCTCAGAATCTCTCTTTTTTTCATTTTCTCTCATCTTCTGTACAAAAACACACACAGTGACAAAGTTTTCTGACAGCTTAATGGAACTTTCAAGGACTACAGGGACTATGTCAGGCACGATCTTATTAACTGAACATCTGGAGTAGTTAAAAATGTACTCTTTAATTGGTTCAACTGCACTGTGTTCATCTAAATTTGTTTTATCCAAACAATAAAATTGTGAAGCGTTCATTTGTATTTTGGATCATATGTAATAATGGGGAAGAATATTAGCTTTATCTCAAAACTTTCTGATTCTCTAGCTTCATGGAGTTTTAAAAATATATATGCTTGTTATATCAATTTTACTTTGCAAACCTCACTCACAGACAACATAGTCAATAAAGGGAAAATTGTGGAAACCAGGGAATTTCCTGAGGATAGCTTCTTCTCTCTTTTTTTTTTTGATATTATACATGGGGAATGGCCTCAGTAGCTGCAGGAGTTTCCCAGAATACATAATGCATGCCATCGCCATACAGAGAAAGGGAACAAAAAAGCTACATCTGCTCGCTGGGCCCAGGGAGATACAGGCCGTGTGAGTAATCAGTAAACTCCTGCAAAGTGTCTTCGCTGCTCTGAATGCCTGAAAAGATCCACATGAGCCTCATCATACAGCACCTTAAATTGTAGTAAGGCCCTGAAGTAAACTAGTGAAATGTCATTGCATATATTCAAATACAATTGGTGCACAATAGACGGGATCTTAATCGGTGTCAGAAAGCCAATTGCAGGCAATGTGAAGGTTTGTCATCCTTAATTAATATTTCTTAAGCTCTTGTACATCCCCAGCCTGGGAACTATGCATGTAAAGAGATTCATTTTTAATGGGGTAATAGGACTTTTTCCCACTCCAATTATTTTTAAATTTCCTATTTTTTGAAACGATGCATTCCTTTTCAAACATGTATCTGAAATTACATTTCTTCACTGAAGTCAGAAGCATTCCTTATGAACTGCAGAGAAATAATGGAAGTTCAGAATAGTCAACCACTGACAATGCTTTATTAGGAGGGAAAATGGTGTCAAGAAATTTATAGGGCAGCAAGCTGCATTATGCCTAACCTTTTGGACATATTAAAGCATGTCATTTCCAGTCCTACAGCCTCTCGTTATTCATAAATAATAGATAACACTGGACACAATCATCTGACATTTGTTAAGGTAATAAATACACCCCAAGTGCTGATGGGTCTTGCACTCCTTGATTTAAAAGCACACAGCAAAAATTTAATGTAACTTAAAATGTCTCATGCAGTTCTATAGATTTGCAGATTCAGTTCAACTCAGCAGATCTGTGAGTGCCAGGCACTGTTGTGCTAAGCATTTTTATTATTACAAAGCGGGACCTTAATTTGGGGAATGAAACATGAGCTCCGGTCCTGCCAAACCAGGAATAAAAAGGGGAAAAAAATTTCCCTGGGTTTCTTATCCTCTTGTCTGGTCATGCAGAGGTAGCAGAAAAAGATTTAGGCAACCCATGAACCATTCTCGGATGTTGCCTGATGGCTGTGCATTGAGTTTAAGTGGAGAGGAGTTCATTTTGAGGGGACATCAGATGCAAGCCCTTGAAGGAGGCCACTATGTTCAATGGCAGGACACCCAAGCATGCCGCTTCTTTCTGTCCTTGGAACCTAGTCCTAACTGGGCTGACCTATTCTAGGGCAACTCTGGCACTGTAGTGTGCCCAACACTAACTGATTGCCAATATAACAGAAATGGAGAGCCATGGGGAGCAGCAGAATTTCCCCCTCCACGTCTTTGTGCCAGTGCAAATGGAAACCGAAAGTATTTTTCCAGCAGCTCTGGGCTCTAGCAGATCACATTGATTCTGTTACAGGAGTTGTTGCTGTTAGTTGCCATTGAGTTGGCTCCACCTCACAGCGACCGTGTGTATAACAGAACAAAACCTTGCCCGATCCTGTACCATCTCCATGTTCTTTGATACGTTTGAGCCCATTCTTGGTGACTACTGGGTCAATCCATCTCATTGAGGGTTTCCTTCATTTTTGCTGACCTCTGCTAAACACGATGTCCTCTTCTAATGATTGGCTTTTCCTGATGATGTGTCCAAAATAAGCAAGACGAAGTCTCATCTTCCTTGCTTCTAAGAAGCATTCTGGTTTTATTTCTTCTAAGATGGATTTGTTTGTTCTTCTGGCAGTCCATGATATATATTCAATATTCTTTACCAACACCACAATTTAAATGCATCAATTCTTCTGTCTTTTTCATCGTCTAGCCTTCATATGCATATGAGGCAACTGAACAGACTATGGTCTGTCGCACCTTAGTCATCAAAGTGGCATCTTTGATTTTTAGAACATTAAAGAGGAGTTACAGGAGTAGTGACACAATATTATAGGCCGTATGTCACACTTTTGTCAGGTACCAAAGGGAGGTGCTAGGAATTTGTTTCTTTATTTGAGTTTTCAATAAGGTAACATATCAACTTTGTGTACTTTGTTAGAGCATGGATGAATGCAGTGAAGAAATTATGTCATAAATGAGACCCACGAAAGACTCATTTTTTTGAACAAGGAAGGCCACATTTATTTATTATTAATTTTACAAATCATTTCTTACGTCTGGTTATATACTGCTTCAGTGATGTCTGAGGTTGTACTTTAAAGCTAAACACCTAGATGTGGTTTCTTGAACATTATTCATGTCATTAAGAATAGTGCTTCTCAAGCGCTAGTGAACATAAGAATCATCCCCCAGAGATTCTGATTCAGAAGGTCTGGGTAGGACTTTAGAATTTGTATATCTAACAAGTTCCAGGTGATGCTGATACTGATCTTATTTAAGATCACTCATTAAGATTTTCTTGTATTTTTAAATCCTTATTTTTCCGCTCTTGGCTAACACAATGGAACCCTGCATTAAAATAGTCTATGTTGAACACTGTAAAATAGTCTATGTTGAACACTCACCTTACACTATTAATTCAGCATTAAATATGCTTCCTGCACAATGCCAGATGCATTACATGTATTAGTTTGTTTAATCCTTCCAATAGCACTTATCTTACAGCTGACATTACTGGGCTTACAGAGATTGAGGCACTTGTCCAAGGTCATACAGCTAGTTAGTTGCAGAGCCATGACTCAAGCCCAGGTCCTTATGACCTCAAAGTTTATGTACCAATAACTCCAGCCTCATCTATAACCCAGATCCCAAGGACTAAATCTCTAGCAAGTTTAAGTTGGTGGTTTTAAGGGTATTCAAACAGACCTGTTTCCTCCTGTTTGTTTTATCTTTGCTTTTGTAGAGAAAAATCAAAGCACTGCAAATAATCCAAACAAAAAATCACCTGAATTTCACAATTTTATAAGAGATCTACTTCCCTGTTTGTAGCTTTGATGCCTCGTGAGAGAGCAAAGGACAAAGAGGGGACCAGGAAGTTCAGAAATAGAAATGCTTTGTCTGGTTTCAGAAATCACTTAGATGCTGGGTTTCCAGTCTTATTTAGAAAGAAAATCTTGAAAGGAAGGAAAATAAACCATACAAATTCTGCTAAAACTTTGCCAGTCTGAAATTATCATTACCTTTACAAGGACAGTGACAGTTCTAACACATGCAACCACAGACCAACAATCCAGGGAATGGCTTTTAAAAAATATCTTATCACGACTCTCACTGTAGACATCAGCCCATGGTCAGGTTGTTGTACTCTGCTTGGCAGTGCCAGGTTTAAAACAGTGAAGCAGACAAGGAATGTGATCTGTGAACCGACCACTCACATTGGCACGGGTGAAAATGAAGCTGTGTCCCCTCTCTAACAAATATGAAATCAAATTAGTTTCACACGTCTTCTCCCTTCTTCTCTTCCTCCTCTGATGGTATCCCACCACCAACAAAAAAAAAAAATGGATCAGTCTCAAAGGTGGGTTCGTCCACAGTCAACCACAGTAAGCACTGTTTCAATATGGCAGTTTTGAAATAGTTTCTCATCTGAGAATATTCAAGAGCCGGGAAGCTGCTTATACTTTGGCATGTTCGGCCATTAGCTTTATATGTCTTGAAGACCATGGCCCTTCCCACTACTTAATCTTCAGCCTGCCAGGAAAAAAAAATAAAATAAAATAAAAGGAAAGTTTGAGTTATAAACTCTAAGCCCATTTCCATGGCTGCTGGGGTTTCAGTTTATTCCTAAACCATCTGGCTCCCATTAGGCTGTAAGACAAGAAGAAGTCTGCTTCCTGCCCAGATAACCACAGAAAGCTCTCATTTCACTTTCAGTGTGGTCATCTCGATCGGCTGGGGTGTGGCTTTGAGGATAAATTGTCTCCAATTAGGGCTTCCCCACCCCCAATGTGTTTTCTCCCCCCTCTGATGAAGGATCACAGCAGGCCCTGCGTGGTTAGAGGTGGGATGCTCAGCTCATGATCCTATGTCTGGAAGTTTGTTGCAACACGAGCAATATGATTTTCAAACATGAAAAATTGGGTTGTTAGCTTCCATTCACCCAAGGTATTATGAGGATTTCAAGGAAATTGCAGCCTTATCTTACTCTAGAGCAGAATCAAAGTCTATTTTTAGGGGATCTGACTCTGGGGCTTTTCTTGGTGTTGCGCCATCTTTCTTTGCTCTCAGACCCAACACAAACCCGCCCTGGCTCAGCGATGGAGGAAATGTCCATCCTCCTTTTTGCCTTTGCATACTTCTCTAAAGGACACAGAGCGGCTTTGTTGTCTTTGTGGTCACTGGGTCCGCTTTGCACAGATGCCTATTAATCACTTCGCTTTGGAGACAGACACATCCATCATATCACAGCAGCTCCGACACAGGCAGTCCAGTGAACAGTGCCGAGGGGGAAAGTGCACATTTAACTATTTGGAGGTATCGGCTGCCTGGGGTAATAATTGGTATTTACCTTGTTGTTGTTATTGTTGTGGGCCATTGAGTCGATTCCAACTCATAGCAACCCCATAGGACAGAGCAGAACCGTCCTATAGGGTTTCCTAGGCCATTGCATTGAGTCAGAATCGACTCGACAGTAACAGGTTTGGGTTTTTTTTGGTAATATTTGTGGGAGCAGATCGCCAGGTCTTTTCTCCCGTGGAGCTGCTGGTGAGTTCAAACTGCCAGCCTTTAGGTTAGCAGCTGAGGACTTAAGCATTGCACCACCAGGGTTCCTTGGTATTTACCTTAATAGGTGCAATTTATTTTTATGTTTTTGTTTGTTTTGCTTTATTTTTTGATGTGACAGATAACAGGTAACATCTCCCAGCTAGCTCTGTAAGCTAGAAAGAATATGTGTAGTTGAAGAGAGTTTTAATTTTAAAAACAGTAATAATAGATTCAGGTAGACTCCAAAACCAGTTGCCGCCAAATCGATTCCGACTCATGGCAACCCTGTGTATGTCAGAGTAGAACTGCTCCATAGGATTTTCAATGCTAATTTTTTTCAGAAGTAGATCACCAGACCTTTCTTACAATGTGCCTCTGGGTGGACTTGAACCTCCACCCTTTTGGTTAGCAGCTGAGCATGTTAACTGCACCACCTAGGGACTCCTCAGGTAGACTAGCTGTGCTTTTTATGCAAATATCTTGAACCTTTGAAACCAGCAGTGTTTCAGTAATGGCTTCCACATGGAGCAGAGCAAGCTGAAAGTCAGCTTTCTCAGGCAGAGGAGACCCTTGAAATTTCAGGTAAACTAATTAAGAACTTGCCATCCAAAACTGACGAGCCTTCTAAACTTCTCTTTTAGTCCTTCAAGGCTTTTCATGGCCTACTTCCAAACAGCGTTTCCAGCTCTAGCTCTCATTTTTCCTGTACAAGTATGTATTCATTCGTTCACTTACTATTTAACATGTATTTACTGAGCGCTTACTATGCCTGGGGATTCATGGTCCTTCCCGTCCTCCTAGAGCAGTGTAGGTAGAAAGACAAGCATAAAGCAAATGTCGTAAAAGTGATGTTTTCGGATAGAGGACGTTCTGAGCTCTGTGGACACTTGTAAAATGAAATGCTAACCTTGTCTGAGGAAGTGAGAAGACCTCCTTCTTTAAGCTGAGACCTAGAGGATGTGGTCAGACAAATGGAAACGTGGGGCAGGTGTATTTCAGGCAGAGGGAACCTGTGTGTAAAACTGCAAGCAAGTGAGAGCACAGCAAGGTGTCTATGGAGTAGAGTGTAATGAGTCTAGAAATGAGTTAGACCGGTAGCCATTACTGAATGCAGACTGCACGTTCCTCTCTCCATACCTGTCTTTGATCTCCAGCTGAAAGAAATCCCATGTATCCTAAGGCTTAGCTCAAATACCATTGCTAAAGCTTTTGCCCACTATTGCAGCAGAAGCAAGGCATTTCCTGGCACTTCCACACTTCGGATATGCTTGAGTGTCAGCCTACCTTCTCCCCAAGGGACCGCAGGGTTTGTGCCTCCTTCACCCCCAGCACCTCACATGGTGCTTTAGATATCCTGTACTCAGTCAACGTTGGCTGAAGGCAGCCACAAGGATGGCTGGACCAGATCTTGTTAAACCAGGAGAAAGACAGTAAATACACCAAGAGAATCACAGTCCAGCCCTGAGTTAGGAGAGGCCTCATTTCTGAAGCACGTTATCCCGGAGCCTGGTGCTAGGCTTCCCATGCCCAGAGTAGGCAATCATAGAGAGCCTGCAAGCAGGACTACCAGAAACCACTTTTTTAATAAAGAATTTGTTATTTGATATTTCACAATTCATTGACATGGTCATCATAGGAGAAGTCAAAACTGTGTTGGACTTCCTCTTATTTTGCAGTTTAGAATTGTTCTAATTTTGAATTACATATTGCAGGGCCTGGAGGGGTGGGGTCATTTGTATTGCCCTCTAAGGAACTTCAGACGTCCCACAGAGACGTCCCTCCAGGGTCTTAAAACTCTCTCACCTCAGAAAAAGAGTGGAGAGTCTATTCTTTCTCACTTCTGCCAATTTAAGGCAGGATTTCAGAGAAATCTCAAAGCCATTGTGGGCCTTGCTTCCTGCTATAGGAAGGTGGAAAGAATAACCATTTAGCACCTCATGACTGGTGAGAAATAGCTGGTGGTTAATGAATCAATGCAAAGGATTTTCAGGTACTGTTTTCATTACTAATGACCCATTTTCAATTGGTGAGAGCAGGGGGCCTTGGGGTTGGTAACGGAAGGCATTTCAGCACCCCAGTGTGGAGAAGCTAACTCTCATTTTCCCCTTGCAGTGCAGGCAGGGAGCCATTCCACCCCACAAAGCCCTTCCACCTCCCCAGGGTTTCCATGGGGCGTCTGAAGCAGTGGATGCTTGTCCCAGCTCCAGCCTGTGCCCTTTGCGGAGATATGTTTGTTTCCAACTATAAACTCCACCTGAGCAGTCATTTGTTGCAAATAACCCATTTTACCCTCATCATCTCTTTTGGAATTATGCAAGAACCAATTTCTTTTCATTTTTAAAATAGTTTCTTTTATTATTGCTTTGAACAAATTCCAAGCACCTTTATAGATTTCTTTTGATTTGCCTGATAGATGCTAGTATTAAAATTCTGCTACACAATTGGAAAAATACTTCATTTCTATGACTTCAAAAGCAAGATGATAATCACTCCAAAGATGACCCACCAAGTTTAAAAGCCCACTTAAAAAGTTCTGTATAGTGTATTGCAAACCCATTTATTCAGCAGTCATTTACTGAGTGCCTGACTAAGGCCCCTGGGGATGGCTAGGGTTATAAATGCAAATAAAATATGGTCCTTGCCCTCAAGGAGCTGATTCTAGGATTATTGCTCCGTTGGGAGTCTAGCTATAATCAGTGTTTTGCTCAACATTTCCCTTTTTTGTTGATTTGCTCATTTCAAAATTCAGGACCTATAGGCAGCCCTGAAAACTTCTCTAAACCAGCTGTAGTGTCACAGGGCACATTCCCCTTACATTGCCTCAACATATCATCTCTTTGGCCACATGGACAACGAAAGATTTGGAGCTGGGAAGGAAAGTTCTCTCTCTCTCTCCCCTAGGAGACTAATAGCAAATAGAATCAAATGGCACAGCTGTGACTGTCACTCTTAAGCCTTCTGTGAGCCACTAAAGCACCACTTCTACTTTGTGGCTTCTTTTGACCTTTAGATTTGCCCAGCAAACTGAAGCATTTAAAGCTCTTTCCTATTCATTATTTCATTTGATTCTTGTCATAACCTATTCCCAAGGCAGTAATAAGATTAAGTATTTTAATGCCACTTTACAGGTGAAGGAGCCTTGTTGGTGCAGTGGTTAAGCATTTCGCTGCTAACCAAAAGGTTGACAGTTTGAATCCACGAGCTGCTCCTTGGAAACCCTATGGGGCAGTTCTACTCTGTCCTATAGGGGTCGCTCTGAGTTGGAATCAACTAGACGGCAATGGGTTTTGGGGGTTTTACAGGTGAAAAAGCTGAGGCCCGGAGATGTTAAATCACTTGCCAAAAGATCACCCAGGCAGTAGGTGGGAGTGTAAGACTTCAACCAAGCCTTTTTAGATATTCTTCAGTGTTGCTTGTACCACCTCCTAGGGTCTCTCGGACAAGTCTGATGTTTTCATTCCTTCCCAGTGACCAATGTCACAAGGTTGACTTGATCGTTTTTATGAATGCTAGTTTGTCTTCTTTTGTGATATAAGCAGAAAGCTTTAAATTTGGAAGGTGTTTTACAAAAATAACTATTCTTATCATCTTGAACTGTGCTTTCAATTTAGTGTCTGATCTGTTTCTAACTTTGGACATGGGATTTCTGAATTTGCACAAGCAGATGAGCGGAGCCACCTGCCTCCCTGGGTATCTAAAAGCTGAAGAGAAGGAGGAGGGATTTTAAGGGCACTATTTACGTAACAAAATGTGACTGGGAAAAAAACCTGCCTGAGACACCATTTTCCTCAAAGGTCATATCTTGCTTGACATGTTAACAGCCAAAACCTGAACTCAAATGCCACCCACTAAAAAAAGAGAGTATTTCCCAGTGAAAGAGCAGTTGATTTCCATGAGTCTAAGGTAGCCAAAGACCTTGTAACCCGGAACCCTCAGACATGCGAGAATGAAATTTGCAACTTAAAGTAGGGTTTAAGAAGCTGTGAAGATTTGAAGATTTTGCAGCTTTTCCGATTAAACAATGAATGAAACAAATGATTGCTACAGTCTTATCCTTTCTTAAGCTGAGAGGTCAATTTCAATTGTAGAATGCCAGCATTAATTGCGAATTTAAGAAAGATAAAACAAACAGTTGCCGTTGGTCAATTCTAACTCATGGCGACCCCATTTGGGTCAGAGTAGAACTGTGCTCCATAGGATTTTCAGTGGCTGTTCTCTCAGAAGTAGATCACCAGGCTTTTCTTTCAAGGTGCCTCTGGGTGGACTCAAACCTCCAACCTTTCCATTAGCAGCATTGCCTGTTAACCTTTACACCACTCAAAACCAAGAAAACAAACCCACTTCGGTCAAGTCAGTAGTGACTCATAGTGACTGTGTAGTAGTACTCTGTCATAGGACAGAGCAGAACTGCCCCATAGGGTTTCCAAGGCTGTGAGTCTTCACAGAAGCAGACTGCCACATCTTTCTACTAATTGTAGGTGTTGTTGTTCTTAGGTGCCGTCGAGTTGGCTGCGACTCTCTGAACCCTACAGGACAGAGTAGAACTGCCCCATAGGTTTCCAAGGAGCAGCTCATGGATTCAAACTGCTGATCTTTTGGTTAGCAGCTATAGCTCTTAACCTCTGTGCCACCAGGGCTCCTTAATTGTAGATAGTTACCTATAATATAAATACATAATTTATTGAGAAGACACACAGCCCCCCTGTATATAGATGCCTGGAAGAGTTCCATTGCCCCGAAAAAAAATGTACCGAGTACCCACAATGGGCAGGGTCTAACCTACCTTAGACTTCACTGAATTCATCAAGTCAACAAGGGAAATTAAACCCATTTTATTCACAGGTGTACAGTTGTGTGCAATTATGTGTAGGTGGTTAAAAATGATGTTCGACAGAACCCCATACACAATTAAAATTGAAAGAAAATCAGTTGCCATTTTAGCATGACAACAAGGAAATGCAAATTTAAGGAAGGATTTTTCATTAGCACAGCTCCTTGGTGACAAGGTATAAAAACATTTGAATGCAAGACACCCCACAGTTTGGGGAGCTCCACCACACAAAAGGTGTGAGTTATAGCTGAATTTCCCTGCTATTTTTTTGCTTCTTAGTTTCTACCCCTTAAAAAGTTCACAGAGATGAATCTGGAAATATTTGAAATGTGACACATTTGGAAATTATTCCATGTCTTACCATCTTTCACGCTCTTCCTGCAGGGCAAATTGCTTGGACTGCCCTTCATTCCCAAGGGCATCTGTTTAATCAGAGAATCTTTGTTTCTTGAGAGATACCTGCTTCTATTAATTCCCTACCTGAAGTCACAACCCTTTGTCACAGAACAGTCATTCCACAGCAACCGTGATGTCACAACAGAGGGGAGGAGGACAGTTTAGAAAGGAGAAAGGAAGAGAAAGAGAACGTAATCTTCAGGCTAAGGTTTCTGGGTTTTAAAACCATCTCTTCAGTAATCAAAATATTTTAGCAGAAGAACCCTCCCGGCAAAGCTGCATTTCTTCAAGTCTTGGCTGTGATATATAAAAGCATTTTGGCAGAAGTTTAAGGGTTGCATGTTGCGGGTTTGGGAAGGGGTAGAGATTTTTATTTCATGTCATTCTAATTCTGTGCCACTGATATCTGCCAGTAAAATACATTAAACATGTTCCAGAAAGAGTTGATTTAGTAAGATGAAAAATATGTCTCCTGAGACCCAAGAAGGTACATTTTCTGTCTTTCTGTCATTTCCATAATAGGAACAATGTTTACATTTCCTCAGCCCATGCAGTGCCTCTAATGTATTCGTGTTCTTCCACTCTCCAGAGGCAGGAATTGTGTGGTATTTGAGATTTTTTTTTTTTTTAGCTGCCACGTCAAGCACTTAAGATCTGACAATTGTGATGTGTATTCTCACTTGGTATTAAAAAATAAAAGCTTCAGTGTTTGCATTTGATTAGAGTCTCTCAGCTTGGTGACTGATTAAGCAGGAACAGGGAAAGTAACTTTCTTCAGAAATGCAGCATCTTGGTTAATGTAGTGTAAGATTATTGACGGATGTAGTCACATAATTTTATTAAATTGACGAGATTAGTTCACCATGACAGCAAACTCTAGCCGTAATAATGGGACCTGACACTTCTCAAACCCACTCCAGGGCCCCAGATGGTCTTTTTTTTTCCTAAATATTTTTTCAGTTCCAGTAAGGAGGGAGCTTCTTTCAGATATTCAGTATATTTACCTGAAATTGAGTGTGTGGGGGGTATTTTTGGAGGGGTGATGCAAAATCAGCATAAGCATTTGTAATCTGTGAACTTTAGCTATTTTCTTTCACTGTGAATGACACACGCTCTCTTTCCTCTCGTTGCTTGAAATGCAAACATAGCTTGTCTTCAGACAGTGTCCACAGTGCCCACAAGGAGGTCCTCAGAAGAGGGCCCTGCTGGAAGCCTTGAAGAGTTGGGCAGTTTCTTCACTTAACATGCGTAAAAGGAGTCCCTGGGTGGCACAAATGGTTAAACACTGGACTGCTAACTGAAAGGTTGGTGGTTAGAATCCACCCAGAGGCACCTCAGAAGTAAGGCCTGGCGATCTACTTCCAAAAGGTTTTCCTTGAAAACCCTTTGGAGCTGTTCTACTCTGTCACACACGGGGTGACCACGAGTTGGCAACTAACAACAACAACAAAAATGTGCATAAAAGTGTTGCCTCTTCCTCCAGACTCAAAGTATCTGGGTTATCCCAATTCTGTGAGGGGAAGATTTAAAAAGAGATGAAAAGGAAAGGAGGGATAAATGAATTTTGAAAATTCGTAATTGCTGTATTTCAAGGAGTGAAGCACAGTAGAAAGAGCATGTACTCGAGAGAGTGAAAAGCACTTTTTCAAAACACAAAAAACAAAGTCTATTTACATACTTCACAGAGAGGCCTTCAGGAGGATTAATTAGTTAATGTTTGGCAGGCTGTGCCTTGTAGACAAGTTACGTAGAGGTGCTATTGTCACTTATTACAGTTATTAATTAACAGGGTGAATGCCAAACAAAAATAAGTGGGGTGGTGTGCTTCATTTCTTAACACCATATGTGATGTCTATTGCAGGAGTGATTCGAGAAAGTTACCTCAAAGGCCATGACCAGCTGGTTCCTGTCACCCTCTTGGCCATTGCAGTCATTCTGGCTTTTGTCATGGGGGCTGTCTTCTCAGGCATCATCGTCTATTGCATCTGTGATCACCGGCGCAAAGACGTGACAGTGGTGCAGCGTAAGGAGAAGGAGCTCACCCACTCTCGCCGGGGCTCCATGAGCAGTGTGACCAAGCTCAGCGGCCTCTTTGGGGACACTCAGTCCAAAGACCCAAAGCCAGAGGCCATCCTCACACCACTCATGCACAACGGTAAGCTCGCTACTCCCAGCAACACGGCCAAGATGCTCATCAAGGCTGACCAGCACCACTTGGACCTGGCAGCCTTGCCCACCCCAGAGTCCACCCCAACACTGCAGCAGAAGCGGAAGCCCAGCCGTGGTAGCCGCGAGTGGGAAAGGAACCAGAACCTCATCAATGCCTGCACAAAGGACATGCCCCCCATGGCCTCCCCTGTGATTCCCACAGACCTGCCCCTCCGGGCTTCCCCCAGTCACATCCCCAGTGTAGTGGTCCTCCCCATCACGCAGCAGGGCTACCAGCATGAGTACGTGGACCAGCCCAAAATGAGTGAGGTGGCTCAGATGGCGCTAGAGGACCAGGCTGCCACCCTGGAGTATAAGACCATCAAGGAGCATCTCAGCAGCAAGAGTCCCAACCATGGGGTGAACCTCGTGGAGAACCTGGACAGTATGCCCCCCAAAGTTCCACAGCGGGAAGCCTCCCTGGGCCCTCCAGGAGCCTCCCTGTCTCAGAATGGCCTGAGCAAGCGGCTGGAAATGCACCACTCCTCCTCCTACGGGGTTGACTATAAGAGGAGCTACCCCACGAACTCGCTCACGAGAAGCCACCAGACCACCACTCTCAAAAGAAACAATACTAACTCCTCCAATTCCTCCCACCTCTCCAGAAACCAGAGCTTTGGCAGGGGAGACAACCCACCGCCCGCCCCACAGAGGGTGGACTCTATCCAGGTGCACAGCTCCCAGCCATCGGGCCAGGCCGTGACTGTTTCGAGGCAGCCCAGCCTCAATGCCTACAACTCACTGACGCGGTCGGGGCTGAAGCGTACTCCCTCGCTAAAGCCGGACGTACCTCCCAAACCTTCCTTTGCTCCCCTTTCCACATCCATGAAGCCCAATGATGCGTGTACATAATCCCAGGGGGAGGGGGTCAGGTGTCGAACCAGCAGGAAAGGCGAGGCGCCCGCTCAGCTCCGCAAGGTTCTCAACTGCCTCAGAGTACCCACCAGACCAAGATGGCTCACGGCAGAGCTGAGGACACTGGGTCCTCCTCTCTGGGACACAGGGATACTCTCGAAAAATGGGCCATGTGGCTTGGTGAAGGTTTGCAACTGCGGGACTCACCTCCATTCTCTTCCTTCACTCTCCCTCACACCCTGCAACAGGTTGGACTCGCAAAAGACTTAAATTATCATCACAAACATGAGCCAAAAGCACATACCCACCCATGCACACACACACACCACACTTATACACAAAACACACACACGCAGAGGTGAACAGCAACTACAACATTTTGTCCATGACTGCATGGGGTGTTGCCAAACTGGGCTAGTGTTCCGACCTGCAAAACACAGATACGTTTAAAAAATACATATGAAAATTAAAAAGACAAAACAATAAAGAAATCATTGATAATTCTAACTCAGACTTTAACAATGGCAGAAGTTTACTATGCGCAGATACTGTGAAATGCCCACCAGTGTTACAGCTTTCTGTTATAGCAGATTAATGCCATGTTGGGCGACTATGTCATAGATTTCTGCTCCTCCTCTTTTTTAATGAATAACGTGACCGTTAACGCAAGTAACTCTTTATTTATTGTTCACCCTTTTTTCCTTAAGGAAAGGACTCTTCCGCATACCATCCTATGAACAGCTCTTCAGAAAGCCCATTGGAAGTTAAACTATTTAACGTGAAATCCATTAACTGGAATAATTAAGTTTCTTTATTTTTACAATAAATTCACTGAGTAAATAAGTTGGAGCTGGAATTCTGAGCTTTGTGTTTGGGCTGTCTGATCTCTAGCTAAAGGAAAGAGTTAAGACGGGGATATTTATTCAAATCTATCAGTTAATTTGCTGGTCAGGTCTCTGGCCTAATAACATGCAAAAAATTAATTAGTTTAAAAGTCCTTCCAGATCCTAACTTCTAAAGCAACCAGGAGAGAAACTTTTGGACATCCTCTGTGTCCCATTGCTGACAACGTAGCTTTGTCAGTGGTTACTACTATCTGGCACCAGCTTGTGATTCGCCATCTCATTTCACCTTGCATGTGAGACAGCAGACAAAATCCACAAATGGTGTGAACTAATTAATATGCTGGCTGCTACCTTGCATAAACTAATGGTTTGATCACACGGCTTTTTTGTGGGGTTACATCTGTGAATAGCCTGTTTTCCACATGTAAATTTGTGCCTTACACCCTGAGTTGTGTACACTTGTAAACTGTCGCTATGATAAACTTTTTCCCCCTTTTGAAATAAATGCAGATATTTATTTAACGCTTCCTCCCTCCGCCTCCACTCCAGCCCTCTGGGAGATTGGAGTCCAGCAGATGGAAGAAGAATGCAGTGGTGATCGTTACAATCCCATCACCCAGGAAAGCTGGGGACACCACGCCCTCCAATTCACCCTTCCTTCTAGTTGTGCCAACTTGAACCACGCTTTGGCCAAGCTGCTGCCGAGCATGGACTCCAGGTTGTGGGTGGCAAATCCCTTTCTTCCTCCACAGCTCCCTGTGTCCCTTTTATTCTCAGATCATTTCAATAGGGTGATATCCTCCGTAGCCAGCAGGAAAGGGACTAGTGTCCCTTTCATTCTTCATTTCTGTAGTGTCCACTTGCTGGAGAACACCCCGTGTGCATCAGATAGGCACCTGGGAGGGGTCTCCAAGCCATGTGCTCAGCACACATGTGCAGTGCACACAAAGAAATGACATGGAAGTCAATGCAGGCAGGCTGGTCCCTGCTGTGATGAGTAACTCTAAGTACGAGGCCAACCACAATCAATGCTGCAAAACGTTGACTAGGGCAAAAGATTTTTAATTTTTTTAAAAATTTATCCCTTTGTTGTTGTTTGTAGGGGGCGAGGATGTGTGTTTTTCTCCCCTTGGTTTTCATTTGCTCAGACACACAAGAAGGGACTTTCATGATGAACAAAAGAATTGTCATACTGTAAAACTTGAGCATTGCTGTTGGTTGTTATTGTTTTGTTAAACAGCTAAACAGTTTATTTGGTGGTCTCTGTCACTTATTTACAATTTGATCTTCTGGGTTTAGTTTTTCCTTAATTAAAAAAAAAAAATTGCAAAAAAAAGACTGACAAAGACAATTCAGGGTTGGCTAGTGAGAAAATGGTGGTCGCCTGAGTGTGGAGTGAGGGTGAGGCACTGCTCTTTGCTGTTGTTCAGGGTAGAGTTTTGTTGTTGTTGTTATTGTTTTGTTTTTGTTTTGCTTTGGTTTGGTTTTTTTAGTAGACTCAATGGTCACATCCTATGACTTCTATACCATGAAACCATGAAGTCTTTTCTAGAAACAGATCTTGTTTTTTCCCTTGAATTTTCTCTAGAAATGCAAACGTTAGGAAGGTTATGGATATATATATATATATACACACACATCGCCCTGCTACCTTCTCCCCATGCTTGACTCCCGAGAGTATTGAGGGTGCAGTGTCCACCCGCTGACAGAGCCATGAGCTCATCCCGGTGTATGTGGGCATCACTGCCTCAGCGGTGTTAAGTCAATCTGTGTCAAAACTGACCTTCCACATTCCTGCATCCCACAACCCATCACGTCACAATGTTAACCCTAAAATGCCCATACGCATTGAGCAGGTCTTCAGCATTTAAGTATTTTCCCCCTTTCCTTTTTTTCCCCACTTTGTGTGGGGGGGAGGGTCCATAAACCTGAGTGTGCCTTTGCTTTCCACCCCTGCTAGCCACTGGTAGACACACCCAACTCAGATTTATATTTGTTGTAAACTTGTAAAAATATTGTGATGTCACCAATTTCTCTTCATCTCCACATCCCCTAACATCTGATTCATGACTTAATGTATGTTATAAAAAAAGAGAAAAAGAAAAGAAAAAAAGGGAAAAAAAGCAAGGACAAGGCTCTTTTATTACTTGAAAGTAATAAAACCAGACTGTTCTACATTATCTTTTGTGTCCTGAATGCTTTTATTTAATGTCTTACTTTTTCCCTTTTTAACTCTTTCCCCTCCCCCTCCCTTTTTTTTTTTTTTTTTTTGTATGATTCTACTCTTCTTCCATTTCTGTCTGGTTTTCAGAGCATAAATAACCATGCAGTTAGATGCATTTGTTTGCAGTACACCCCCCTCCCACACCAAATTATTGATGTGTTTTCTTTGCCTACACCCAGCCTGGAGCAGGACTTTAGCAAAAGCCACCGGTAATTAAAAGGCAGAGCACGCACTGACTCCATGTATTCATTTTATGCATTTTCTTTTTATGGGCTTGTTCATCATCAAACATTTATGGTAGGCTTGATAGTTTAAGAGATCAAGGCTAGGATTTTAGTATGTAGGGTCCACTAAAAATAGATCTCAGCACAGATGTGACTTCAGCCTTTTTACATATTAATAAGATGGAGGGTGCTGGATTTTACTCCTTGTTAGCGTTTATCTCTGATAACCCAGAAGACACAGTTGGAGGTATATTGGGATGCAGCACTTGATTTTTATTTTGCAGAATAGCAATATGAAATGCCTAGATCAGGCTTTCCTCTTGGGGATATTTTTAAAACAGTTATTTAATAGTCCTCAGCTATAGTAGTTTTACTTTTGACCTTCTGAAACAATTTTTTTAAATGTTTCAGGTCAGTTTGAGTGTAGGAAAGCTGTGGGTTGAGGTCTCGGTTCACACCTGTAGTAGTCTCAGCCAAGTCCAGTAGCCATTTGATAAGTCATGTCTAATTGCGTTTCTTGAATTCCACCCATAGTGTGAGGCACTGTTAGACACAAAGCTGAATAGGGTGTAGTTTCTGCCTCCTCATTTACAAAGGGAAATTGACATTTCCCCATTAATACCACAGGCAGGGATGGCAGACATCTGTGGCAGGAGGTTACATTTCACCTGGTTCTTACAGAATGAGCAGGAATTCTCCGGACAACTAGCCCAGGTAGAGGGGATAACTTGTGCAAAGGTGCAAGTGTGCTGTGTTTGTGAAACATAAAAAGTTTAGCTGGCCTTGAGCAGGGTTTATGGAGGAGCGAGGCTGGGAAAGAGGGTGGGGCCAGACAAGGAAGGGCCTGGTTGCCATGTACTCAGATTTTAGGTGCTGAAGGGCAGCAGAATGCTTTTGGAGTGTATGAAACAGCAAATAAACACATGTGTTTGTGCTTTAAGAAGCTACCTAGCAGTAGTTTGGAAAATGGACTGGTCCACAGAGAGGCTTTGGGCAGGCAGAGCAATATGTCCAATGGCGACTTCCTTATCTAGTGCTGCTATATCAGAAATGCCACAAGTGAGTGACTATCCAACAGAAATTCATTTTCTCACAGTTTAGGAGGCTGAGTCTGAATTCAGGGCATCGGCTCTAGAGGAACGCTCTGTCTGTCAGCTCTGGGGGAAGGTCCTTGTCTCTTTCCAGCGTTTTCTTCAGGTCCTTGACAGTCTTCATGTAGCATGGCAACCGTCTTCCCCCATCTCTGCTTGCTTCCTTGCTTGCTCTGCTCTTTTATATCTCAAAAGAGATTGACATAAGATACACCCTACACTAATACCGCCTCACTAACGTAACAGAAAACCCATTCCAAAATGAGATTTTAACCATGGGTACAGGGGTTAGGATTTATAATGCATATTTTACAATTCAATCCATAACAGCACTCAAGTTAGTAGATGCGACACAAGTGAAAACCCCACCTCCGGTTTCAGATTCTTTAGGAAACAAATGAATCATCTCTGTGATTGTCCCCTCTCTTGCCAGACAAAAGAGCTTCCTTCTCCTTATGTGACTGACAGGTCTGCCCTACCCAGTTATACCCAAGTGTCTTATCGTAGAACTGAGGTAATAGGCAACAGCTAGTCTGACACTAAGTGAAGGAAACTGAGGTCCACTGAGGTGAAGAGATTTACCCATGATCCCAAAGCTGGCAGTCAAGCCACTCTTCCAAAGACAAATTCAATGTCTCTACCCCCGTTCACTCAGATCATTAGAACAATCCTAGCTAGAAAGACTTGACACCACCTCCACACAGCCTCTCCCTCTCCCTTAGTCATCCTTTCTCCTAGGAAGCCCTCATACACCACCTCGCCCTGCCCCAGCTGGACATCCCAAACTCCTTCATCTGAGCCAAGGCAGGACGGTGAAGCAGGAGCTGGGATCACACTGGCTTGAAGGAGACAATCCCTGCAGAGCAATCTGATACTTGGCAGTGGTCATTTTTGCCGTAGTCAGCTTTGCTGGTCTGGTGAAGAGGTGACAGTGGATGAACAGGTGCCGCCTGTATTTTAGCTGGGGCTCCAGGGATGTAGATGTGAGAAGTCCCTCAGGCAACCCAGAGTTTTGGTTAGTGTGTTTGGTTGGTTGTTACAGGGCCGGAGATTTCTCCAGAGTGTTTTTAAACTTTTGGCCCTAAGGAGTAGCTGTCCCAATACATCCAACAGGCTAAGTGTTTCACTGAAAAGAAACACTACGGGCTGGCCAGATCTGAAGTCTTGGACCTGCCTGCTTTCCTAAAGTGCTATGTCAAGTGGACACAAACTGGCCTCCTTGCTCAGCCTCATAATTTGGCTGAAGCCAAGCAAGATGTCCCAGATCCACATTGCCTAGGTTTTACTGCTTGAACAAAAGCTCTTTCAAAAAAAGCCATTGAACAAGTGAAATAAAAGTGTCAGAAAAGCACCTACAATTTCAGACACTAGTACATTTTTCTTGAGGGAAAGGGTGAGGGGAATATAAAAGAACGCTTTAGTAACAAAAATAACATGATTAAGAGTATAATCCTTTTCCTGGCTCAGCACTGTGACAGCTGGGTGCTTGGACTCAGCAACCCTTATAAACCCACATCTCACGCTTGTCTTAAAACCAGTTGGTGGCATGCCTCTTATACAAAAGTGGGAAGGGAGGGTTCACATTCATTGATCAGGACTGCCAGACAGATGGGGATCTTCAATATTCCATTTAGAATATTGTATATCCTTAGCTCTAACCCTCCTGGGATGCCTGGAGGTGGGGGATTGTTGACCTCAACAGAGGGTTAGGGCTGAACTGATGTGCATTAAATGTGGCAGGGCAGAAAAATGTGCAGATGTCTCTCTAGCAAATGGAAATGAAATCTGAGCAAATCAAGACAGGCAGCTGAGTAGTGGGATGTTCCCCAGCCCCGTCTGTAAACACATCCATGCACACATGTGCACACACAAATGCAGTCCTGGCAGCCTGTTCCTCTGGGTGCCTAAAACCGAAAATATCACAGAGGTCAAACCCCATATCTGCTGAAGGTGGACCCTTTGGGAGACCTTTCATCTCTTTTTCTAATAAAACATGGATCCCACCTCAGCACTTTCTGGTCTCAAAATGGACGGTCCCAAAATGAACTGTCATAAACCGCAGTCTCAGAAACAGGAACCAAGACCTTTGCCAAGGAGTCTGGACACAGGTCCCCTCACAGCCCTGTTGACCCTGGCTGAGGCGGCCAGTGAATTTCTTATCTTTCCTAATCTCCCTCAGATCCCTTGAGAATCATTAGCATCATCCCCAGAGCAAGCCATTGGTCCTGCTAACAGCCTGCAATAATGGTCCAAATAAAGAGAAGCTAATGAAGGGGAAAATTAGGTAACCATGAAATAAGAAGCATTTTTCATTGACTTTTTCAGCATTAAACAGTTGGAGGTGACATTGGACATTGAACATTGCCAGGAAACCAACATGAGGGAACACAGGTGGGATTCCCAAGGGTTTCCTAGGATGAGAAAAATGATGAAAAATCAGCCCGAGAACCAAACGCTCTGTTTTATTCGGAGTTCATCACAACTACCCTTACCATGTTATGGAGTGGTGATAAAGTGGGCTGATCTCAGGAAAACTTAGTGTCGCTTCTCCAGGGCGAACAGCAAACATTTAGCACATCCATCGAGTCCCATGTCAGTGCAAAAGCATGCATTTCAACAAAGTGGGTAAAGTTTGTTTCACAAAAATTAAAAAAGTGGAATGCTATCACCCAGAGAGAGGCAGGGCTTCCAACTGTCAATGACAGTGAACTTTTACATTTATAGCATTTCACAATTTGCAGGCATAATCTTGTCCATTATATGTCTTGATCCTCCTAACAGCCTAGTGGAGTGAGCAATGCATGTATGATTATTTCACTTTACAGATAACAGAGTGTGGAGAGGAGAGGTCTATTGGAGCACTGATCAACAAAAAAAGTAGTAATGTTTCAAAAACCTGTGTGCTGACATCATCTCCTTGGCTCTCTCGGGAACACCTCAGGTTACACAATTACTCCGCCTCTCTGAAGGGGAAGAGCCTCTCACAGCCTTTCCCAGGGGAGATGGTTACAACAATAAAGTCCCCAAAATAAAAACTAGGCACACACATTCTATTTTAAGGGTATTGTGCTCTAATATCTTTCCATCATTAAAGAACACATCTCTTCCTTCCTGTGTCTGCAAAACCCTGATGCCAGCAGTGTTATTAGGAACTGTCAACAAAGCGGGAAAAGAGGGAGCCGAAGCCAAATTCGCAGCCTCCCTTCTTAAGGCACACGCTGCCACTCAGGGCCGGTGACAGACGGCCTAGTGGAAGGAAAGAGATGAAAAGCTCAGCTCTTCCAGCTGCTTCTTCCCACACAAGTCACAGAGTTCACTAGAGAAACTCTAAGGACTTAAGAGGAACCAGGATTGATTGAGAACGGAGGAGAAAAGCTCTATACCTAGAAAGGTGAGGAAGTTTTCCACCCTTCCCTTCACAGAGGGGTCCCTGGGTGGTGCAAATAGTTAACATGCTCGCTCCACAGCTAACTGGAAGTTTAGAAGTTTGAGTCCACCCAGAGATGCCTCAGAAGAAGGGCCTGGCTATATACCTCTGAAAAATCAGCCATTAAGTACTCTATGGCACACAGTTCTACTCTGGCACACATAGGGTTGCCATGAGTAAGAATCAACTCGATGGCAATTGGTTTCCCTTCACAGAAGCCCAAGGTAAAGTAAGTGTTAAAGTAAGAGATAAGAAATATTCACTATGGCTTTTTCATGTTAACCCCATTAGCCACTTTGGCACTATGGGTGCTAACTGAACAATTTGACTTCATCCCTGAAGTCAATAGTTGACTGATTTGGTTGAGCGCCTAGAGAAATCTCCCGGGGGTGCGGTGAGAGACAGAAGGTAAAGATCGCCTCTACCTAGGCGCTCATCTTCCTTCTCCACATCGCTGCCCCAAGTTCCATGTTGTTACTGCCACAGAATCACCCTCTTCAAGTTAATAAGCTACTTGGTCCCCACAGGGCTGTGGGCCGTAAGTGCACGTGGTACAAGAGAGGCAGGATCACCTTCTCTGTAGTGAGCACCACCTCCCTTCTGGCCTGATGGCAGCGTGGCACAGTCCACCCACCATGTGTAGCTACTCTATAAGACCTCTGAGAAGCCAGAATCTTCCACTCACCCCCTTGACATAACCTCAGACAGATTCCACTCAGGCAGAAAGGAAAATGAATGTTCTTATTTGAACCCCGTTGTTCTCTTTCTTATTGGTTGGTTGGTTGCTGTGGTTTTTGTTCGTTTACCAACTGATGCCCTGTTCCCAGTCACATAGCCTTTCTCGGTACACAAATAAGCTTTTTATAAAGATGGTGGCTTGGTCACAACTGACTTTGGTAACTCTAGTATTAAATCTATATGTAATTCCAAGTGCCACTCAGTGCTGTTAAAACAACTCTCCATGATCTAAAGGGTCAGAGTCAATAGCTGACTAACCTTAAAAAGGAAGTTGTCTATTCCAAAGTGTGTATTCCAAGACAATAGCAAACGCTACAGGCATTCTAAAGATCTGCCTCCTCCATTCCTGGGAAAAGGATCCTTTCCCCCCGCCCCCTCTTTGGAAACAAAATTGTCTGTTGAAGGTTGACATAGGTTATCGGCTGGTTTGAGTTCTCACTGGCATTTAATTTTATTTGAGAACCAAAGATTTATTCCCCTTTGTTTTTAGGGTGAAGAGATGGCCTATGATCACATTTCTTGTTTGAGGAGAAAAGATAATGTGTTAGACTTCTGTGTATGAATAGAAACAGGTAGTCATATTTCCTTCTGACTTTGTAATTTAAACAGTGTAAGTCAGTAGGGAAGGGCTGTAATTGCAGCCAAAGTAAGTGAGGTGAAAATTACTAGGTGTTGGAGCATCTGCATCTCATTTTAATTAGGTGACTATAATAGCAAGATCAAAAACTTTTCCTTGTCACTCAATCTGTCGGGCTTTCTAATCGAGATACCAAAGGGATTGTTTTGTCCTCAGGTAACAGTGACCCAAAAGGATCCTCTTTAATTACCTGGCCTGACCAGCAGACACAAGGACAGAGCATGGCTCACTGGGGTTGGTGTCATGAGGGTGAGGTACTACAAGAGCAGCCCCACAAAGGCCAGCTCTTAGGGACACTCATCACTAATTTGCTCGTTTGGTGTTTTCCCTAACAGGCCATGCCTGCTTACAAGGCAAAACAGCTTAAAAGGAAGAGCCTCACATTGTGAGCCTGTGGGCCTGGGGTCTAGTTTGAGCTGGCCTCGCCATTTGTGAATCACTACTTGGGGCAGTCATTCAAACCCTTGGCACCTCATTTTCCCTGTCGGCAAAACAGATTTAATGATGCCTGCCTTGCTAGCCTCATAGGATCATATAAAAGTCAAATGAGGTGACTTTTTTTTTTTACTGGTGCTTGCAACACTCAAAACCAACTATCCCCTCTTCTCTAACTTGATGTTGAAAATGAGATCTCGGTCCTCTAAATTCTCAGATTAAGTGACTTCAAGCCCTCATCCTGCTGACAACAGAAATGTCTTTTTTCTCTCCCCTAAATACTCCTTGTCTGTCAACAAAAGACTCCAGTCAAACCTGGTTAAACAAAAGCTCTGTTTGACCTGATAAAGAGCACCAGTTCTTTTCCACTGCTGTGGCCACCTCAGCCACACGATGCCTTCATTGAGGCCTGGGGACCTAAACCCTCTGGTATCATC
Source organism: Trichechus manatus latirostris (assembly GCF_000243295.1). NCBI lineage: Eukaryota > Metazoa > Chordata > Mammalia > Sirenia > Trichechidae > Trichechus > Trichechus manatus. Next base: position 5,284,128 of record NW_004443983.1, read on the forward strand.
CTCCTCCTTCATTCCCAGATGCGTGGTCTGGGAGAACTGATAGTGCCCTTCACTGAATTCTTCCTCCTCTGCCACCAGGGACTCTTCCCTTCTGCTTGGCAGAAACTGTTGCCTCTTAGCAGGCATTTCTGGTGTCAAGAATGGGGCCCGACATAAAGAGAAATGAAGCCCTGATGCATGCTACAACATGGATGAACCTTGGAAACATTATACTGAGCGACATAACTCAGTCACAAAAGGACAAATATTATATGATTCAACTTACATGAAATATCTTGAAATATCTAGGGTAGGCAAGCATATAGAAAACGGAGTGTATTTGTGGTTACCACGAGGCTTGCACTCATGGACATCAGGACGTGATGCCTGGTGGCCTTGGCTCACCTGTCTGCTTTGGTGACTTATTCTTCAAAGGGATATACCTGCAGCCATTTTCCCGGAGCATATCTGTAGCGCTGCCCTGCCTGGGCCCAAAGGGTTTCCAAACTCAGCTCCAGGTGGCCTGGAGGGAAGTACCACTCACTCAAGTCCCAAGCCCACCCTGACTTCCTGTCCCAAGAGGTTCAAAGAAAAAAACTACTTTGTTACAGCTATAAAGGATTATACCAAAAATGTAAGTGGTTATCCTTGTTATATATCCCATGGTACTGAAAGATCTAGTTCAATGCCTCCCTTTTAAAGAAGAATAAATGGAGGTGTGAGAGGTTGCTCCATAGCACAAGCACACCACTAATTAGTGGCAGAGCAGGGGCAAGAAGCAGGTGTCCCAATTCCTAACTCATTGCATGATACCATGCTCTATTAAAGTACCTTCACAGCTTCTGTGAAGAAGAGACCCCCAAAGCACGGCAGCTGAAAAAAAGATAGAAATTGATTTCACTCTCATGTAACAGCCCAGAAGTAGGTGGCCCAAGGCTGGTAGGGCAGCCCTGCCATCTTCAATGTGTGGCTTCCATCTTTACATTCAGAAAGCTCTTCAAATTATGCCAATTTCTCAGTCAACAGGAAGGACAAAAAAGGGAGTGAGTGATACCTGCTCAGTCATGTTTAAGGGTTAGTCCTGGTGGTTGCACAGAACACTTTTGCTCACATCCCACTGTGCTGTTGTGAGCTGCCATAGAGATAATTCCAATTTATAGCGACCCCATGTGGATTAAAACTGCCCCATAGGGTTTTCTTGACTGTAATCTTTATGGAAGCAGATCACCAGATCTTTCTCCTGCAGAGCCACTGAGTGGGTTCGAACTGACAACCTTTCAGTAGCAGCCAAACTTAACTGGCAAGAGCATAATCACAAGGCCACACCTAGGAGCACCTTGCGCTCTGCTAAAAGTCTGGAATGTGCTATTATTTTTTTTAAAAGAAGAAGAAGAAAAAAAGAAAGTATACTGCAGGAAATCAGCAGTCTGCTACGCTTTGTACACATTGTTGATATTGTTAGCTGCCGTCAAGTCAGCCCCAGATTTATGGCGACCTCAAGAATAAGGGAATTAAATACCACCCAGTCCTGTGCCACCACCATGACCAATTGTGGAACAGACTATGGTGATTGATAGGGTTTTCATTGGCTGATTTTCAGAAGTAGATCACCAGGCTTTTCTTTCTAGTCTGTCTTGGTCTGGAAGCTCTACGGAAATCTGATCAGCATCATAGCAACACACAAGCCTCCACTGACAGACAGGTAGTGTCTGCGCATGAGATGCCCTGGCCAGGAATCAAACCCAAGTTTCCCTCATAGAAGGCAAGAATTCTGCCACTGAAACACCACTACCCCCAACTGTGTACACATAAGAACTTATATACCTTACTGCACAGTGTGTATATACACACGCTACAGTGTAATCAAACATTGCACATACTGCTACTTCAACACCCAGTTCAGGCACCCTGCCCTCCATCAAGCCTTTTCTGAGTTCCCCGCCTGTGCTGTGCCCCACTTCTCTCCTTACCCAGAACACTCTGTGCATAAAGTTTTCTACTACCTACCACATTGTGTTGGAAGGATTGGGTTCCCCATGAGGTTGTAAGCATATCAATGGCAAGAACTGTATCTTTTTAAGGTGTGTAAAGATACAGTCTTTGGTGAGCCCTGGTAAATTGTTGGTGCATAACAAATCACCAGAAACCCTGGTGGCGTAGTGGTTAACAGCTGCGGCTGCTAACCAAAAGGTCAGCAGTTTGAATCCACCAGGTGCTCCTTGGAAATCATATGCGGCAGTTCCATTCTGTCCTATAGGGTCGCTCTGAGTCAGAATCAACTCGATGGCAGTGGGTTTTTTAATAAATCATTTGCTAAGCTGAATTAGCATTAGAAGACCTAATCTAGCAGTTGCCATAGTTTCATAATAGTTGTAGCATTATTAAGAACTCACCAGAAACACTGGACTATGTGTTTCCTGGACATTTAATACTCACAAGAATCCTATCAGGTATGTACCCTTTGTTATTTCCATTTGGCAGATAAGGCAACTAAAGCGCAGAGAAATTAAGGAACTTCCCCAAAGTCACTGAGCTAGTAATTGGTGGGTCTAGGGTAGACATTTGGATGACCCCATAGACAGTGCTTTTTATCATCTTGCATCTTATTAGGTGAGGTAGAATAGGAGATCCTTTTTTAACATGATAAAGAGTGCCTATCAGAAACCAAGAGACAGCCAACGCTGTAGGAACCTAGGCGATTAATGACACAAGGGATGGGAATCAAAGTAATCCCTTAGCCACAGTCTTCCAACAATACACATAACATCATGCAGCCAATCCTGTAGATTTTCCATATGTGCACACCCACATCAGTACTGGGAGATGCTCGTCTTGTTTTCCAAAGGGCTTTAATGTATGAGATAAAGTTAGTGGCTGAAAGTTCAAGTGTTTTAATGAATAAATAGATAAACCTGTGAAATACACTAAACTCTTAACCCTCACCCAATCCCCACACCACTGCACATTCAACTACCTCAATTCATTTGCAAAACCACAGTAGCAACTGACAAGCAATCATACCCAAAAAAAAAAAAAAAAAAAAAAAAAAAAAACTCATTGCTATCCAGTGGATTCCAACTCATAGTGACCCTGTAGGACAGAGTAGAACTGCCCCATAGGGTTTCCAAGCAGTGGCTGGTGGATTTGAACTGCTGACTTTTTGGTTAGCAGCCAACCTCTTAACCACTGCACCACCAGGGCTCCATAGTGAAATGTAAATCAGAGGTGACCCAAGGCAGCAGAGTGGGCATTGGGGGATTCTGAGCTGGGTGATGATAACAGGGCACACACAAGCATATCAGCTCTGGAGACTAAACACATGCATGATGCCTGCAGATTCTGGCTGAGAACAAACCCTGTTCAGAAACAGAAATCGAGAGAGAGATAGAAAGAGAGAGAGGGAGGTTTATTTCTCCTTTGTTAATACTCTGCTGTGTAAGTGCTGGTAAGAATCTCCTAAAACTATTTTAGGAGATATTTCAATGCAACTTGGGTGTGTTGGCGGGAAGAAAAGACTCATGATTTGGAGGGGAAAAAAAGACAACAAGATTTGATTTCACAGACTCTTCAGAAAAAATGGCATAATCTGATCCGTTTTCTGCAAGTACTATCTAAAGTGTTCAATCCTCCGATAAAGGTGTATTGCCTTCGCTGGTACAGCAAACTGCAGATTAAGCTTTTTTTTTAATGCTGTTCAAATTGCCTGTGAAGCAACCTTTGTGAGATATGATGGTTCAAACAATCTTGCAAAGAGCAGAAGACAAAGAATACATTTTACACAGAACTGGTTTCCTAGGAAACACTGAAAAAAATGTAATACGATACCTTTTAGAGGTAGTTCAAGGACCAGGGCTCCACTTTCCTTATTTAATTTTTTTTTTTTTAAAACAGTGTTTAATATCTGCCTCTTCCTCTCCCTACAGTGGAAACCTATGAGGGTTGAACAAGCTCTCTCGTACCTGGCAGCCCCAGTATTCCCTCCTTAACTGAGTGCCTGCTCTACACAAAAGGAAAATATTTGAGCTAAGGTGAGCCTTCACTACTCACTGAAGCAATCTGAAGTAAGAAATTAAAGGAATAGGAATTTGAACTTTTAGCGCTACCTAAAAAAAATCCCAAATCCCAGCTATGAAATTAAAAAAAAAAGTCAACCCACTCTTTTTCAAACCATGTCTAAATCTCTTTCAAGGTCTTCAAATACCATTCATTTTAGGTGTATTTTCACTTTAGCTGTTTATCTGTCTCTGTGATATGCCAGCGTATGTAGGCTGACAGAATGGTGCCTGAATTAGCAGCCTTACACACAAGTTCAAACACAAGACCACGGAGTCTAGAGGTGGCAGAGAGGTTCAGGATGAAGAGCCGGGGGAGTCTGCAGGTCAGAAATACTTCAACAAGCATTAGGTTGTTTGCACTGCCACCTCTGCTGGCCCTAATTTCCATCATTCATCACTCTTGTCGAGAGGAGATCAAAATAGGAACAGTGAAGGAACATCTGGGTTGTGTGGGAAGGAGTTAACGTTGCTTTTAAAATAAATAAAGCATCAAAGCTTCAAGTTTCACTTATTCAAAAATTGGGGATGAAAAGCAAATTGTTGGTTTAAAGAAGTTTGGGACCTCCTTGCAGGTGGCTGAGGGTGAGAGAGGGCTGCAACCTCATGCAGAGTTCCTCGCTCTGTGGGTACTTTCACCTGACCTCTGTGCTAGGAACTGGGGAGAGCTCAGCGAAGGCTGCAGGGCTGAGAGGATGGTTGTTGATGGTGGACTCCCTCCCTGCGCCAGCACACCACATACACCCTGCCTTTCTTCACAACCACTGGGTCAAGGTTGCCTTCTGGGAGGAAACCTCCTCTTCAAGCTGAAACAATACCATTGTTTCTTATTTTGGATCCTTGAGGAGAATTGGTGTGAGAATCTTTAGGGTCATCAAAACATATTTATTAACTGCCTTTTTAGATGTGACATATTGTGAGGAGTTAGCCAGGAAGAAAGAGGAACCCAGAGTTTGAAGCCTTTTCATTAAGATAAGGAACTGAGAAACATCAAACCAACAAGAGCAGATTGATATGAACAATGGTTATGTTTAAGGCTTCAAAGGACCCTCATGCTAAAGGACATGGCAGGCTCAGGAGGGACCCCACAACTCCACCTTATATATTTTTTATGCAGGTTGAAATGAATTAATATGAACATTAGTAGCCTCATTTGAACATTGTTGTTGTTGTTAGGTGCTGTTGAGTCGGTTCTGACTCATAGCGACCCTATGTGCAACAGAACGAAACACTGCCTGGTCCTGTGCCATCCTCACAATCCTTGTTATGCTTGAACCCATTGTTGCAGCCACTGTCAATCCATCTCATTGAGGGTCTTCCTCTTTCTCACTGACCCTCTACTTTACCAAGCATGATGTCTTTCTCCAGGGACTGATCCTTCCTGATAACATGTCCAAAGCATGTCTCGCCATCCTTGCTTCTAAGGAGCATTCTGATTGTACTTCTTCCAAGATAGATTTGTTCATTCTTTTGGCAGTCCATGATATATTCAATATTCTTCGCCAACACCATAATGCAAAAGCATCAATTCTTCTTTGGTCTTCCTTATTCTTTGTCCAGCTTTCACGTTCATACGAGGCTATTGAAAACACCATGGCTTGTGTCAAGTGCACCTTAGTCCTCATAGTGACATCTTCGCGTTTTAACTCTTTAAAGAGGTCTTTTGCAGCAGATTTGCCCAATGCAATGCGCCTTTCGATTTCTTGACTGCTGCTTCCATGGGTGTTGATTTCGGATCCTAGTAAAATGAAATCCTTGACAACTTTAATCTTTTTTCTATTTATCATGATGTTGCTTATTGGTCCAGTTGTGAGGATTTTTGTTTTCTTTATGTTTAGGTGTAATCCAAACTGAAGGCTGTGGTCTTTGATATTCATCAGTAAGTGCTTCAAGTCCTCTTCACTTTCAGCAAGCAAGGTTGTGTCATCTGTATGTCGCAGGTTGTTAATGAGTCTTCCTCCAATTTTGAGTCTGCATTTGAAAGTGGGAAATCCAATTTGAAAAGCAGCCTGTGGGATACATAGGGAAGGGACAAAGCAACTCTTCCCATTTTGCGTTGGGATGATAGGGAAGCACGCGAAAATGAACAGATGGTACAAATAAAAGCTTCGGGCAGCAGTAAACATTTGAGTGTCTTGTTTCCATGCTTCTTTTTGTGATATCTTCCTTTTGGAGAGTTAATGTCCCCCTTTTGCTATGATCTTGACTGGATCATAAATGCAGGTTGCTTGCCCTCCTTTAACCAAGAGGTGGGTAGGTGAATCAAGCCAGGTCAATCGAAGTATTTTTCCCAGAACCCTGAGGAGAAGATGTACTCAATGGTTGGTGCTCATGCCTGAACAAATCAACACACACTGGATGTGCTCTAGAAATCCTAGGCCCAGATTTCACAGATGGAAGTGCTTCTGGATAAATGGACAGTAAAAGAAGCCATATCCAGTAAGAGCCGGGGTAAGTGCAGTTTGAGAGAAAAGAGATGAGACATGAAGTAGTGGTAAGCCACTGTACGAGCCTTTGGTCCAGAGCATTTGGGGCCATGGATAGCATCATTCAGCTCAGTCATTCTGAAAGACTTTCTGGAGGGCATAGTGCTTAGTGGCAGTTTGCCTGGCATAAGAAAGCCAGCAATGGTGCCAGCCAGTGCCAGCCAGGGCATTATGCCTTCTGGACAAAGACCAAACCAATATGGTGTATAGTCAAGATTCATTTGGTTACAAATAATAGAAACTCACTCAGACCAGTTTAATTAAGTAAAATAGGGTTTTATTATCAGGATATAAGATATCTCAAAGAACCTTAAGCAAGAGTTCAACTCAGCCTCATGAGGGTCTGAAATCTAGAAGGAGAAAGTCAAGAAGCAAGTCTGCTCTCTGTGTCTCTCTGGAGCTCCTTGACCTCTGCTATTCTTTTTAGTTCCACTTCAGAGTCTGCTGGTCTCTGATTCTTTGCACATGCGTCTTAAGTAGGCACTCCAGAAAGGGAGCCCGAGCTTCCAAAGTTCATCTCTTTCTGATTCAAATACCTGGCAGATTGGCCAGCCTCTCTGTCTCCCAGCCTTGGAATTTGGGATTGGCTCCACATTGGGTTAAGAGCCTGGGGTTTGAAGTCCATAGCTGCTGTGGCCTATGTCAGGAGAGGCCTGGCAGCCATCCTGCGTAACCAGACCATAGCTTGCCTGTGCTCCCTGGAGCCTCCATGCAGCCTCCGCGCAGAGCCCATGCATTGCCTGACCTCTGGAGAATTTCTCAAGTGCCATCTAAGGACAGAAGGAGGGAGCATAGTCTGATTTTGGGGTTCAAATATTTACCACTTCTAAGTTGGACAGCTTAGGAAAAATTACTTAACTTTTCTAAGCCTTATTTAGAAAAATAAGAGGTTTTTGTTTTTTTTTTAGAGAATTAAATTAGATAATTTAAGAAAAGTGCCTGGCACACATTGGGTCTCAGCAAACAGCAACCATTTCCCGGTCTTGCCTTGACAGATGGCAGGGCTGCAGGGGTCAGGGGACAGGGACCCTTTCCTGTGATACTCACAAATGGTCCTGAGGTCTCATGCACATGTACACACCACTGATTTTTCTTAGCAGCCCTGAGTGTCCATTCTGGCTGTAAGTGCAAATTCACCCAGCTCGCTCTAACCTCCAAACTCCACGTGTGAAAGCATTAGGCTGAGTGACAGCGCTGTAAGCAGTCTCTGGGGCCTGAATGTGTGTAAATAAACATAACATTGTATGTGGCTACTGTGATTCAGTGGGTGCCCGGTATATTTTTATTCTTTAATATTAAAATGTAGTTTTCCCAAAATATCAGAGCACCAGCTGTCAGGTGAGAAGGAAAAAACCTCAATATATGAATTGTATTCAGAGATGGGGAGATGGATGTGTTTGAGTGGAATGGGTAGGAAATGAGAATTTTAATAGTATAGTCTCTCCTTTGGCTCAACCTCACTCTGGTTGTTTTTAGTGTTAGGCTGACAAGGATTGTGGCATAAGTCAAGTGGCCACGCAAAACAAATGTAATTTTCCCAAAATGTCTGCCAGAGAATCTGAAACTGATTCATTTAGACAGCAAACACTTACTGCACATCATGTTTCATGTGGTCTTCTAGAGGGGGCTGGAGGGGTGAACAAGTCAAGAGGTAAATGTGATGCAGGAGTCAACTGCTCTGACAGGGCTCTGTGTGGCCCACCAGGAAGCCAGAGGAGGAACCCCTCCCTCCCCAGATGGTGAGGCTGGAGAGGGCTTCTGAGAAGGCTGCTTGGAGGAGGTGGCCTCCATGCTATGTCTTAAAGGATAACTAGGAAATAGCTGCAGGAGTGGGACTGAGAGTTGGGTTTGGGGTTGGGGTGGCATAGAGGGTTTGTTCCACAAGAAAGAAACAACATGTATAAATAAAAGCCCAACAGAAAATGTCTCTTGTAAGAATATGCAAGCACCAAAAGTCTTCAAATCTAAGACAGACACAGTTTTTCAGATGTTAAGGTCTCTGAAATCAGCACGGATTATGCAATATACATAATGTTGTTGTTTTTCCCTGGACAGCCATGCCCTCCCACACACACACCCAAACACACCCAAGATGTAACTATTATTGACAATTTCCCCCACAAATCTGTCAGTTTGTTATACTGTGGGGGGCTTGCGGGTTGCTGTGGTGCTGGAAGCTATGTCACCGGTATTCAAATACCAGCAGGGTCACCCAAGGGCAGACAGGTTTCAGCTGAGCTTCCAGACTATGGCAAACTAGGAGAAGGACCTGGTGGTCTACTTCTAAAAAGAATTAGCTAGTGAAAACCCTTATTAATAGCAGTGGAACATTGTCTGATATATGCTGGAAGATGAGCCCCTCAGGTTGGACGGTACTCAAAAGACGACTGGGGTAGAGCTGCCTCCTCAGAGTAGAGTCAACCTTAATGAGTGGATGGAGTCAGGCTTTCGAGACCTTAATTTGCTGATGTGGCATGACTCAAAATGAGAAGAAATAGCTGCAAAAATCCATTAATAATTGAAATGTGGAATGTATGAAGTATGAGTCTAGGAAAATTGGAAATCATCAAAAATGAAATGGAACACATAAACATTGATATCCTAGGCATTAGTGAGCTGAAATGGATTGATATTGGCCATTTTGAATAGGACAATCGTATTATGTCGGGAATAGCAACTTGAAGAGGAATGGCATTGCATTCATTGTCAAAAAGAACATTTCAAGATCTATCTTGAAATACAACGCTGTCAGTGATAGGATAATATCTATACACCTGCAAGGATGACCAATTAATACGACTATTATTCAAATTTACACACCAACTGCTAAGGCCAAAAATGAAGAAATGGAAGATTTTTACCAGCTTCTGCAGTCTGAAACTGATCAAACATGCAATCAGGATGCATTGATAATTACTGGTGATTGGAATGCAAAAGCTGGAAACAAAGAAGAATGATCGGTATTTGGAAAATATGGCCTTGGTGCTAGAAACAATGCCGGAGATCACATTATAGAATTTTGCAAGACCAACGACTTCTTCATTACAAATACGTTTTTTCAACAACGCAAATGGCGACTATAAAGTGGACCTCAACAGATGGAATACACAGGAATCAAATCAGCTATATCTGTGGAAAGACACCATGGAAAAGCTCAATATCATCAGTAAAAACAAGGCCAGGGGCCCACTGTGGAACAGACCATCAATTGCTAATATACAAATTCCAGTTGAAGCAGAAGAAAATTAGAACATTCCACAAGAGCCAAAGTACAATCTTGAGTATATTCCACCTCAATTTAGAGACCATCTCAAAAATAGGTCTGACACGTTGAACACTAATGACCAAAGACAAGTTGTGGAATGACATCAAGGACATCACACATAAAGATAGCAAGAGGTCATCCAAAAGACAGGAAAGAAAAAAAAGACCAAAATGGATGTCAGAAGAGACTCTGAAACTTGCTCTTGAACATCAAGTAGCTAAAGCAAAAGGAAGAAATGATGAAGTAAAAGAACTGAAGAGGAGATTTCAAAAGGCAGCTCAAGAAAACAAAATGAAATATTATAATGACTGTGCAAAGACCTGGTGTTAGAAAACCAAAAGGGAAGAACATGTTTGGCATTTCTCATGCTGAAAGAACTGAAGAAAAACTTTAAGCCTAGAGTTGAAGGATTCTATAGGGAAAATATTAAACAGGGCAGAAAGCATCAAAGGAAGATGGAAGGAATACACAGTCACTGTACCAAAAAGAATTGGTCATGTTCAACCATTTCAGGAGGTAACATATGATCAGGAGCTGTTGGTACTGAAGGAAGACGTCCAAACTGCACTGAAGCCATTGGCGAAAAACAAGGCTCCAGGAACTGACAGAATACCCATTGAGGTGTTTCAACAAATGGATGCAGCACTGGAAGTGCTTACTCATTTATGAAAAGAAATTTGGAGACAGCTACCTGGCCAACTGAATGGAAGAGACCCGTATTTGTGCCCATTCCAAAGAAAATTGATCCAACAGAATGCAGACATTATTAAACAATATCACTAATATCACGTGCACATAAAATTATGCTGAAGATCATTCAAAAACCGGTTCTAGCAGTACATCAACAGGGAACTGCCAGAAATTCAAGCCAGATTTAGAAGAGGACATGGAACGAGGGATATCATTGCTGATGTCAGATGGATCCTGGCTGAAAGCAGAGAATACCAGAAAGATGTTTACCTGTGTTATATTGACTATGCTAACGCATTCGACTGTGTGAATCATAACAAATTATGGATAACATTGCAAAGAATGGGAGTTCCAGAACACTTAATTGTGCTCTTGAGGAACCTGTACATAGATCAAGAGGCGGTCATTCGAACAGAACAAGGGGATACTGTGTGGTTTAAAATCAGGAAAAGTGTCTATCAGGCTTGTATCCTTTCATCATACTTATTCAATCTGTATGTTGAGTAAATAATCTGAGAAGCTGGACTATATGAAGAAGAAAGGGGCATCACGATTGGAGGAAGACTCGTTAACAACCTGCAATATACAGATGACACAACTTAGCTTGCTGAAAGTGAAGAGGACTTGAAGCACTTACTGATGAATATCAAAGACCACAGCCTTCAGTATGGATTGCACCTCAGCATCAAGAAAACAAAAATCCTTGCAACTGGACCAAAGAACAACACCATAATAAACAAAGAAAAGATTGAAGTTGCCAAGGATTTTGTTTTACTTGGATCCACACTCAACATCCATGGAAGCAGCAGTCAAGAAATGAAATGGCATATTGCACTGGGCAAATCTGCTGCAAAAGATCTCTTTAAAGTATTAGAAAGCAAAGATGTCACCTTGAAGACTAAGGTGTGCCTGACTCAATTGCCTCATATGCATGAGGAAGCTGGACAATGCATAAGGAATACTGAAGATGAATTGAGGACTTTGAATCATGGTGTTGGCAAAGAATATTGAATATACCATGGACTGCCAGAAGAATAAACAAATCTGTCTTGGAAGAGGTACAGCCAGAATGCTCCTTAGAAGCAAGGATGGCGAGACTATGTCTCACATACTTTGGACATGTTATCAGGAGGTACCAGTCCCTGGAGAAGGACATCATGCTTGGGCTCAAGCATAACAAGGATTTTGAGGATGGCGCAGGACTGGACAGTGTTTTGTTCTGTTCATAGGGTCCTACAACAACATTGACAATTTGACATGTGCCCCTTACATACTTTCTCTTTTGCAGGATGTTTTCATATTTAAAATCTATCTATACTTCCACTAACCATGTATCATGAATCACATTATTTCCATTAACCAGATATCCAAGTTAATAGCAGAATTGTACTTAATATTATAAATACCATAAATATGTAGGATCTTGTATCAACAAGGCTATAAGACATACCCTTAAAACTATATCATTAAAAAATGAAACTATTACTTTTAGTGACTACATTCCCAGAATGTTGGAATACTATGACAATGGGTATATGCATTTCAATTATAATAACTATTTCTGAAATTCATTCTAATATGCTCCTGTAATGCACAGTAATACCAATAACAAATGAAATCACCCTTCTCCCTATAACCTGACCACCCTTGAAAGGTCTCCATCCCTTTAAATTTGGCTAATCTTGTGGGTAAAAAGTTCACTGTTGTTTTAGTTTTCATTTGGCTGAATATTAGTAAAAGTGAGCCTCTTTATTTGCTCAGGAAAAGAGAGAGAGAACATTTCCTCTTCTATTCAGAGACTTTCTCCATTATTCTTAATTTATTTTTATTTGTGCATAAGGCAAGGTTTTAATCTTATTATCTTCCAAAAAGATACAAGTTGTTCTAACCCTGTTTATTAAGTAAGCAGTCTTTCCCCCACTTTCTTGTAATGCCAATACAGTGACTTTGAACTGTGTCAACTCAGCTAAATGAAAATACATTTCCTAGAATTCCCTCCCCTATATGGCTCCGGGACAGGGTTGGCTACAAGAGAAATTTGAAAGGTGAAAGTGAAGCAGCAACGATTAAGGCTTTGCAGGTCACGGTAGGGTACAAGATGCTGTTGTCGGCTCTGGCATGATGTTGGTGTGTGCCAGCACCCAGGCCTTGAGTTCCTTCAGCTCCCACCAGATCTCCTCCTTCGGCTTGTCTGAGCCCTGGCCCAGGTAGATGCACAGCTCCCATGGCACAGGATGCCAACTTCTCCTGCAGGTCACCCACAGCACCGAGATTGGAGATGGTAGAGGCAGACACGGGTTCCAGTTTGTCCTCATGGATTCCAGTTTGCCCGGTTTGTCCTTTCTCTCTCCAGCTTCATGTCCAGCTTCCTTCCTGACTGCTCGATCAACTGAGCTGTAGTGGCTCAATCCCTAGCAACAGAGGCCGAGGCAATAGCCTTGCACAGATGACTACACAAGCTCCCATCATTGCGTGAGGTCTAATTCCAGTAATAAGTCCTCTCTATCAGGGTCTGTTAACCTCAGCACTGTTGACATGCTGGGCTGGATAACTGTTGTGGGGGCTGTTCTGTGCTTCATAGGATGTTTAACAGCATCCCTGGCCTCTATCTGCTAGATGCCAGTAGCACCAGCTGCTCAGTTATGACTACAAAAAAAGTTTCTCCAGACATTACCAAATGTCCCCTGGGGGGCAAAATTGCCCCTGTTGAGACCCACTGATGGTGGTTCTCCTTCTGTGATTGAACCAGACTGATATCATCTCCTTATCATATATTGTTTCTAAATTTACTAGGATCCCTTTCCTCTTGTCTTCCATTGACCAAATTGTGTATTTATGTCAGTACCATGCTTTTTAAAATTATAGTAGCTTTAAATCGGTAAAACAAAACCACCACACTGTTGTTGTTTAAAGATTTCTTTGGCCTTTATCGCATATTTGTCATCCATATAACAACATCCAATTTGAGTCATCCTATGGAGAATAGAAACTGGAGCTCCTGGTCCCCTTGAAATTGTATGTAAAATTGTGTGTGTGTGTGTGTGTATGTCCACAGATGGCATGTAAGGTGGTCACTCCAAGTTCTAACATTTTTCTAATCAGTCTATTTTTTTTTTAAATATTTTATTGTATTTCAGGTGAAGGCTTACAGAACAAATAGTTTCTCATGAAACAGTAGTACACATGTTGTTTTATGACGTTCGTTAACAACCCCACAACATATTAACCCTCTAACTTCTCAACCCTTTTTTTTTTTTTGGTGAAAATACACATAGCCAAAGATACACCGTTTCAAAAATTTCTACAT
>NW_004443983.1:5306263-5330774 GCF_000243295.1 Trichechus manatus latirostris
AGGGGACCTCTGCATGAATCTCTCCTCGCTCTCCGTTCTCTGTCAGTTTTCTCACTCCATTTGGTGCTTGGCTGAGTTCTTTATCTCTTTATTTGATATTTTAGGGTTTCAGGATTGTTGTATTCTCTGTTCGGCTTAGTTTTTCGGATCTTTGCTGTGGAGGGACGGCATGGTGCTTCTGCCTAGAGCACCATTTTGCCAGAACTTAATCAGTCTACGTTTTGAGAACCTTTTACCTAAAAGCCTCAGTGCATCTGGTTGACAAATCAGAGTATTCCATTCACAGTGAAGATGAATCCATTGCGTGCACAGAATCCCTTGGAGAAGGACATAACCAAAGGGCTCTCTCCCCATGTCCAGCTAGGACTAATATAAATAGCAACGAACACCTCATGACCTGAGTGTGACCCAAAATCCAGATTGGGTATCTGAGGGGGCCTGGAGCACATGCTCAACTACAAGGTCTTCAATGTCTTGTTTTAGCAGAGATGCATCAGAAGAGAATTATTATCATATATTCATCTCCAGTTCATTATTTGTACTCCACCTGCTTCCAATAGGGTGTGAAGCAGCTTTCAGTGAAAAGCACAGGTAGGAAAACAATACAACCTCTAAAACGAACGTCAGGAGGAAAAAGCCAAGAAGAGGAAGAGGCGATGGGGGAAGGGGTCTGTAGAACAATTATACCGGAAAGCATTGGCTTAGCTCTGAATTCCCTGTCATCCAAGAGAAAAAAGAGAACACAATAGCATGTAGTTCTCTTTAGCTAGCAACAGGAAGCAGAACATCGGAAAGGCATTAACAACCTCCAGAAAATTCTGGCCCCTTTCACCAGTCAAGAGCCAGGCAAGAAGAAGAGAAAAAGTGTGAGTCCCTCCTCAGAAGCCCCACCCCTACAGAAGCCTGTGTTCATTAAAAAACTGCTAATTTCCTGATTACCAAGGAAAAGTTGCCCTTGCACAACTGTTCATTTTTCTCATCAAATATTTATTGGGTACCAGCTAGTGGTCATGGTAGAGCAAGCGGAGGCTTGAAAATTTGGCTGGAATTAAATCTTGAAGGGCGTTTTATGTAAGGCTAAAGAATCTGGGCTTCGAAATGGGAGCCATCAAAGGTTTTTTAAGCAGGGAGTGATGAACTCAGATCTCGGTTTTGTGTATTTGCTTAAGATCCTCAACTCTATACACAGAAGGCTTATGGAGAGGTTAGAATTGGTCAACACACCCTCACCTGGAGCAACCCAGAGCTGAAACAAGGGCATTTCATACAAGCTCAGGGTTCTTTTGCACAGAACTGTGCATCCTTCTTCATCATAAAACAGGTAACAAGGGACTCTGGCTCAGTGATCCCACTTAGACTCAGCTAAAAAGAGAAGTAAAGTCAGCAGCACGGGACTGCTTCCAAGAATAAATCGAGGAGTTTGGGGGGGAAAAAAGAAAAGAAAAGATGTGTTTGCGAGCCATCTAAAAATACATTCCTTGGTGAAGGACACACAGGTACTTTGGGCTTCTCTGTGTAGTTAAAAGAACAAAAGAATGACTGGCTCCCATTAGCACAACTGATAAAAGTGGGATATTTCTATGGGGATAAAAAGCCCAGGGCAACACAACGAGGGCTGAATGAAAGACAGGAGTCCAGAATGGATCGGGGCCCAAGGACAGTGGTTCCAGGCAGAGCCCGATGGTTTGGGGGAGATGTTGGCAAGAGCAATACCCCTTTCAACTGTGTGTGTGTGGGAGGGGAGTGGCAAAGGGAGGAGGGAAGGGGCAAGGAGTGCAGAACGCTGTTCCCCTGACTCTCTGCAGGAAAAACCAATGCCTGCTCACTTCTGACAGTAATCAATGCTTCTGACAATCGTCAGCAGCCTCCTAGCAGAGCCCATGGGCCTGTGCTTGGGATGCCACTCTGAAGATTTGCTCTTGTTGTTGTATGCCATCGAGTCAAATCCAACTCATAGCGACCCTACAGGACAGAGTAGACTCACCAACAATGGTTTGTGTTTTTCTTTAAATCTTTATGAGAGTAGATTGCCAGGTCTTTTCTCCCATCGAGCTGCTGCATCGGTTTGAACTGCTGACCTTTCAGTTAACACCCAAGTGCTTAACCACTGTGCCACCAGGTCTCCTGGTTTGCAATTAGTTACATGTTTTCTGAGCATGAATAATCTGGTAGATAAAGGAAATATTTCCATCATTTGGACATGAAAGTGATTTTTGATGCCAGAAACCCTGAAGCAGGAGTGGGCTGCAATCCAGCCCTGAAGCTTTCACTTTCTGGTGTGTAGATCCTGAGCGTTAAGGGTGACCTGCTGTTTGATAGAGTATAGGGCTGCATGATGTCATAAGTTTGTTTGTTTGCCTTTTTAAAAGCCAGGAGAAGTTTATATTCCCTCTGCTCTTTCTGAGAACCAATCTTTCATAGTCTCCCATGACTCTTATGACTTTCCACAAAGATGTCTCAGGCCGGCTTCACCTATGGTCATTCAACACCTCAGGTCTCCCAGAATCTGTTTATAGAGATAGTTCCTCAGAGCTTTAAACTCGCTGGTAAAGACAAAATTACTCTCCTTGGAGCTTGCCCTCTCTCCTTTCTGACCCCATTTGGACTGAGTGGCCTGGATAAAGTCTTGCAAATGGGCTACCTTCAAAAAATTGTGCTTAGTTAATAAGAGTCTCTTGTGGTACAAAAGATTAGCATGCTCATCTACTAACAGAAAGGCTGGAAGTTCAAGTCCACCAGAGGTGCCTCAGAAGAAAGCCCTGGTGATCTACTTCAGCCACTGAAAACCCTATGGGGAACAGTTCTACTTTGACACACATGAGCTCACCATGAGTTGAAGTCAACTTAACTGTAACTGGTAGTAGAAGTAATAGGAACCTGGTTAATAGGGAAGACCCCAGTTTGAGAGTCAGAATCCTCTCTAGACAAAACTTTAAACTCAGCACATTTTATGATCAGGGTCCATCATCCTCTTAGCAGCCTCACTGCATTTGGCCCCACCTTCTCATGCTCCCTACACCTCCTTGAGGCTCAGATTCTTCTCTTCCTTTGGGATCCTCCACCGAGGTTTGCCTCATCACTTTCCATGGTCCGGACCTTTCCTGATGTCCTCCCTTCCATGTCCTTGGCTCCTGCACTCTGTTCATTATTCTAATGGTGAAGTTGCAGTGCTGTGAAAGCCCTCCCAGATGGCAGATTGTTAGAGATGGTGCGCCTCCTCCTGGAGTGTACATTTAATGTGTGTGCCGCCCTGCACCTTTTCCTGAGTCTTTGTAACAGCACTTGGATTCCTTTTACAGATTTTGCCCCCTCCGTTGCATGCCATCTCGATGGGATTGTCTGGAGACTGTGCTTTGTCACAACAAAAATGTAGATGCCTGACCCTAGCCAGACCAGTCAGGCTCTCTTTGAGGGAAATGACAAAAGGATAACCAACGGCTGGTATTGATTGATCCAAAACCAGGGCTCCTGGAAAACTACACATTAATTCTGGCTACCTAGATCTCCAAAGCCAGCCTCGTGCCCTTCCTGTCTTTTTGAGGCCTTAATTCCATCAGATCCTTCTACGTGTCCAATGAAGTACCCCCCACTTCCCTTACATTAATTAGCAGGACAAAAAGCCCTAAAACCATTCCTTAATCTAAAAGAATGGTAAATTGTAGACATTTTAAGAAAAAAGAAGCCTCCGAAGAGACTCTTAAATAAAGAGGCTTGGGGGAGGGGGCATGTGCTCTGAGAGAACAGGAAATACTGGTGCTTCTGGAGTATCATAGGGTCTCCTTGTTGTTCTAACAATAGCCTCTTCCGAGGGGATGATCAAAAGGCAGAGAGTAACATTTGGCAAGTGTCTACACCTCTGCATGAGGATCCAATTCATTTTATGGTTAGGAAGGATGCTCCACCCAAGCAGCCCCAACCATGCCCTCCCCTGGCTCCCTCCTCGAGGGTGATGCTACAGTAGCAGAGCTGGAGGCCATGTTGGCCCTGTGCCTCTGCCCAGAAGGTGCACAATGGAGAGCAGCCCTACTGGCAGCCCTGGAGGGAGCTTCTACCTCTCCGCTCTGAGGAGGCTCTGCTCTTGGCTATCACCTCCCTAGACCAAAGGGGGAGAAATTAAATACAGTAGGATGAGAGCAGAAACACCATGAAGCTAATACAGCTCAAGGCCCCATACTTGTACAGGACCCTTCCAGTCTTATTCTAAATAAATATTCATTTCTGTCCCTAATTTTGTATTGTATTTTTTCATAAAGCAAGCCCCTTAAATTGTTTAAATATTGGACCCGCCAAAACTTGGATCTATCCCCCAGTATAATACAAATAGTCAAAAGATAAATAAAACTAAGGAACTCAGAAGTGGGAGTTCTCTGAACAAAATAAAAAACTAAAAAGGATTTTCACTTTTGAAACAGAATAGAATTGTAAGCTGGGTGTGTCAGAACCTTCGTTTCTTCTGTCCCACAGGGGATGTCCCTACCCAATAGGGGGCCAGGAGGAGCAGGGAAATAAGCCTTATGATCCCTTGGGCTTGGGGAATTGTCTACGGGTCTGTCATTCACTCCTTCTAGCAGTCCAAAAAGGAAGGGCTGGTCACTGCCAGGTGATCAGGAAGCAGGTGTTTCCTCTTTGGAAGAACCACCACACCCGTTTTCCCCAGAAGGAGTCCACTCTGAACTCAGCAAGGCACTCTACTGAAGGGTCAAGAAATCAGACAAAGAAGATGAGCTAGAAGACACAGCTTTATTTAACTAGCATTGTTCCTTGCCCCATGCAAGGTTGGGGGTAGGAGACCAAAGCCTCAATGCTGAAGCCTTCAGGCGATGTTTCACATGGACTGTCCTTTGTTCTTGTCCAGATTGGCTGCTACTTTATGCTGTGCCCCTGTGAGAATTAGAGAGATAAAGAAAACTCACTCTTCTGTATGGTGATCTAGGCAAACACAGCCTCATGCCTGACACATGGCGTGGTAAGTGGAGCTGGGGTTGATGATAGTCCTCACTCATTCCTTCAGCCCCAATCAGCTCTGGTGGCCCCAATGTCTTCTACCTCTATCTTCCAGATTTGTCTTCATCCATCCCCTGTGTCTACGCTCTAAGCTCTGCTTGTTCCAGTTTCTTGTGCCCATCTGTTTGGAAACTACAACCCTCTACATGGGAGACAATTCTGCAGGGCCAGTGTGAATGATGTCTTTTGGAGCTATTCAAGGTGGTGACCTCTCTCTCTGCTTTCCTTCGCTGGCTGCAGAGTGGAGACAGGTGGGCTGTGTGCCATCTGCCAAACAGAAGTCATGGATGCTCCAAATCCACTTTAGTTTCTCTACCACTGATGGCTCAGGCTTCCTTCTAATTACCTAAGGGCAAACAACCTCCTCCAATGAGAATTCATTTTCTTCGGAAGGCAATACAATCTGGTTTCATATGAAATGTGCCTGTTTTTCCTATTAACAATAGTTTGGCCCTACTCTTGAAGAAGTGATAATCCTGGCATTACCGTCTTAAAGGAGATAGTGCCATCTTCAAATAGTTTCATTCTGGTATGAAATCCCCCACTCACAAATAAAGATAGAGAGGAAGGTGCAGTACATCATACCACTAGTGATTCACTTTCTTCTGCTTCCCTGGAACAATTACTTTCTCTTCTGTTTTAATATATGAAGCACTTATCATAAAGTGTTAACGCTATAACATGGTATATCAATTAGCCATTGCTACAATAGTGCTATATACTAAACACAGAGGCATACAACAATAAACATTTATTTCTCCCTCAGGCACCTGTAGATCAGCTGGGGTTTGGCTGATCTAGGCTGGGCTCAGCTGGTCTTGACTCTAAGAACAGCCTAGGTCTAGGCCTTTTCCACATGCCTCTCATCCTTGTTGGACCAGCAATTTCTTAAGACATGTTGTTCTCACCACGGTCAAAGGTGGGAATGCAAGAGAATAAGCCCAGTCATGCAAACATATTTCAAGCTTCCATTCATGTTATACCTGCTAATATCCCAATGGCCAAAGCAAGTCACATAGCCAAGGCCTACATCAGTTGGGGCAGAAAATGCTCTGTATCTAGTGGAAAGAACTTCAAGGTATATGGCAAATGGTGCCCAGAGAGAGGGTGAAGAATTGAGAATAATAATGCTACCTACCAAAAGAAGGGAGGAAAAAGGACATATATATATACAATCTGGTTTCATATGAAATGTGCCTGTTTATATATATATATATATATATATATATTTAATATATATGTATTAGTTTGATTTGTACTAGGTACTTTGCTATGGCTTTAGGCTAAAAATTTTATTTAATCCTCACAGAAACCCTACATTGTGGATGGAAAACTGACATCCAGATGGGAAAGCTGGTGAGCAAATCGGCCAGGACTCATACACCAATCTAACAGACTCCAGACCATGCCACCAGAATTAGAGCCTAGATTGCAAGCTCTGGAGTGATTTCTTGCTGTTTCGGAGCTACAGATGGGTTGAGCCAGGAAAGATTGTCCCAAAGGGCCTGAAGCAGGACCATTATGCTTGAAGTAATAATTGAAGTCCAGTGACCCGAGTCCTTCGTCATTAGACTATAGATTCACTGCTTGCATGTTCCTTGTGCTCTTTCACACATTAAAGTGAGTGTGATCTCGGACTGTATGATTCACACAATCCTGCCCTAAAATCTATGTCATAAAAGGATTGAGGAGCCATTTTTAAGTCCTATATAACGGGTTCAGGTTTTTACATTTCTTCATTACTTTTCTGCATTTGGCTTACTATGTACTAATACAGAAGATAAGCATGGGTGAAAGAGGATAATGTTATTGGATAGCGGCCCAGGTATAGCTATGAATCCCTTAGCATCAAGATTTACATTGATTAAGATTCTCTTAGGAAGAGCAAAACAGAACACAAAAGTGTGCAGATCGAGTATTAAATTAGTTGGTGCTGAATAAATATTTGTTGAAAGAATGAATTTATCAACAAGGATTTTCCACCTGTGCTGAGCAGCTGCACAGTGTTTTGTGCCATGGGTGCTTGGGCCTGGGAAGTTGATTGAGATTCTTCTAAACCACCAACACTCCTCCATTCAGAGAAAAACACAACCTCCAAAGTTTATTCCAAACCGCCCTTTCCCTCCTCCTTTTAGATATTTAGCGACATCCAGCTCACTCTCCCATATTATTCACTGATGATTTGGCCTCATGTATTACTTCCTTGATCCACTACTCTCACCACCATACTGAGGAACTTGAATACCACTGTGAACAGGGGCGGATTATCCAATAGGCAAGGTAAGCACGGTGCCTACCTTGCTTACCAGATCATCTGTAGTGAACAATTTCACATTTTCCACCAAATCAAAGATTCTGCTTCTAGGTATGGCTGGCATCTGTCTGTCTCCCAACCCCCAGCCTTCCTACAGAATCAAAGCCTCTTTTCAAATTGGCAATCCCTGACGGGGTGGATTACCCAGTAAACAAGGTAAGCACGGGCTGACTTGTGCTTATTTACTAATCTGTAATGAATAATTTCACATGAGTTTCACCACATATTTGATGAAACATGCGAAATTCTTCACTACAGATTAGGAAGTAAGTAAAGTCAGCCCATGCTTACCTTGCTTATTGGATAATTCACCCCTGACTGTGAATGATGCATGGGAATACCTGGGCTTGCAGTTCCGGGCTCTTAATCTTCACCACACTCTGCCGGTTCCACAGCCGATGCTTTTACTTACCTAGGGCCATCACCCTGAGCCATGTTTTCAAACTGCTGGTTACAGCCACTGGGGAGTCATGAAATCAATTTAGTGAGTTGCAACCAGCATTTTTATGGAAGAAAATAGAAAATATCTGAGAACACTGCAAGTAATAAGGGTATCCTTTCATGAAACTTTTGTTTAAATTGTATGTATTGATGTGTGTACAGGACTGTGATGTCAGAATTTTTCTGAGAGTTATGGTCAAAAAAGTTTGAAAAATACTTCCCTTGACTTTTTCATTCGCAGAAAGCAATTTATCTTTGAAATATCTTTCTCTATAGTCACCTAGTTTTACATCTTTTCACTGTCTACTCTTCATTTCTATTCTTCTTATACCCACTGCTTCAGATCATTCAGTTCCACGTGAGGCAGCTGGAAAATGTGTAAAAACAGGAATACTGTTGTATTATAAACCTCCTACTCCATCCCCATCCCCTCCAACTCATAGACACGTATGCATACAAACACAATGTTAAGTGTGGATGGTGTGTGCGTGTGTGTGTATGTGTGTGCGTGTGCATGTGCTCACACACACATACACACATGCTCATGCTTCAATGGAAACTGAGACAGAAGCTGAGTTTCACATCTGAGCTGACATGGGATAGAACAGAGACATCATGGCTGGTAGAGAGAGATGACTGGGAGCTCAGTCATGGGAATTTGCAGAAATCTTGGCAAAGCAAATGGCTGTGGACTTGGGAATTTTAATTAATTTTATGAGATTAACTCAAGATGCAGGAAGATTTCAGCTTTCGTCTGGATTACAAAATCTTAAACCATAAAGGAAAGCTCAGCATTGAACACTCAAGTCATCAATTCAATGTGGACTACCAGGTTCAAATCTTCTCTTTGGGTAATGTCATGGATTGAACTGTGTCCCCCAAAAATATCTGTCAACTTAACTGGGTTATGAGTCCCAGTATTGTATAACTGTGTACCATTTTGTAATCTGATGTGATTTCCTTAAGTGTTGCAGATTCAGTCACTATGATCTAATAAGATGGATTAGTGGCAGTTGTACTGATGAGGTTTACAAGATTGGATAGTGTCTTAAGCCAATCTCTTTTGAGATTAAAAGACAGAAGTGAGCAGAGACACGTGGGAATCTCATACCACCAAGAAAGCAGTGCCAGAAGCAGTGCGCATCCTTTGGACCTAAGGTTCCTGTGCTGAGATACTCCCAGACCAAAGGAAAACTGATGCATCACAAGGACCTTCCTCCAGCGCTGACAGAGAGAGAAGGCCTTCTCCTGGAGCTGATGCCCTGAATTTGGACTTGTAGCCTACTGGACTGTGAGAGAATAAACTTCTCTTTGTTAAAACCATCCACTTGTGGTATTTCTGTTACAGCAGCACTAGATGACTAAGACTGGTGATAGGATACAGCAAGGTCAACCTCAGCATCATCGACACTTTGGACTGGATAATTCTTTGTTATGGGACTGTCCTGTGCACTGTGGGTTCTTTAGCAGCATCCCCGTCCTCTTCCCACTAGATACCAGTAGCATCATCTCCTCAGTTGTGACAATCAAAAATGTCTCCAGACATTGCCAAATGTCTCCTAGGGGCCAAAATTGTTCCACTTGAGAACCACTGGGATATAGCAATGATACCAAAAACAGTGTCACAGAGTGTCTTGTGGTTGATAAGCTCCTTTACATCATTATTTCTTTTGGCCCCCCCATCAGCCCTATGGGCTGAGACAGGCCCTGCTATTCCTTCCACTGAGGGTATCTCAGTGCTCTTGTGAGCTCAGCCTCAGCCTTTCAACTCTGAAGGAGAGAATCTGTGGCTTCTTGTTGTTGAATCAATCACATAATGAACCATCTCCCACCCCATTCTCAGTCCTGTGGCAGTGCCAAGACAGGACTCAAAATACCAGGAAACAAGACATCAAAAGTACTTTAGGAGGCCACGTTTGTACATGTATACTCTGATTCATAGAAACATAGACTATTAACATCATTCACCCTCATTTACAGGAAGCTGAGGCTCAGAGAAGAGAAATACCTTCCCCAAGGTTATAGAGATGTCAGTAGTGGCATTTGCATTGTCACCTGACCCTGAGATGGCACTCAAGGAAAGTAAGTCCCAGTTGATTGCAGTCCCAGTGTGTCTGCATCTTAATTCCAAATTCCTGGAAGGCAGTCGCTGTTGGGCTCTCAAGATGGCAGTATTCCAAAACTCCAGGGGGTTCCATTCACAAAGAACGTGGGAATTCTATGATACCTAGTTTCACAGTATGAACAGGGCTTTAGGGGCCACCTTTATGGATAAATAGCAAATCTTAGAGAAGGTGGTAATGAGTTGGGCAGTCACCTGAAACTACATCTACTGAAGTGATCTCAGGCAAGTCACTAATCTTTGAGTTTCAGTTCCCTTATCTCAATTTGGCAGTAGTAAAACATGGCCTCAAAATTCTTTGACTCTTCTCCCATTGAGAGGTATAGGTCTGTGTCCCTTCCTCTGGAAGCTGGGTCTTGTGACAGCTTGACAAATAGAATATCATGCAAATGCTGCCATGCCAGTTTCCAGATCCAGGTCTTAAGAAACTGGAGTTTTCACTTTATGTCTCTTGAGAAGTTTGCTCTTGGGACCCAGCCACCATGCTGTAAGGAAAGCCAAGTTGCCATACAGAAGCCCATGTGGACTGCCAGCACCAACTTGCCAGCCAGGTGAGTGATCCATCCTGGAAGTGGATTCTCCATCCCCCAGTAGAGTTGTCTCAGTTTATTCTTCACAGAGCAGAAATGAGCCTTCCCCATGGAACATGTTCCAAATTGCAAATCCATGAGCAAAAGTAAATGTTGTTTTGAGCCCCTAAGTTTTGGCATGGGCTGTTCTGCAGCAATAGATAACCAGGAACACCCATATTCTCAGCTTTCCCTATGGAAGTATTATGGCAATCTAATGAAATACAGTGTATGAAAAGAGAAAGCTCTTGGTAAACCAGAAAGAATTGTATCAGCTTTATTTTTTAGTATTCCAAGGTAAACAGGCAGCAAAGTCATGGCTCTCCCAGCCAAGTCAGCAGCTGGCCTGTGTTCAAGGGAGAGGAGATGGTTGCTGAAGGCAGAGACCAGAGAAGTGAGTTTGGAGGAGGGGAAGGCATGAAAAAAGAGGAACTTAGGATAGACTTCAGCAGTTTGTCAAGTCTCAGGGCTAAAGGTGACCCTGTGAGGTTGTCTGAGACCCTTCCTCCAGACAGATACATGAAGAATACTGATTTTATTCTAAAGATTCTATGGGGAAACAAATGTCAGTGTCTAATAGTAAGTTTGAGTTATTCTGTCTTCTCTGTCAGGAAATTCTAAAGCAAGTTCCTCTGGTTTCCTATGTGTCTCATATTCTTGGGTTATGTTGTCAGATAAACTAGGGAACCAAAGTAGAAAGTCTAAAGGGGAAATGATTTAGGGGAGTTGGCCAGAGAGGAGCAGCCAGGCAAATAGACAGCCTGAGGAATGGGTAGGAGCCAGAGACGGAGTGAGGCAAGTTCACCTGGCACCCGCAGAGGCCAGTGCATCCTTAGGCACAGCGTCTGCCCAGAGGGTGTTTCCAAAAGTTTCAATCACTGCAAAGGACTGTTGTATTTTTGTCATTTAAAAAAAAATTCCTCTATATTTATAAAGTATATAAACTGGGTAGACATCTGATAGTCTAGGTCCCAAATTGGTAACGGAAATCCATAAGTTACTTAGCACCTCAAGGTGCAAACACTTCCAAGGAGATCTTCCTGAACTAAGTCCAATGCCTACTCATTGCCCTGCAGTTTTCCTTGTTTGCAATGCAGAGCTGGCCCTGAACTTAGCAGAAGTGGTCTTTGACCTTCCTGCTACACGGAATGTGCCAAAAAGCTAAAGAGGCGTGGGGGGGATAGTTGGAGTTGAATATGTCTTGGAAACCAAAGACAATGTAGGAGCTAAAGCTACTGCCACCCTATTTGCTGTTAGTTGCCATCGAGTCAACTCTGCCTCATGGTGACCTTATGTATAACAGAATAAAACGTTGCCTGGTCCTGTGCCATCTTCATGATCATTGGCATGTCTGCACCTTCCAGTACGATATTGGATCCATAACGTTTTCATTGGCTGATTTTCAGGAGTACACTGTCAGTTCTTTCTTCCTAGTCTGTCTTAGTCTGGAAGCTAAAACCTATCCTACATAGGTGACCCTGCTGGTATTTGAAATATTGGTGGCATAGCTCCCAACATCATAGCAGTACACAAGCCACCACAGTACAACAAACTGAGAGATGAGTAGTCGGCCACCATATTAGTGCCACATAGAGTCAGAGACAGAAGCCAACTTGGTTTAAAAAAATAGAGCTGAACAATGGAAAGAAAATGAGTGCTGATAACATTTTCTGAGCTCACATCCAGCCTTTGTCTGAAGCCAGACCTAACTCCTGGGCATTACAGCTTACATGAATCAATAAATTCTGTTTTTGCTGAAGACAATTTGAGTTGGCTCTTCTGTCACTTGCAACCAAGAGTCCTAACTGACCAATACATACAGAGAAAATATTTTCAGGTGACTGAAACAGGAAAGAACATGGTAAGTGGCTCACTTTTTGCATAAATATTACAAAGACCCTCATTCTAGTGGAACCTTTTTTTTTTTTTTCCCCAGCCACCTAGCAGCCTTCTCAGAGGCAAAACCGGGCATTGATGGGCAGTTACTGGGCATCCATGTTATCTTCCCTCTCAGCGCTGAGCCCTGTGGTCCTTGCATCAACTTGTGCGTACTTTCTCTCTCTCTCTGTCTCTCTCCTCTCTCTCCTCTCCCCCCCCAACTCCTCTCTCTCCTCTCTCTCTCCCTCTCTCTCTCTCCCTCTCTCTCTCTCTCCTCGCCCCCTCCAGTTAGCTTTGACCACAGCAGTGCATGCTTGTGAAAGAGCCTCAGGGCACTAAGGCCAATAAATAGTAAGATACAAGGAATTAAAGTTTTGGAAAATGCACAGCTACTTTCAAGCCAGCCTATTAAAACCCAGCAAGGCATCAGGCAGCGCAGCTGTCTCCAGGCAGGTCCACTTTACCCCCAAGGACAAGGCCCACCAAAGGGTCAGAAGAGCCTCCCCTCAGAAGCGATTTCATTACAATGGCTTGTTCCCCATGTTTTCTGTGACCAAACTGTGTATACTGAATTAAGCTTCTGAAAATATGGCTACCGTTTATAAAGTAGTGACCAAGCCAGTTTTTGTTCTCAGAAAATGCAGCTCCTGTCACAGAGGCTAGGATCTGCCCAGTTGTAACTCAGGGCCTGTAACCCTGAAGGATGAACCAGAAATAAAACCATGGGCCTGAATTTTGAAGTCAGAAAACCTGGATTCAAATGTTTGTTTCTTTCATCTTTAACTTTTGATTCCTCATTTTCAAAAGATTATCACATTACTCTCCCAGCATTCTTGTGAAGATTCAGACAGATTATTTTATGTAGAGCACTTAGCTCACAGTTGACAAATACTAACTGTTCATTCTCTCGTTCCCTCCTCCTTCCTCCTTCAGAGTACAGTCCCGGCAGAAGGAAGGAGACTTGGTGGCTGCCAGGGGGGGTCTGGGGAGGGAAGGAGGGAGTGGCAGGAGGCTTAGCTGTGGTTTTTGCAGGCGGAAAGCTCCAGCTATACTATGCTCACTGCTCCTCCAGGCCTTAAAAACGGGAACACTTTGCTGTGCTCTCAGGGAAACCTGCTTTTTTCTACACCATCTGGCTTCGAGGAGCAGGCCTCTCAGAGGGAGACGGGCAAAGAGAGTTGGGCTGAGACAGGCAGCCAGGGCCTCACTCCCAGCCAGCTCTGACCGGGGCCTCTCCCCTGCCAGAAGACACATTTCGGATTTCCCCTCCTAGGAGATGCTCTCTCTCCAACCCACAGGCCTGTTTGGCAGCCAGGCTCCAAGTGACAGGCTCTGACTGTTGATGATTCACATGGCTTGGATGCCATCCCAGGCTCCAAGTATTTGGATGGTCTGTGGCTTCTAGGAGGAACTCCACTATACTCGCAGTGCAGGGCATGGGATTCCAGTGTAGAAAGAGACACTTCTGCCTTGTCTTCCCACCCCCTCCTTCTATTGTGAGTGCTCTTTTACTAGTATGAGAAAAGGAATATATACCAATACCAAAAAATGGGGCCAAAACTGGAAAATTTACCAGTAATCTAACCCCCTAGAGATAACCATGTAAATGAATCGCATCCGTTAGCATCTCAATCCCCAGTTTGTTCAACACTAAATGTCTCTGTCACTTTTATTTCTTATTAAACATCTTTCTTTCAACAGAACAAGACACTGGGCAAGGAGATTCTATAAGGAGCATTCTAAAACAATCTGAGGCTAGAAGCTATCAGTGCTGGCTGAGCCCCAGGGTTATAGAGGTGAAGGTGGAGCCTCTATGGAGGGTGATGCTGGATACATCCACATCTGTCTCAGCCCAGGTGTGCCCTTCTGAGGCTGATGCAAGTGAGGGAACTCTCATGCTGTTGGGAGCCACACCAACTGACCCTTCTCTGGACTCAAAAACTCTGCAGAGAGGAGAAATGTGAATTTGCTGCATCCAGATTTCTGCAACCACAGGACGACAGGCAGAGAAAGACAGGTACAGAGACAGACTGAGGAGTGTAAACATCCTCACCTCCCCACTGCCTGACGTATCTACATACTGGGCATTTTTCCCCGAGTGCAAGGTCTCTCAAGGGCAGTCCATTCTGCTTGCCTCTGCATTTTGAAAGGGGATGGGGGCGAGGTTTGTAATTACCCTATATTGCTATCACTTAAAGCAATATTCAATTAGTATATTGTGCATTTAAATGACTTATTTATGATGCATAATTGATAAAATTTTATGTAGACAGCTTTGCTGAGTCACTATAAAAGTTTCAAGGCTTCAGATGACAACTAAACTTTTGCTTGGCACTTGGCTTCCATGCCACCCGCTTTTTTGGGACTTGCCCCACCAGAAAGATGGTAGTCCTTGCAGCTCCCAGGTTTGTGACTTTTAAAGCAAAAAGGGCAAGTCCTTGTATTCTTGCTACCAACCCAGGAGGAAAAGAAAGTAAATAGCAGGTGTGGAAACCGGAACTCATCCTCCAGGAGCTAACGATGCCGCTTGCTGGCTGAAGTGCCACCACAGCAAGGGCGAAGGGAGGCCTCCCCAGCCCGGCCTGTGCCTCCAGCCAGGTTTCAAGAAGGGGGTGAAACACCTGGGTGGTTGGCTCACCTGGCTTCCCGTCGTGAAATCTCACTGGCTGCCTTCATCAGTCTCAAGTTTGCAGCCCAGTCAGGCTGAGCAGCAGGAAAATTGGACCTGGGTCAAAGTTAATCTTTGGGGGCCCTTTCTC
The DNA here is from genome assembly GCF_000243295.1 of Trichechus manatus latirostris. Classification (NCBI taxonomy): domain Eukaryota; kingdom Metazoa; phylum Chordata; class Mammalia; order Sirenia; family Trichechidae; genus Trichechus; species Trichechus manatus. Next base: position 5,321,351 of record NW_004443983.1, read on the forward strand.
CCCAGCTGCCTGATTTCCACTAACACTACGAACATCTCACCCAGGCTTCCCTCTATGCACTATCAAGCCACTGCTCTAGAAATGAAATCTCAGGTAAAGTGGCAAGAGTTGTTGCTGTTACTGTTTTAACAGAGTATTCAGATCCCAGACTCAGTGCCTTGCCCACAAAAGCCTCCATTGGTTGAGCAGGCGTGACCCCCAACACTGGGGAAACTGGTTCCTTTGCCTTACTGCTCTGCTGAGAGGCCTGGGGACAAACTAGTTCAGACCTTGCTGCCCAGGGGGTTGAATGGGGGAAACTATGAGGATAATAATCACAATCAACCAAAATCCCATTTTCGACTTCTCTGCCACTTCCATTGTGACACCAGCTGCACGTGCAGCAATTCCTCCTCTGACCCTAACCACCTGGGGCTCCAACAAACCTCACAAGTTAAAGGCTCATGGTTGTCCAGGCTGCCAAGTCAGCCCAAAACATTAGACACCAGCTGCAAGCTTGGAGTCCCCGCAGCATCATCACTTCTGCCCAGCTGGCTACAAATTCGGGGTTTTCCCACTGCCCCTTCAGGATGCCAACCGCTAGCTCAGGGGTTCCCAGTCCCCCTCACTTCTGTCCTCCTGGCTCTCACTACTCCTTCATGCTTGATAACTTGCTAGAATAACTCACAAAACTCAGGAAAGTGCTAGACTTACAATCGCGGTTTTATTATAGCAAAAGGATACAAATGAAGCAATGCAGAGGGCAAGGTCTAACAGAGGTCCCAACTTGAAGCTCTGTGTCTTGAAAAGGGACACAACGTACCTCCTACGTGCACTGATATCTTTCACCAACCATGAAGCCCACTGAGCTTGCATGTCTAGAGCCTTTTTTGGGGGGGTTGTTATGTGATTCAAACTCTAGCCCCTCTCCCTTGAGGCTGGTCGGTACCAGGAGGTGATCACGAGGTTCATATCACATCACATGGGTCTTTCTGGCCAGCCCTACCCAACAGTCACCTCATCAGAATAACCTGTTAGGTTAGGTGTGGTCTGGAGGCCTCAAAGACACCTTATGATTACTGGGGAAATTCCAATAATCATAATTGTCTTTGAGAGACTACCTCTTAGGCACCAAGGACAAAAACCAAATTTTGGGGGTAAAGTTAATGAAACACAGAAACAAAAGCCTGTCCTCCTTGGCAGGTGGAGCAAGATGAATACGATGATGTTTGTTAAGCATACAGAGCACTTTGAAATAACGGAGCTCTAAACCAGTTGCCATCACGTTGACTCCAATTCATGGCAACCCCAGATGTGTCAGAGTAAAACTGTGCTCCATAGGGTTTTCAATGTTGATTTTTCAGAAGTAGATCACCAGGCCTTTCTACTGAGCCACCTCTGGATAGACTGAAACCTCCAGCCTTTGGATTAGCAGCCAACCTTTTGTACAACCCAGACTCCAGTGGAGCTCTACCAGGCTTTATTTATAAACTCTGTGGTCCACCCTTAGCACACTGTGCTGCCTGCAGGATGATCATTCTCTCGCTCCAATCTCTGGAATTGCTTCTGCCTCAGACCAGCCTAGGCCTCCTAATCCCTAGGATGTATTAGAAGTCTCACACCTGTGTGGGTCTGAGTTCAATTACACTCATCAGGCAAGGGATTTAGGGAGCTTTAATTTCAGGCTGGTGTTGAACGCTTTTAAATTATTTTAAATTTTCTGAGGCACCCAGGTGCAATACACGTCTTTCATAAATTACAGAGCAAATACTGTGGTAGTTGGGTGCACAGAAGGGCCAAGGATCAGAACAGATCCCCAAAGGATGAAAGATATTTCTGGCAACGAGAAGAGCTTATCACACACCTATCATCATTGTTAATGGGACTGGGGTGCTCGGCTCACTCCAGAGGCACAACACAATGCAAATTTGGCTCTTGCAGTTCAGTTCCTGGCTGCTCCCTGCCCACTCAGTACCACTGAACCCTGGTGAAACGTGTGTCAAATTCTTCAAAACAATTATTGCTGCTAGAGGAAAAATGATCAGCAAAGCATTCAGAAGTTAACACCTCCTCAGAGCTGGAAATGGAAATGAAAATGAATTCTGGAAATGTTTGCATTCTGTTTAATATGAATCTGCAGACATCTCCACTGCTGTGTGTGAAACAGAAGAAGGGATTTTAACAAGATGGTAATGAGCTTAGGAAAAGCACTTGCAAGGTCTACAGGCCAGAGTAATGGACTGGCAGGTGCATGCCCGAGTTCCTGCTGTGGTTCTGCTGTGTGACCTTGGGCAGGCTGCTTAACCCCTCCTGGCCTCCTTTGGGAATATGACTCACAAAGGTGTCTGGACCAATAACTTATGTTCAAATCCAAATAACGATGCAGACACCAGGTAAAATTGGCTGGAAGCCCCATCATACATGTGCAGCAATAAGGCAGCTGAACAAAAACTCCTGTGGAAAGGTAAGCTTCTTTCATTCTGGTGACCACTGGGACCCAAATTCTATTGGTTTCTGGACAAAAAGATGATTTGGGGAAAAGCCCAAGGATGGGATGGGAGACCCCTCCATCAACAACGTTCTACTTAGAAGAAGAGCCTAGAAATTCTGACGTTTCCCAGGCATGAAATTTAAAATTAAAAAAAAAAAAAATCCGTTGCCATCTAGTTGATTCCTACTCATAGCAACCCTACAGAACAGAGTAGAACTGTCCCACAGGGTTTCCAAGGCTGTAATCTTTACAGAAGCAGACTGCCACATTCTTTTTCCCACAGCTTGTGGGTTCTAACCACCATTCCTTTCAGTTAGTAGCCTAGTGCTTAACTATTGCATCTCTCATAGAATGTTAAAATGGGACTTATTATATCTCAGTCTTGGCTGAGACGCCAAAGGTTAAGAATGAAATAGCAAATGTTAGGATCTGAGAAAGCCCCAATCCAAAGTGATGTGCCAAACCACTTATGCGGGGCATTGAAAGATTTGTCCCCTAGCCATCATCTGCTTGGAGGATCTAAAGCATTGAGATTAAAGAAGCCTTGAGACTTTGAAGAGAGTTGAGTGTGCTGTGAGTCTAGCAGATGCTACTTCCCTGCGTGGGGGTTGGGCAGGAAGGGTGACTTCCTTCTTACCAATTCAGCTGAGATAGGACTTCAAAGAATCACTTGGACAGTTTGACCTGTGTCTCCTAGAGTATGTTGGGTGCAGAGACTGGGGTCAGACTCATACTCAAAAAAGTCCACAGACAAGAGGCTTACTAACGCAGCCAGAGGTGGCAGAGTAGAGAGGGAGTATATTGAGGGCAAATGGCACTTCCGTAATGGCAATTTCCCAAGGATTAAATGTGGAACCTCAGGGAGGGAACTGGCTTGGTGATAGCTTAGACCCTCATCAAGTGGACCACCTGGATGTTCATGAGCTAGAGGAGAAAAAGTGGCACTCATACCAAGGAAGTTGCAGTTGAAGGTTCTCAAGAGGCAAAAAGCCCTCACAGAATCCCACAAAAAGGTCCTCATTGGGAATCTACCAAACTAGGAGACACCAATGTGGGTTGCAGCTATGCCAGTCAAATAAGACCTTTCCTAACCCCTTACCTCTTCACCCTCCACCATCTCCAAGCCCTGGAGGAGCCAAGAGAGCAGCCTGGTAAAGTGGGGAGGAGGAGATGAGGGACATGGCAGGGGGAGAATGGCAAAGAAGCCAACCATTCTTCCTCCCCTACTACTCAGATCCAAGCTGGAAGGAGGAAGAAGATTTAATTTTTTAATTAAGTTTGAAATTTTAATTATTATGGCAGACTGGATATTTTAACTATTGAAATGAAGCTATTCTTATAACTTAAAATGACTGGAGGATTTTTTTTATTATCTAAGAATAACAGGAAAAGCCATGGGATTTGCCTGAGCATTCATCAAGTGCTTGGGAGTGAAATGGTCCACAGAATGGATTTAAAGGGTCAACAGTGAGAAAGAAGAAAATTGTTTTCTGCCTGTACCCCACTGAGTTCAGGTCATTCAATGTGCCAGTTACATATACTTCAGGACTGCAGTGTGTGAACAATGATTAAGTTACCACCCCCTGGTACAGGTCTGACTTGGTGAGAGTAGTCAGTCCATTCAGCAACCCAGCTGAACATCTGAGATAGCCTCATGTTGACAATGAAGCCACTACTCCCTGGACACATAGCTTAGAGAGGTTTGGAGATGTGCCTGTTCTCAGTCCCTAAATGTTTAATTGGTGTTTCAGAATAAATACACTTCCAAAAGTGTTTCTTACCACTAGAGTATACATTAGAGTTATAGATATGCTTAGATAAAAGCAATTTCATTTCACCTGAGTTTATCAGTTAGAAGTGAAATCAGAGAGGTTAAAGCATTTGCTAAGGTCACTGTCCTTTTGTTTGAAAGAAGGAAGTAGGAAGAGAAGAAAAAAAGGAGGGAAAAGAGTGAGAGGAAAGGAGGAAGAAAGGAAGGAAGAAAGAGTAAATAGGCCAAAGAGGGGGAACATTTATTAGCTCATGTATCTGAAAAGTCCAGGCATTACTTACAACAGGTATGGCTGGATCCAGGTGCTCTGTTAATATTGTATCTTCCATCATTTCTTGGCAATGTATTTCCTTCCTATGAGGTGATAAAAATGGCTATCAGATGCTCTAGTCTTATATTCTGTTCACTTGTCAACCCCATGAAAATGAAGGGATTCTTCTCAGTAATTCTAGTAAAAGTCATAGATTAAATTCCATTGGCCTGGCTTAAATTGCATGTCCAGCTCTGAACCAGTCAGCAGGACTCTGCAGGGCCTGGCCTTGCACGTATACTACCTAGGGCTGGAGGGTGAGATCAGCCCCATTTAAAACATGAAGTGTGGCTCCTGAGGTTCACCCTTCAGCCAAAGATTAGACAGGCCCATAAAACAAAATGAGACTAAATGGGCACATCAGCCCAGGGACAAGGACAAGAAGGAAGGAGGGGACAGGGAAGATGGTAATGGGGAACCCAAGGTCAAGAAGGGGAGAGTGTTGACATGTCATGAAGTTGGCAACCAATGTCACAAAACAATATGTGTATTAATTGCTTAATGAGAAACTACTTTGCTCTGTAAACCTTCATCTATAGTTCAATAAAAAATAAAAAAACATGGAGTGTGGGTGAGGAAGATCTGCTGTGACTTGAAGACAGGGGCATGAGCAATGGGCAGACAACAGCTTTCCACTGCAGACATTGAGCCAGTAAGTAAATGGCAAAGCCAGGGTTCAAACTCACTTTTTTTGTTTCCTAAACAAAAGATTTGTTGAGGCCCAAAGTAATTTTATTGATGTGTCCCTCTTCTTTATTTATTAGCCAGCATTAGTACAGTGGAGCCCTGGTGGCACAGTGGTTAAGAGCTCAGGCTGCTAACCAAAAGGTTGGCAGTTCAAATCCACCAAGCTGCTCCTTTGAAACCCTATGGGGCAGTTCTACTCCATCCTATAAGGTCACTATGAGTTGGAATCAACAGCAACAGGTTTGGTTTATTAGTATGGTAAATTTTGGGGCCCAAGAATTCAATTCATCCTGAGCTCCTAGGTAAAGGACCTGCTAAAAATAAACCCATGTAAATAATATAATTTCATATTTGAAACAGAAAATGCAGCCATCAACCTCTCTTTATTAGTATTTTTTAAGAAAACCATTTGTGCTCTAATTTATTCTGACACTAGAGAAAGCTTTGATTTGATAAATTCCTGATTCAGGATTACAAAGTGTGGTTGCTTTCACATGAGTGAGACAAATTTAGAGGAAGCTGGCAATAAAGTCAAATGTATTCTTCAATGCTCTTTGGAGTTCTGTCAACAATTAATTCTATTTCTATTCTAATTAATTCTATCACAATTAATTCCAAAAGTAAAGAGAGCTTAATATGACTTGTGGAAGTGACAACATTGTTAATTTGTCAGACAAGGGATCAAGAGCATAAATAGAATGTCTAATGTGAAGTCTGGTTTTTTTTCTTTTGTTTATTTACTTGTACATGAGAAAAGAAAAAACATTTTTTTTCTGGAGAAATGACAACTGGATTTTAAAAAATCTGTATCCCCTGCTACATTAAACTGCAGAAGGTTAAATGAAATAAGAGTAGATTCATCCTGGTGGTTGGCCAGTCTAACCTAATCATGCAAGGCTTTATCTGAAGTTTGGAAACACAGAAATGGGAGGTAGGTGGGCTGTGATACAAATGAGTAGTATTTCCATAATCTCCTACAACTCCCTGCTTAGCAGATACTAAGCCTAAGATTGGAAGGCCAGACCCTGCTCTGCCCTGCCTGAGATTGGGTGAGAGGTAATTGGAAGCTAGAAGGCCTGAGTACCCTGAGTGCTTTCAAGGGTGACATCACAAGCCTTTGAGGGCCAAGGTCCCAGATCTGAGTTATAGTGCCTGAAGCAGGCAAATTGAAGATGGGCTGTGCTGTTTGAGAGCTTAGGGATCAAGGGGTGTATTTTTCAACGCATTTTTGCAGAAATCATTGTATCCACACACAATCCCTAATAAAGATGGGCTTCCCTTGACTTCCCCAATGAGAAGCCTAAGTCTCAGAGGGGTAAATTCCTTACCCAGGGTCACAAGTTTAATGGCAGGGCTAGGACTAGAACCAAGTCTCTCAATTTTCAGTACTTCTAGAGGTCTGGCCTAGGGACAAGCATTCAATGATGGCCACTTTAAAGCTTGATCATCCACCCATCCATCCGTCCACCCATCCATCCATCCCATCCATCCATCCACCCATCCATCTATCCCATCTATTCATCCATCCCATCCATCCATCCACCCATCCATCCGTCCATCCCATCCATTCATCTATCCCATCCATCCATCCCATCCATTCATCCATCCCATCCATTCATCCATATATTCACCTGTCCACTTACTCACACGCCCATCCATCCATCCATCCATCCATGCATCCATCCATTCATCCACCTTCTTTCTAACAAACATTCCCGAGTGTCCATATATACCAGACTGGGCAAATAAGACAGTCTCTACCATCCTAGAGCGTATGCATCAGAGAAACACACACATTGAACAACTTGTCCCAAGAGTGATGAGTGCTGTGGGATCGTGGAGCAAGGGCCTGAGCTAGTCTCGGGGGTCTTGCTTTTCAGGAAACACTACTAGCCGAGGTGTGAGTCTCTGAGAGTGTCAAAGCCAATGTGGGACAACAGCTGGAAGGATAAGGCTGCTCAGGGCGCCCTGCACAGAAAGAGGGCTTTGTGCTAGCTCAGTGTGGAAACTCTGACTTAAGCAGTGCGGCTTTCAGATGGATTTCCTATCATTTATCTTCTTATCAAAAGGTTTAATCACTTTCGGCTCTCCTGACTATATGGGAATAATGAGCTGATTCTCTCCCTACCAATACAATGCACAATAGAAACAGTTCAGAGACTATTTAGCCTTATAAAGTGTATGTTTTTAGTGTATAAACATCATTAAAACCACAGTAAAAGGAATGTTTAAAGAAGGAAAATAAATCTCAGTAATCCCACGCACAGTGATTTCATCAATGCACATTGCCTGCTGGTCTTGGTGTGCACACCAAGATGAATTTATGTGAAAATTAGCTGTCATCTCATTTCCCCAAGAAGCTGAATATATTATGACATGTACTGGACCTGTGGCGTTTGGAGGAGAAAGCATGCTCCCTCATGATTTTCAACTTTTCTATCCAGAATAAAAAAGTACTTAAAAGCTGAAAAATAATCGCAGTGGTTTCTGAACAGAGTTCAGCTGCTCAAGTCTCAGAAACAGTTATAAATTATATTACATTCCTTGGGCCAAGGTCTATACCATATACCTTGATACCTCAATTAACCAACCCCCTAAACAAAGCTCATTTATATGAAGCCAGACGTATGAAATAACAAAAGCTGCATGAAACATGAGACATTCTGAGGCAGTGGCCACCTGTATTTGTTCCGCTGGCCCTGTGCAGAATGGTCAAGTCTTCAAAGTGAATCTGGTCTCCTCAGTCCCCTTTTTCTGTTCTCTCTCCCAGGTCAAAGTCAGGGCCCTCATCCTCTCTCCACCACCAAAGGGAGAGATTTTTGCCACCAAAAACGAAACAAACTCTCTGCCATTGAGTCGATTCTGACTCATAGCGATCCTAATAGGATAGAGTAGAATTGTCCCATAGGGTTTCAAAGGAGTGGCTGGTGGATTTGGACTGCCAACCTTTTGGCTGGCCGCAGGGCTCTTAACCACTGCGCTACCAGGGCTTCTCATCACTGATACTCCTTCACAAAAGCAGGTCACTTGGACTTTTCTCTAACTGTACAAAAAAGGTGGATTTTAAGTATTTACAAGTGAGTGAAGAGATGGGGGTGGGGGCATATGGACCCTAAAAACACCCTAGAGCCTGGCTACTCATGCACCAGTAGCATCTGTAGTCCCTGGGAGCTGTTAGAAATCTCTCAGGCCCCACCCTAGCCCTACTGAATCAGATTGTGCATTCCAACAGGACCCCCCAGGAAATGCTGATGCTGCTGATCAGGGACCACATTTTGAGAATCACTGCCCTAGAACTATTTAGGGAATCCACACACCTGGAATATCCCTCCTGGGGTGTTTTCTGGTGGGGTTTGCCAGTAGAAGAGGCAGTTAATGAGCTTTTATCACCTCCATATTTGGAGAGAAGACCAACCAGCAGGGCACTGGAAGGGGAAAAGCCACTTCCCTTTACCACCAGCTGTGTCCCAGGCCCAGCCCACCCTGTAGCACTCCTTACCACCATCTCCTTACATCTGCAATGCAAGCTGTCAGGCACAAGAAACCCCAGTTAGTTAGTACAGTGTGATCACATTTTATAAAAATCTTAACTGTACAAATCTGAAGCCATGTGACATAAAATAGTATTGGTAAAGTCTCACATTATCACAACTGGAATTAATGCGAATCCTCCAAAACTAAAAGAAAGAAAAAAAAAATCCATCGAGAACTGCATCATTTCGGAGGGCCTTGGAAACAGTTTATACTTTTCCCACATGCTAGGCCACAGAAATACCTGCCATTCCCTCTCAGTATCTGTATTCTGTGAACCTCCTCCTTGTTCACACATATCAAAGAGTTTGCTAGTATCTTCGTGAGTGTTTTGCTAATATTTTAGTCTTCACTGTTATAATTCATTATCTTTTAAAAATATGGTAGCAGTCCCTGATGGAGCAGGAGAAAAGTGGCGTGCAGAACTCATATACTAGTAAAAAGAACAGACTTAATGGTCTGAGACTGGAGTAACCCCAGAGACCATGGCTCCCGGATTCTCTGTCAACCCAGAACTAAAACAATTCCTGAGGCCAACTCTTCAGACAAAGATTAGACTGGACTATGAGACATAAAATGATACTCGTGAAGAGCATGCTTCTTAGCTCAAGTAGATACATGAGATTAAATGGGCTGCTCCTGTCTGGAGGTGAGA
>NW_004443983.1:5330874-5346975 GCF_000243295.1 Trichechus manatus latirostris
GGAAATCAGGGGTGGAAAGGAGGAGTGTGCTGTCACAGTATAGGGAGAGCAATTAGGGTCACATAACAAGGTATGTATAAATTTTTGTATGAGACACTAACTTGAATTGTAAACTTTCACTTAAAGTACGACAATTAAAAAAAAAAAAAAACTATATACAAGACCAATGGGCACACTAGCCCAAAAGCAAGGACAAGAAGGCAGGAAGGGAGAGGAAAACTGTATGAATGGAAACAGGGAACGTGGGGTGGGAGAGTGCTGACTCATGCGCGGTTGGCAATGAATGTCACGAAACAATTGGTGTATTGACTGTTTAATGAGAGGCTGACTTGCTCCGTAAACTTTCACTTAAATCACAATTAAAAAAATATATATATATATGGTAGCAGTATCATCTAAAAGATCACTCCATGGGGCTGCTCATGCTAAAGCTGGTCAAATCAAAAAACCTGTTGCTGTCAAGTCAACTCTGATTCATGGTGATCTCAAGTGTGCAGGCATCCCCAGGTGACCGCATGTGTGCAGCGTAGAACTGCTTCATAGGGTTTTCGAGGCCGTGACCTTCCCAAAGCGGATCGCCAGGCCTTTCTTCTGAGGTGTCTCTGGTTAGGTTCAAACCACCAACCTTTCAGTTAGCAGTCAAGCACTTAACTGTGCCACCCAGGGACTCCAAAAAGTGCCCCCAAATCAATAACCTTTCAAAGTAGGTTAGATTTGGTAAAATGCCTTGAAGAAGCCCAACTGTATGCTCTGATGTGCTGTTAATTTAGGAAAAAGCTCTGCAACATATTAAACATAATGCTAAGAAAAATAAAAAGCAGCTTTAAAGCACAAGTACAATGTAGAAATTATAAATTTATGTTCTCCTGAAACACGTCCGCCCGAGTTTACATTTGTTGCTATGGGAAAATATGTCTTGAATTATGCAAGGTCTTCAGAAAAGCATCTGTTGCATAAAATGTGACCACCACGTACATGAAATATTTTATTCCTCAGGCCACTGAAGCCAGAAATGTATCCTGGTGTGTCCACCATGATTTCTCCCCTCCGTACGGAACGTCTGACAGGAGATAACAGGAATATCTGGAATGTAGCCCCTCCACTGGCTGAGGCCTCAGGACCCCCCTTTGTCCCCTGGTGCCTCACACACCACACTGCATGCAGTGGACACCCAGTAACATGATAATTATGCCATTACCAACAAGAGCTGGCTGTCGACTTGCTCTCTGTTTTTCCTTTTCTTTTTCTTCTTTTTATCTAGACTGATAAGACGTTTTGAGCCCTAGCTTTCAGCAGGGCTCTTGTCTGCTTTGCTCAACATTTGTTTTACTTCTCAGTGCCTCAGTTTACCATCTGCGCAAAGAGCTTTGCCCTCTGCCTGACAGGCATTTCTTGGAGGGAGTTGTGTGAAGGATACAAAGCCATTGAACTATGGTGCCCTTTAGAGCTGAGGAGAGGCAAGGGCCTCAGCTGTGTCACCAGCAGTGGGAAAAGGTCAGCTATGTCGCCAGCAGTGGGAAAGGGCCTGCGAGTCCATCCACACTCCCATGCCCATCCTCACCTTTGGGTGTGGAAGCCTAGAAGGATACAACTATCACATTCCTTTCCCCTTGGCAAGACCTCTGGTGGGACATCTGGGTATTGGAAAAGGCAGGACTGTATCTCAGCACAGAGGGTAGGTTTAGCTCTGGGATCTCTCTATCAAGTAACTGGTTGAAACTGTGAGTGGATGAGCTCTGAGTATTAAGAAGTAATAAAGAATAGTGGTGATAGCTGCACAACATGGTGACCACAGTCAGGGTCACTGAACTATACATGTAAAACATGTTGAATTGGCAAATGTTTTATCATACATATATTTTAACAAAATTTAAAAAAAAAAAGAAGTAATAAAGAAATGAGGTCAAAGCCTGGGAAACACTCCCACGTGAGGAAGGAGAGGAGGAAGAGTTTGCAAAAGAAGAGCTGAGAAGATCATCCCAGGGGTGGAGTAAGAAGGGTCCAAATAGAGACAGTTCTTTTTGCCTCCTTTTTACAAATTTATCCTCAGCCGTCATCCCATAAGTAGTGTTACCGAGGCCAAGGGAGAAATATTAAGTTAAACTGTATGAAATTGCCACTTTTTAGTAAAAAATAGTTGCCGATTGGCATTTCATACAACTTAACCTAAAAATAGGTCTCTAGGTGGCACAAACAGTATGCACTCGACTTCTAATCTAAAGGTTGACAGTTTGAAGCCACCCAGCAGTACCACAGAAGAGAGTTCTGGCAATCTGCTTCCATAAAGATTATAGCCAAGAAAACCCTATGGAGCAGCTCTACTCTGAGTTGTCATGAGTCAGAATCCGTTCCATGGTAATGAGTAATCTACAAATATCGAGTGGAAAGGCTTGGAAGGGACGGTGTGGGACCCTCGGAATTTTGCCTGTGGTGGGAGGTGGGCTGGGGACGATGGCGGTGAGTGAAGTAGCTGAGTGGAGAGGGCTCTGTGTATCCTCTGCTGTGGGGAGAGCACAGCAGAGTGGGGCATGGCTCTCGGAAATGGATCCGCCCCCTCTGGGTGGTGGTCATGCCCTGGCAGAGGGGATTACTCTTCTTGTGAGCTACGCCCTGTCCCTGTCGCTCTCATCACGCTGCCGTGTAATCGCTTGTTTGCAGGTGTGTCTCCCACACTGAAGGATGAGCGCCCCAGGACAGGGGACTGTCCCCTGCTCATTCCCAGCATGGAGCTTGGGTCCCCGACACATGGTGGAGGCTCAAACACATGGTGACTGAACTGAAATAGAGGCCTACTCATATTGATAAAAGGTCAATAAAAAGGAAAGCCTCCTTACTGTGGAATCCATTAATACAGCATTTCCATGGAGAACTAGTACCCGGGAATCTCCAAGAGTAAGGAATAAAACCAGTAAAAAAAAAAAACAGTTGCCATGGAGTCAGCTCAGAGTCTTGGAAACCTCATGTGTGTCAGAGTAGAACTGTGCTCCATAGGGTTTTCAGTCGCTGATTTTTTGGAAGTAGACTGCCAGGCCTTTCTTCCCAGGCACTTCTGGGTGAACCTAACCCTCCAACCTATCAGTTAGCAGCCAAGTATGTTAAGTATTTGTACCATCCAGGGACTCCAAGAATAAGCAAAATGATACAGTATTCAATCAACTGAGGATTCAAACAATTGCAGATCAAAAAAATATGGAAAAAAAAGTTTTTTTCTTATCATTATTCCCTAAACAATATAGTACAACAACTATTTACATAGCATTTACATTGTATCAGGTATTATAAGTAGTCTAGAGATGATTTAAAGTATAAAAGAGGATGTGTGTAGGTTATATGCAAATACTATGCCATTTCATATAAGGGACTTGAGCATCTGGGGATTTTTCTATCCGAGGGGGTAATGGAACCAATCCCCCCGCAGATACCAAAGGACAACTGTATAACCTGAAAGTAATATGGCTACATTGCTTTAAATATATTCAAACTAGTTCCACTATTTTATTCTGTACTTCAAATATTTTAATCTATTCACTCAATTCACTAATTCATTCTAAAACATGTGAAAGGTACTGTGCTTGGTATCACGGGGCTACAAAAATAAATCAGGCGGGGAATTTGCCTTTAAGGAGATTTCTACGAGTAGAGGTGCTAAAAAAAGGTAGATTAGATTAAATGAATATCCTTCCAGTTAGAAAGTGATAAGTGGTATATGAAAGACACAGATAAGTGCTGGGGGCTTCTGAGGAAGGAAGGCTGCTTCCAGCTGCAGGATGAGAGATGTCTTTGTGAAGGGAATTCTATTTGGGGATACAGGGCTATTGGTGCTCCATATGGTTTTTATGGCTGTGACCTTTCAAAGTCAGTCACCAGGCCTTTCTTCCCAGATGCCTCTGGCTGGGTTCAAACCGCCAGCCTTTTGGTTAGTAGCCCAGCGCAGTTCTACTCTAAAACACATGGAGTCGCTAAGAGACAAAAGCTACTAGACAGAAGCTGATGGTAGGTAGGTAGGTAGGACTGTTGGTGAGGAAGGGCATTGTGGATGGGGTGAACAGCAGAAAGAAAGAATGTGCTCCCAAGGGCACCATGGATTGTGTTTGCATACCCCACAAAATGTTTGTAAAGTCGAGTAGCCAAGCTGAAGACTGGGAACTTGATTCTGTAGGTAGTAAGGAGCCACCAAGAGTCCAGTCAGAGGAGCGACTAGGAGAGCAGCAGGTGACAGTGGGTGTGTGGTAGGTAGAATCGGCAACCGCAAACCCAAAGAGCAGGAGGTTGTATGAGCCTTTAACGGAGAGTTCTGAGCTAAAAGAAATAATGTGTATTTTGAAAAGTGAAATCCTCACCTTAACTCTGTCTGCCTTGGTATTAATGTAGTCCAGCAACCTAAACCTCAGAGTAACCAAGAAGATTCTGGCAATATGCACAAATTGATTTGCTAAGTGAATGAGAATGGCAAGCGCCCTTTGGATTAACGCTATGTAAAACAGCATGGGAACAAAACCAACCAGACTGGGCCATTTCAGTGTAAGGACATTGGGAAATGTCCTGACAATGTCACATCGACTTCACACTGAGTCATCATTAATGATAAGTGGCTCTGAAGAGGTCCCACAGGTGAGTGGTATGTGAGCAAGTCAAACATGGTGCATCAGCTGCCGATAGATTACCACCAGCATGACCCCTGGGATTAAACACCTACCGTGTTTTCTCATTTAATTTTCAAATCAACCCCATGTATGATGTCACTCCCATCTTGTAGATAAAGAAACTAGGCTCATAAAGGTATAAAAACAAAAACAAACAAACAAAGCTTAAAATAGACAACCTTGCAAGCAAGTGGCAGGGCCTCATTGGAATCCACGGTCTTCTGACCTCAAATCCAGGGCTCCCCAGAAGTCATACATTTGACTAATGAATGCCAGCTCCCCCGCTTCTCAGAATCTTGAGTTCCTTACCTGTAAAAGGGGGTGGAGACAGAGAGACCCGTACTAAGTCTGTTCACCTCACAGAGCCATTCTGAAGCTCAAACGTACAGGTACCTTTTAAACACTGAGTAAAGACTTTATTAACAGGCATGCTTTGATTAAAGGATGGAGTGCAACAATAGCTGTGCAAAACATGGGCTCTTCCAAACAACAGCAGGATTGGCACAGTTGAGTGGTAATGGGAGGGACCCGCATTGAAGAGGGTGGTTGGAGGAGGTGGCCCTGAGAGAAGCTGGAGGAGTGAAGGACACACTCCTCAGGCTCTCCAGTCTTACCTAAGGCCACTTCTGGGTCCAAATTAAGTGCGACAGAATCCCCCCACCCCACCCCAGCTGTCTTTCTGAATGGCCCCAAGGCAGTGAGTTATAACTCCAAAGAGGAGAACAAGGCTTGTGGAACTCCATCCCTAATTTCAGTTCCCCTCAAGCTGCCCCTCCCTTCGCTGGCCAGGTCCCAGGCCTCTGGCCAGGTGCTTGTGCTGATAGATAGCTCCAGTCAAGGCCACTAGCAGCAACATTGCTGAGCAATTTGGTCTGAGTCCATGAAGCTTGTCCCGCCACCAAGAGAGGACTGCATCCAAAATGAAGCCAGGAAGCCTTCCTTTTCCTTTTAGCTGAGGGGGCCTATGGCTCCCCACAGTCTGCGTGATAAATCAATTCAAAGACAACAGCTTTGGGACCACAGGGGCCCTTGTCACCATAAGCCAAAGTCAGAGTCAGTGCTGCAGGATTTATTTTCTTGCCCATAAATTCTGGTTATCGGAGCATGTCCCCCCAGCTTTGTGAATTGTCTCTAGCTGGAGCCCATGTACAAAGCTAGGACTGCAGTTCTCAGCCTTTGCCTTCTGTCCTCAGACCAAGAGTCTAGGACCAGCAGAGAAGGTACCACTTATCTAGCAAACAATAAACTTTTGGTTTGAAACTTTGAGTGTAAAGAAATATTGGGGGTGGTAGCTTCTGCCTAAATTATCCCGAAAATGGCCTCTGCCTTCGGCTTGGCTTGGGCTGTGGAGAGCTGGTGTCCTGGGCTTTGGGCTACCCTCCACTGAAAGATGAATGTACTAACCAGAAGTTTTTCCTGAACTCCAGACTCCAGCAGGCCTTTGGCTGGGTGTCTGAGATGTGTCTGCCTGGTATGTGTACGTGGCTATGAGAATCCTTATTGGGGTAGGGTCTGGAGCTTTCCTACTTCTTGAGAGATCCATGATTCAAAAATAGTTAAGGACTGTTTCTCCAGGAAGTTAAGCCTCCTTTGTTCTTCCTCTCTGAGAAGCAGGGGCCTTTGCTCCCAGACTTTCAGAAGCTGCTTCATCTGCCTGGAGAACAGCTGAGGACAGGGCTCCATGGCATGGCTCTGGAACTGTAATTTAGCTTTTCAGAAATTGGCAGCACGTTGTCCCTGACTCTTGGCATAGTCACCTCTCTCTGCCTCACCCTTCCTGGCCCTTCTCCCTTATAAAGCAGATCTCTCAAAGAGCAGAAACGCACTTAGTTACATCCTGGAGTAGGTACCGACCTGATGCTGCAGGGGCCTTCTTGGGGACAGAGTGCAATCTGCAAAGAGACTCTTTGCATTCAGAGGCCTCACAGATCCGAGGAGCCGGTGACAATCCCCAGGAAAAGAATGTAGCAGTTTGCACTGAGCAGAGTGTGCTACATAATCCTGTCTTAAAAGAAAGAATACCCCCTAGAGGTAAACAAGAACTATCAGAAGGCTGCAGAGCAGCAGCCGCCTCCCTAGCC
This sequence comes from Trichechus manatus latirostris, assembly GCF_000243295.1. Classification (NCBI taxonomy): domain Eukaryota; kingdom Metazoa; phylum Chordata; class Mammalia; order Sirenia; family Trichechidae; genus Trichechus; species Trichechus manatus. The sequence goes on from NW_004443983.1 coordinate 5,337,599, forward strand.
AGGAGAGACATGACAAGAGCAGAATTGTAAAGAGCTGGCTGAAAACAGCACACAGATGTGTCTAGGTGCAAAATATTTCCAGTGCAAAACAAGCCAATTTCAGAAGCCAGGGGGGATTCAGGCACCGGAAGCACAGAGGAGCCCACAGAGTGCCTCTCCTGTCTCTCTCAGGAAGAGATGTCCTGAAGGTCCTTGAAAACTGGAAGGGCTCACCTGAGAGGCAGGGAGGGGTGAATGCTGTGCTCCAGTTAAGGCCCAGGAACCCACAGCAGCCCGCTGTGCCACAGCTCCACCTGGGAAGGCAAACCTATTCTGAAAAGTTTCAAGTCCCCCTCATTCCTGAGGCGCGCACGTGTAATAGAGGAAATTCTGAATCTGCCGATCCTCTCTTCTCAGCAGTTCAACATATCTTCCTGCTGTCATCTGCTCGTTCAGAGGGAGAGGGGAGGATGTGGAGAACAACTTTTTCTACCAGTTCCCTCTGCTCTCAGCTCTTTCTCAAGGAGTGGGGAGGGCAGAGTTGGCACCTTAGACCATGGGGACCTGGTTTTATCATCCTTTCCTTCTGGGGGCTTTGGCAGGTATGGGAGCAGGCTAAGTGAAGATTCCTTACTGGGATAGGGTCTGTAGCATAATGGGGAGTCTCTGGGTGGTGCAAACAATTAATATGCTTGGCTGCTAACTGAAAGGTTGGGGGTTCAAGTCCATCCAGAGATGCCATCTACTTCTGGAAAATCAGCCATTGAAAACCCTCTGGAGCACAGGCCTACCCTGACACACATGGGGTTGCCGTGCATCAGAGTCCACAGAACAGCAATTGGTTTTACTGGTAGAATGGTGAGCAGCTCAGCCCCCACAGCTCGTTGCCATGAGAGAATGAATGTGAGTCCAGGGTTGTCAGGTTGGCTGATATTTCAAGAGAAGCAGGAAATCTACATCGGTATGTGAAATGTTCTATTTTTAATGTTGGTTCAAATTGTTTAAGAATAGTTTTGTAGGGCAAAACTCTGCCAGGGGCCTCCTCTTTGTGCTCCCTCTGCTCTATAGGTAGGACCTCCCGCAGGGCACTGCACTGCACAGCTCCAGGCAGCTCCTTTCAGCGCAAGCGGATGTAAACAATGTTCAGGAACCGTGCGGCTCCTTGAAAACCCTATGGGGCAGTTCTACTTGGTCCTATAGGGTCACTATGAGTCGGAATTCATTCCACGGCAACGGGTTAGTTTTTTTTTTTTTTCCTCTAATATACTAATAATAGTTATTGGCATCATTATGAAATCGCAATACTCTAACTACATGATACTCTTGCCATGTCTCTATGAAGTACCAGAGCGATCCACTGTTTTCCCCATTTTATGGACTGACACTGAGGAATGAAAAGGCTAAGACTTGCACAGAACCCCCATGTGCATAGTCAGGCTTAGGATTTGGATCTTGGGGTCTCATCCTGATATCACTACAGAGGCCATTTCTAGCCCCCCAAATACTGCAGATGTTCCTTTTTCATCCTATGGCAGGATGCGACTATCTTTCCTGCTTCTCCCCTTCTTTCCTTCCTTCATTCACCCCTTCTCAGGAAGTTAGAGTAAATATTGAAAGCTTTCATTATCACAGTAATCCACTGAAGTTTTACCATGAGAGGTGATCAATATTAGCAAGAGAGAGGGCTGTTTTTCTAGTATATGATTTACTCTGAAGAATCTGAAGAGCCCAAATTCTCCTCCAACAACACTCAAGACCTCATGAATCTGATACTCACCGTCTCCACAATTCTTTGGGCTCCACAGGTGCTTATAATTGGTGAATGGTCAATTTTTCTGGCAATGGACTGTACCTACATCTCCTTCCAAGTATCACAGACAAAAACGAAGAGTTACATCCCCACTTCCATATTATTTCTTATCAAACATATATGATATTACAAGTGAGCCAGACAGCAATTAGGAGAGCTCATTCAACCCTCCCCTTTAAGAATACTGCTCTCTGGTTTACAAGGATATTAATATGCTTCACAAGAAAAAATATGAAAAAAAAAATCATTGGTAATTACCTTCTATATTCTTACATATTCCAGCTTTGCTTTTGAGCATGGAAATTTTGTTCATGGTCTTGCTTTCTCAGTTAGCTTATTAATTAACAAATTCCCAGTGTGTATTTCAAAAAGCAACACCTAGAGAAGGAAAGAGGAGAGAAACAGATAAGTTAGGTGGCAAACCTAAGGTCCAACAGGAAGATAGTGGCAATAGGGCCTAAAATCGAGCATCAAAAGATGCTATTTTGTATACGAGCCCCTGGATAGCTAAACCAGCTCACCACTTATAAGTGACTTGCACATTTCTGAATAAATAAATGAATCCACACTGCAGAAGGGGAATATTTGCTCTAGAATCTCCCTCAATGGAGCAGAAACATTTCAATTCAGCTCAGCAAACGTTTGTTGAGTTCCTTTCTCTCCCCAGAACGAACGTGTCTACAATTATCTTACTCTTATAAGACATTTCTTAAATTGAGTCATTCTCTGTTTACGACAGCACTATCGTGTAGCTAGGATGGATATCATTACATCCATTCTCCTGATCAGGAAACTGAGATAGAATGGCACAACCAGAACTTAATGGGACTGACTCCTCTCTAGGTAAATTACTGGAACATTTTTAAAAACAAACTCTTTCAAAGACTGTCATTTATTCCAAATATGCATTACAATGTTTGATATTCAAGCAAAGGAAAGGTTGCACTCATGCAAATCTTATATCATCTTGCCTCCTTACACAATCAAATTAAAGTTGCTGATACATTGACGTGTGAGTCCAAGTTTTTGTTTGAGTTTGTTTTGTTAATCCCACAACGGAATTTCTGGTCCATTAATCAACTTTGAGGAGGAGCCTTGGCGCCGTGGTTAAAGCGCTCAGCTGCTAATCGAAAGGTCACGATTCAAACCCACCATCCGCTTCATGGGAGAAAGATATGGTAGTCTGCTTCCGTAAAGATTTACAGCCTTGGAAACCCTATGGGGCAGTTTCACCCTGCCCTACTACGTCGCTATTCGTCGGAATCCACTCAAGAGCAGTGGGCTTGATTTGGTTTTTAACCCACGTTAGCACGCCCTTCCCTCCTCCCGAGCGCTGCCTCTGGCCGGAGGAAACGCACTGCTGGAGGAGGCTGACCTGCCGCCTCCCGTTGACCCGGAATCTGAGCGATCTGATTGGCCGAGGATCGCTGCCCTTTTACTCCTTACCGGTTTCCCAGGGCTGCGTCGCGCCATCCTGGTCCTTTCCGGAAGGGGCCTGTGTGTGCCGCGGGAGGAAGAGAGGGCGCGGGTTATTTCCTCCCTCATTTCACATTCTCCTGGAACGGCTGGAGCTGGCATCCCCACCGCTCCTTTGCCGCCTCTTCCTCCTGCTTTGAAACACCTGTGATGCCTTTAAAATAGACGTAACGATCTTCAAAACTCACCCAGACTGAAACATTCCTTATAAGGGTGCAGAACATACTGTTTCCTTTTGTGCTGAAATATAAACTTGGGAGAACAAAAGACTGTTTAGGAGCGGAAGTGCTCCGGTGTGGTGCCGTCGAGATGCCTCCCTGTGAGCAGAAGGCAGGTTTCCAGCCTGGGAAGGGGCTCTGCTTGGTGTAAAGAATAGTGTTAACAGAGTAGGAGGTTTTGCTGGCTTGTTTGTTTTGTTTGGCAGCTTGTCAGCTGTCCCTTTTTTAAAAATTTTTTTAAATTCTGCTTTAGAAAAAGTGAATTTATATGTCTTTAAATTTTTGAGTAGGCAATACATTCAGATGATTCAAACACCAAAATAATATAAAAAGGAATAATTGGAGAAATGTGCTCACATCTGTACCCCCATCCCCCCATTCTCCCCGCTCCTCATGTTGTTGTCATTAGTTGTCTTTGAGTTGATTCCAACTCATGGGAATCCCATGTGTGCAGAGTAGAACTGCTCCATCAGGTTTTCAAGGCTGTGACGTTTGGGAGCAGATCACCAGATCTGTCTTCTGAGGCGTGTCTGGGTGGGTTTGAACCGCCTGCCTTTCAGCTGGTAGTCAAGTGCTTAATGGTTGATACCACCCAGGGACTCCTCCCCTCCTTATAGGCAACCATTTTCATTAGTTTCTTATGTATCCTTGCATTTTGTTATATAGTTATTGTCTCCTTTTTATTTATCAAACATGCATTCTCAACAGAGGTGATATGGTCCTCAAAGGGGTGAAAATTGATTCTTGAGGGGAAAAAATCTTATTCCTCTTACGTATAAAGCACAGATATACATACAGTACGTAAACAGATATACATGATATTAAAATTTCATGGGGGAGACAATTAGGAAGAAACATCTAGAAAAGGTTCCTTATGGGGGCAATAATAAAAAAAAGATTGAGAGACACTGTTATGGATAGTTGTATGCAATATACCCTGTTCTGAACCTTGCTCTTTTCACTTTACAGTATATCCTAGAGATCTCATATCAATTCATACAGATTTACCTCATTATTTTTTATAGCTGCACAGTATTCCATTGTGTATCTGTACCATTATATATAGGAGCCCTGGTGGTACGATAGTTAAGAGCTAACTGAAAGGTTGGCAGCTCAAACTCACTCGGTGGCTCGATAAGAATAAGATCTGGTGATCTGCTGCCATAAAGATTGCAGCCTAGAAAACCCTATGGGCAGTTCTACTCTGTCACATGGGGTTGCTATGAGTCAAAATCAACTCAACAGCACTTAACAACAACAGAAACCTTTTTTTTTTTTTAAACCTGTTCCCTATTAATGAATATTTGGGTTGATTCTAACCTTTGCCTATTATAATGTCACAGTGAATAAATATTCTTTTATATACATCATTGGATACATGCTCAGGTTTAAGTGTAGCATAGATGGTGGAAATGGGATTGCTGGGTCAAAAGATAAATTCCTTTAAGATGCTGATAGACATTGCCAGATTGCCCTGCATTTGCATTCCCAAATGAGTCTTTCATCCAATAAGCAGGAAACAGTTTCCAAAACCAAACCCGTTGCTGTCGAGTCGATTCTGACTCATAGTGACCCATATGGTTTCCAAGGAACGCCTGGTAGATTTGAACTGCCAACATTTATGGTTAGCAGCCATAGCTCTTAACCACTACACCACCAGGGTTTTACCCTTTAAATGGTTTTGTCTGACACCTCCTGAGGGTCATGTTAATTGGTGGTAGGCAGGTGGCAAGGGGGTCATTGGGGTCCTGGGATTTCCTCTGGGCTAGGCTGTGACAGGTTTCCCTTGTCCTGATGGAGTGCAGGTGTGCCCTTGGCTAAGTAGAAAGACAGCCCTCTATGATACTACCTCAGGCAAGGAAGGGGCCCCTATGTCTTGCATGAGGAGGTTCCAGACCTACAAAAGGGTTCTTCCAGCAGTAGGAGTATTTCTTGGGATGACCTCGGGCCATGGTGTGGGACTTGGCACCCTTTGCCATAATCTAGAGACTCTATCTTGTGACCTTGCAGCTCCCAATACAAGCTGAACACAGCGCAGCCTTGACTTTCTAATGCCTGGGAGCAAAGGGCCTGGCCGGGGAGCCTATTTCTGCACTGAATAATCAGGCTGCTACACAGCTCAGCTCCTGACAAGGTTCCCTCCGCCCTGTCATCCTTTGTCTGCAGCAGCCACTTGGGAAGAGAAATAAGAGGCGGCAGTGGCCTCACCTTCAGCGGGTACCTCTTGGAACACTGCCTCCTCTTCTGGCGTGCTGTGGCAGGAATGGGTCAGGTGCAGTGCTTTTCTGGCCGCCCGCTCTCCCTTTGATCTGGGTGGCAATTAGTTGCCAGCTCACAAGACATTTGTGCTTAACACCTCAACCTACTCTGGGAAGATTTTATTTGGTCCTTAAATTATTTAAACCAATGTCATCGTATTTGCTTTCAACAGAAATCTGCTGTATTCGTGAGTTTGAAAGCAGACTAAATGAAGACCCTGGGGTGGCTCAGCTGCTGCTTGGGGCTCTGTTTGAATCACTCGGTGGAGGCAGAGTCCTCTCAGCAGAGGCCACAAATTTGAGGTTCCCTGGTGCTTGTTCACAGAGGTCAAATAAATCAGGAAATATGGAAATTTTATGTTGCATTACAACCATGTCTAAGCTATTGCTGTGCAGAATTTTGACTCTGATAATTTATTCAAAACTTGCTCTCCTTCCTTTTTCTCCAGACAGCTCCCTGCATCCATCTGGTCTTGCCTGGATCCGATTTTCCTGCATAGTTCTGTAAGCAACTTCTGACTCCCACCCTGCTCAAAGAATGCTTTTGGTTGAATGAATAAAGGATGAATGAACAAACAAACAAATCATCTGCCATAAACATGGCGTCAGCGATGGAGTGGGCACAGTGCCTCCCCGCGCCTCTGCAACTTCTCAGGGTGGAATAAAGCTCTGTGCCTGCAAGAAACATGATAGAAGTGTCAAACTACATAAATTGTGAATCATAAGTCACAGTTCTATTTGCTCTGCCACAGTGTAAAAATTGCAAATTTTTCATCAGGAAAGAAAAGAAGCACTACGAGCACTTCAGTATACTCTGCTGCCAGTGACACTTCAATCACCCACACCCGCCTGACTGGTGCGCGCCTCCTCTGCCCCATGAACCGGCTTGTCTGTGCCAGCACCTGCACAGCTCGTCTTCTCTGGGCGCACACGTTCCTCTCTCACCTTCAGTGGATCGATAGTTCAGACAGGTTCTATTGTTGTTTCCTTCATGCTAACAACAGTGAAAAAGGATGTCAAAATTGAAATCTCTCCTTTTTCTCCCTGTTAATTTTCTCTGTGGTCATTTCTGACAACGTCAGTCCATTTCTCATTCTCTTTCTCTCTCTCTCCCACTCTCCTCTCTTTCCCATTACCACATTTTTTCTCACCTGCTCTAGAATTCTAAAGACAAGTGGGATGGGAGCCAGCAGGACCCCAGGCTTAAGAGAAATTAATACGTCCTCAGGACTATGGGAGGATGTTAATGATTCATTAGTAGAATTCTCACCTTCCACGGGAGAGACCTGGGTTCCGTTCCAACCAATGTACATCATGCGCAGCCACCACCCATCTGTCAGTGGAGGCTTGCGTGTTGCTGTGGTGCCGAACAGGTTTCAGTGGAGCTTCCAGTCTAAAACAGACTAGGAAGAAAGGCCTGGTGATCTACTTCCAAAAATCAGCCAATGAAAACCCTATGAATCACAACAGTCGAATCTGCAACTGAACATGGGTATTGCTCAGGGCCAGGCAGCGTTTTGTTCCATTGTGCATGGGGTCACCATGAGTCGGGAGCCAATTCAATAGCAGCTAACAACAACAACAGGACTGTTGACAATAGTACTTGTTTGGGGACCCCTCAATTGAGGGGTCACATTATGTCCATGATAAATATTCCAGGGCTTCCTCAAGGCTCTTCCTAGATCTGAGGGGCATCTAAATCTCCAGCTTCTACTTCTAGATCCCACCGCTGGTCTTACTGGGCTAATCTCCACACAATAAGGCAAGCAATATTGCCAGATGCCAGGCACTACTATATTGGCCTTGTCTCAGCTGTGATTTACTAATTATTGGGCTTTATTTGCTATAAGGCTTAGTTTAGGCTACAGACTCTTAGGTCAGGACAGGCTTTATGCCACCTCTACACAATGCACCCAGAGGATCTCTGTACAGCCTCTGGGTGATAATGGTATGAGACAGCATTTTGAGATGGAAAGGATGATGTATTATACTTAAGAAAATGTGTATTATATCTGATGTATTATATTTAAGAACGTGTTAATAGTGTCATCCAAAGCCTAAATCAGTTTTATCAATTTTCCTTCAACTCAAAACTAATGGAGGAAAGTTGGATCGACTTCTAAGGAATTGAAGTCTGTAGATAATTTAGTTGTTCACTTATTATTTTTTGGTCATCCACTCTATTTTACAAATATAATCAAGAGCCTTCTTTATCAACCAAGTAAAGAGACAATCTACAGAATGGGAGAAGATATTTGATAATCATATATTTGATAAGGGCTTAATACCCAGAATATATAAAGAACTCCTACAGCTCAACAACAAAAAGACAAACACCCAATCAAAAAATGGGCAAGAACTTGAATAGATATTTCACCAAAGAAGGTATACAAATGGCCAACAAGCACATGAAAAGATGTTCAACATCATTAGTCATTAGGGAACTGCAAATCAAAACCACAGTGAGATACCACTTCACCCCCACTCAGATGGCTATTATCAGAAAACAAAAAATAACAAGCGTTGGCCGAGATGTGGAGAAATTAGAGTCCTCATCCATTGCTAGTGAGATTGTAAAATGGTACAGCTGCTGTGAAAAAGTTTGGTGGTTCCTCAAAAAGTGAAACACAAAATTACATGTGACCCACAAATTCTATTACTAGGTATATACCCCAAAGACTGGAAGACGGACACGAACAGTTACTTGTACACTGATGTTCTTTGTAGCACTATTCACAATAGCCAAAAGGTGGAAACCACCCAAATGTCCATCAACAGATGAATGGATAAACAAAATATGGTATGTATATATACATATATGTACACACACAAACACACACATATACCATATTTTGTTTATATATGTATACAGGAATATTATTCAACCATAAAGAGAAATGAAGTTTTGATACATGCTATAACATGGATGAACCTTGAAAACATTATGATGAGTGAAATAAGTCAGACAAAAGGACAAATATTTTATGATCTGTTGTTGTTAGGTGCCGTTGAGTCTGTTCCGACCCATAGTAATCCTGTGTATAACAGAATGAAACAGTGCCCGGTCCTGTGCCATCCTCAAAATCTTTGCTATGTTTGAGCCCATTGTTGGAGCCACTGTGTCAATCCGTCTTGTTGAGGATCTTCCTCTCCTTCACTGTCCTTCTACTTTACTTAGCATGATGTCCTTCTCCAGAAACTGGTCCCTTTGGATAACATGTCCAAAGTATGTGAGACTGTCTTAGTCATCTGGTGCTGCTATAACAGAAATACCACAAGTGGATGGTTTTAACGAAGAAAAGTTTATTTCCTCACAGTTAAAGTAGGCTACAAGTCCAAATTCAGGGCATCAGCTCCAGGGGAAGGCTTTTTCTCTCTGTCGGCCTTCTTCTCTTCAGTGTTCCCCCAGACTAGGAGCTACTCTGCACAGGGATCCCAGTCCAAAGGACACGCTCTGCTCCTGGCACTGGTTTCTTGATGGTATGAGGTCCCCCAATTCTCTGCTTGCTTCCCTTTCCTTTTATCTCTTGAGAGAGAAAAGGTGGTGCAGGCCACACCCCAGGGAAACTCCCTTTACATTGGATCAGGGATGTGACCTGGGTAAAGGTGGTGTTACAATCCCACCCTAATCCTCTT
>NW_004443983.1:5347989-5379276 GCF_000243295.1 Trichechus manatus latirostris
GGTGGTGTTACAATCCCACCCTAATCCTCTTTAACATAAAATTACAATCACAAAATGGAGGCCAACCACACAATTCTGGGAATCATGGCCCAGCCAAATTGATACACACATTTTTTGGGGGACATAATTCAAACCATGACAGAGACGAAGTCTCGCCATCCTTGCTTCTAATAAGCATTCTAGCTGTACTTCTTCCAAGTCAGATTTGTTCGTTCTTCTGGCAGTCCGTGGTATATTCAATATTCTTCGCCAACACCATAATTCAAAGGCATCAATTCTTCTTCAGTCTTTCTTATTCATTGTCCAGCTTTCGCATGCATATGAGACAATTGAAAATACCATGATTTGGGTCAGGCGCACCTTAGTCCTCAAAGTGACATCTATGCTTTTTAACACTTGAAAGAGGTCTTTTGCAGCAGATTTACCCAATGCAGTATGTCGTTTGATTTCTCGACTGCTGCTTCCATGGGCATTGATTGTGGATCCAAATAAAATGAAATCCTTGACTACTTCAATATTATTATGATCCTACCTATATGAAATATATAGAATAGACAAATGCACAGAAACCAAAGTTTATCAGTGGTTATTAGAGGCAGGCGGGAGGGGGAAATGGGGAGGTATTGCTTGAGGGGCACTGAGTTTCTGTTAAGGGTGATGAAAATTTGGAAACAAATAGTGGTGATGGCTGCACAACATGGTAAACGTAATGTCAGTGATTTGTACACGTAAAAAAGGTTGAAATGGCAATGTTTTATTATATATATTTCAGCACAATAAAATAAAATAGTCTTCAACATGCAAGGTGCTGTGTGGTGGAATGGCATGACAGACAAGATGGGCCCCTGCCATCAGGAAATTTAAAGGAGAGATATAAACAACAACAACAACAAAAGTTTAATGAAGAGAAATAATAATAATAGTAAATAATAGTCATAACCACAACTAACATTGCCAGGCACTATTCTGCACGCACGCTCAACATGGATTAGCTCGTTTGATTTGCCCAGGGGTCTTATGTGACAGTTATTGTTTTTATCCCCATCTCATGGATGAAGAAACTGACACACACAGATGCTAAATTATTTGCTCAAGATCATACAGTAAATGCCCAGAAAACCTGCTTCCAGAGTACGCATTCTTAACCACTATGTTATGCAGCTAGACGACCATTGAATGATGCAGAAATGAATGTGTTCCATAAAATAGGCCAAAATACATAGCTACGTGTCTGTCAGTTTGTCGTACTGTGATGGCTTGTGCATTGCTGTGATACTGGAAGCTTTGCCACAGGTATTTCAAATACCAGCAGGGTCACCCGTGGTGGACAGGTTTCAGCAGAGCTTCCAGACTAAGACAGACTAGGAAGAAGGACTTGGCAGTCTACTTCGGAAAAAATTGGACAGTGAAAACCATATGAATAGCAGCAGTAATCCTAAAGAGGAGATCACCGGTGGGGTGGGAAGGGGAACATGGTAGGGCTCAACCAAAGTTTCATGGAGGATGTGGCATTTGTTCCCAACCTTGTGGGTAGGCTTGGAAAATTGAAAATACCAGATGAACTTTCTAGACTGAAACAATGTAGTATTAAAAGCAACAGAGAAGCACACAGCCTGCACAAGGAAGAGGAAAAAGTCCATCTTTGCCAGAGCAGTAAGGGGAATCATGTGAGGTAGGGTTTAAAATGATTTGAAGAGAGGAGGTCATGCATTTTATAGTAAAATAAATCTTCCTCAAGCATTATAAGACTTATTTAGGTCTGATTCCTTCACAGAGAAGCATATAAATGGCAGGATGTAAGAGCATCTGTCTGGAGGTGCTAGGAAAAATGAGAGGGGCAGGGGCCACCTGACAATGGAGTATTAAACCCAGGCAGTCGTCCATTTGCTGTGGCTGCAAAACTCTCCTGGGGAAATATAACTCGTATTACCATACAATAGGCCCGAACCAATGGCCCAAACTGGCTCAGTTCCCTTTTGAAGGTGAAGTGTCATCAGGTTGCAAAGAGAAAGGACTTGGTCTTGGCAGATGACTGCTCCCACTGACTGCAGCCATGTCCCCCTGAGTCTCAGTGAATAGCATACCCTGCTAGAGAAGGGTGGCAACTTCTTTCCTTAAGTTTAATGGCTTGTCCTATTGCCGAAAATACCATTTTCAAAACAATGTGGCCTGTCGTGTTCTATTCAGGGCTGTCCCAGGATTATAGACACGGCAGCTTACGTCAGGGAGAGCTGACACCTTGAAAGCCTGGAAGACGAAGGTCAAGAGGTGACACAATGCCAGGACTCTGCCCTAGCCCAAAGTGCACCAAATAATGGAGGTTTCGGAGGTCCTGACACTGAGAAGCCTGTCCAGAAAGGGGCATGGAGGGAAAGAGCCCGCTGTATTAGATAATCGTCTGTCTCCCGGGTTACACAGGTTCTCAATTGTTCATTTGATTAAATATCTAACTTAGGCAAACAGACGGCAATAAGATAACATCAAAAGCAGCCACTTCCTCTGGCATCTCCTTTCTTGTCCTCAAAAGAGTTCCAAGTTATGGGCTTTTTCTTTTGTTTTGTTACAAAGGAAATTAGACAAAGCAGAACATAGAAATCTTTGGTGCACTGTGGTTAAGGGAGAGGAGAGTTTCGTTGCTCTTGCAGAAGGGCGGCTGGCATTCTTTTCTGTTCCGCTTGGATCAGTGGCTAAGGAAAGAAATTGTAACAACGAAGAGCAACAGGGTTTCAGTTCCTGAGCATGAAACCATAGCAGGCAAATTAATCGGGCTCTGTTCTCAGGCCAGCTCTATCGCTGGGCTGAGCATGACTGCGGGGAGAAGGCAGCACTCTGGGAGATGCAGTACCCATAATAAAGTCTCCGGTCCGTGCTGGGAAAAATGAAGCATTTTCTCACATGTTCGTTAGTCAGACATCTTGAGCATACTGAAGTGAGAGAGGGAAAAAAATAACAGAACCCAAAATAGCACAGCATTGCGTGGGAAGGATGATAAAATTATGGCACTTTGAATGGTGACATTGAGCTTTCATTTTATCACTCTATAAAAGTATGCCTTGGGAGGTTTCGCTGTTTCTATTCCCTCTCTTTCTCCACGTCCCCGTGTTGTCCTCACATGAATATGTACATTGCCACATATTTTTCTTCAGTTTTGGATGTTATTTCCTCATTTTGGTTCTGTCTCAGATCCACACAGCCTTGCCGCTCGGTGATGGCTGGAAGTCTTTGCCCCTCTGCTGTGCAGGAAACACACTCCCGCCTGCATCTCAAGGGGACACTCCTATACAAGCATTTGCAGCCCCAGGGATGGTCGCTGAGCTGCCCCTAGAAGGGGAATGCAGCCTTAGAATCTGAGATATGGGGTTCCCCCCTCTCCCTTCCCACCTGCACTTCACAGAAGCCATGCAATAAATATCTGCTGCTGGGTGGAGCAAAAGGTTAACTGCTAGGCTGCTAACTGAAAGGTCTGTTGTTCAAGTCTACCCAGAGGCGCCTTGGAAGAAAGGCCTCGGTGATCCACTTTGCCAAAATATCAATCGTTGAAAACCTTAGGAAGCGCAGTTCTACTCTGCACACATGGGGTCGCCACGCGTCAGAATTGGCCCCACAGCAACTAGTTTGGTTTTGGTTTTGAACTGAAAGCAAACTACTACATCTCTCACGTCCAGCCGTAGCAACCTGAAGCAGCTTTTGAATCTTCACTGTACCAACGGCATGATGAACAGCTTGTTTCTCCAGTCTTGGTCATGTGCACAGTCGATCCTACCATTTTGACATCAACCTCAAGCAGCCAAGGAGAGACAGGGAGTGGTGGGTGCCTCAGTCCCTCTTCTCTGAAATAGTGATCGAAAGAGTTACTGCCACGCTCATTTGCATTTGTTAGCTCACTTAGATAACGTTGACCACAGTACCTGCACATGATGAGCACTCCACAAATGTTATCTGCTATGCTGATTGGATCAGGCAGGGTTTGATCAGAGAAGCAGAACCGCTATGGGTGATTTAGAATAAGGATTTGTTACTGGAGCTAGACCTTCTGCAACTGTGCTTGCACACTGAGCTGGTGGAGCAGTCTCCACAGGCTGTTGCCTCTGTGACTAGTGTTGAGCCTGCAGTCACTATAGGTCAGCCAGGCCAGCAGTCGAGAAGGAAACCTGGATGAGGATGAGAGCGAGGACAAAGTGAAACCTGCAGAGAAGAACTGGGACTCAGAAGGACAGCTGGAGCCCATGAGGGCAAACTGAACCCAGTCTCTCACCCCATCCAACTTCGATGCCACGAGTGGCTTGTAGGAGAAGCTGCTGCCATTGTCACAGAGCTGCACACCCACTTGGCTCAGGACTCGGAGAAGCTGAAGGAGGAGATCTGGTGGGAGCTGGAAGATCTGTGGGACCAGGTGCTGCCCCGCCCACCTAGGTGAGCCCACATGTGTAAGCTCCCACGGTGCTTGGCACCCAGCTTAAGAAATAGGACTCCTGCTTTACCTCCACCTCTCAAGTTTCACTCATAATGTCTCTTGTGACCATTGCTCACCCGGAATGGTGAGGTTTTGCTGTTTCTATTCCTTCTCTTTCTCCACATCCCATTTTTCCTCACATGAGTGAGGAACCTTACTCATAAAGGACAGGGAATTCTCAGAAATGTGGCTCCAGCTTAGCGAAGTTGAAACAGGACAAACCACATAATACTTATTAAGAGAGCTGTGACCTTCTATCTCTAGGCCTATCACCCCTACCTGCCAAAGACAGCTCAGCAAATATTAACCCCAGTTTGATGCATTCATTCTCATCAACACCCATCATGAGACTGTAAGACCCATGGAAACAAGGATTTTGTGGGTTTTGTTCATTGCTGTATCCCTGTGCCCAGAACGTGTTCAGTAAATATGATGGAATTAATGCCAGAGATAATCAGAACAAACTCTGATCCTTGCTCAAGTCTTCAGTTCACTCTGTCTCTGTTTTTGCATCCATTTATGAATTAACAAGTGTTTATCTGAGCACCTATGACGAGACAGGCACTGGGCTAGATACTGAAGAAAATGCAAAGAAGTAGAAACAACCACTCATGCCCTCAAAATTGTAACCATCTGGTTTAAGAGGTGACACCGATTTGTCTATAAATATCACAGTCCTACATCTGGTAAGTGGCAGAGAGTGCTGATCAGCACTCTAGGAATGCCGAGGAAGGAGGGATCATTACGGACAGCTTCAGAGAGGCCTTCGCGGAGCAGGTGAGGCCTCTGCCAGTGTACGAAGATAGACGGAGAAGAGAGGGGGCATGAGGAAGATGATAGCAAAGGAGAAGAAGTCAGAGTTCAGAAGGCCCTGACCCAGCCAACTCTGCCAACGATGAGAGAACAGAAAGTCGAGCTCCCAAGGGTACTGTAGTTGTTGTTAGCTGCCTTCAGGTCAGCCTCCCACTCATGGCAACTCCCCAAGGACAGATTAACCAGTAAGCAAGGTACACACAGGCTTACAATAAGCAAGGTACGAACGGGCGTAATTGTGTTTACTTATTAATTTGTAGTACACAACTTCACAGGTGAAATTGTGCACTACAGGTTAGTAAGTAAGCCTGTGCATACCTTGCTTATTGGGTAATCCTTCTTGGGGATCCCAGGCCTTTCTTCCTAGTTCGTCTTAGTCTAGAAGCTCCACTGAAACCTGTTCATTGTCATAGCAACATGCAAGCCTCTACTGTCAGAGGGGTGGTGGCTGCGCATGAGGTCGTTGGCTGGGAATGGAATCCAAGTCTCCCACATGGAAGGTGAGAATTCTATCACTGAACCACCACTGCCCTCTCAAGGATAATATAAGGATGTAATCTCTCCACTGCCTAAGCTCTCCAAGCATTGTGAAGGGGGAATTTGATCGGGTAGAGCTTCAGTGATGATTACAAATAGCTAACATTCACTAAGCATTTACAGTATGCCAGGCACAGTGCTAAGTGCTTTACATCCATCACTTTATTGAATCACAAGCTAACCGTTAGATAGTTATTATTATCCCCATTTATGGATGACGAATCTGAGGCTTAGAGAGATTAATTTCTTTGCCCGAGGTCACCCAGTTAGTAAGTGGCTGAACTGGGATCAGAATTCCTGACAGTCTGGTGCCTGCAGCTCAGTGCCTAAGCTCTCCCCCGCACAGAAAGGTGTCTGCTGCCAACTCTATTCCTCCCCGATTGTCTGAGTGCCATCCATTCAGGCCAATAGTTCAAATCCCAGTGACGAAGATGGTGCTGCAAATGCTAAGTAACCACTCAAAAGTTAAATTCATGAAGCCTTTCTTCTACCACTTAATTTCAGTTTTGATTATGGGAGGAAATAGCCCAGAACTTAAAGCAGCCAAATTGTAGGAGAATTCTGCTGCCCAAGAGGGTGCCTTCTCTACCCAGGAGAGTGGATTGGGAAGGGAGTCTACACTGTGGAATAAAATGTATTTATCTTGGAATGAGCACGTGGTACCTCCCTGCATTTTATTTTACAGGGGTTTTCCTTTGTGAATTATAGGTTTCTTTTGTGACACATGTTTTTGGTTTTTAGGTTAAAATGCACTCATTCATGTTGATAATGAAAACGTGCATGCACACATAAATCACTACCTAAACGCCCAGCCTGTGATGGCCCTCCAGACAGATCTGAGCCCCCTCCTATCCTGTCCCATGCTGGGCAGCCCACCCGCCCTGAAACCTGCTTCAGCAAGGAGAGGCCCAGCGCAGGCAATGAAGCAGGAATGAAAAAGGAGCTCAACCTAGTAAATGTGTCAATTTATTTGGCCTCCCTGCAATTTAGAAGCTGATTTCAAAGAAAAATTGCTTCAGGCTTCAGACTTCTTCTGTAGTTGCCAACTGTGGCCCGTTTTTACAGCTGACTGACCACCGTCTGAAAATGAGGGTCCCTGTTACTCGTGGAGGGCCTTGCTCACTCCAAGATGCCCCAAGCAGAAGTCATAAGCATAATTAGAGTTAATGGAAGCAGGTCGGGGCAGGCCTCCCCGAGCAACATCTCCACCACCTGCTTCCCCCAGGACGGGGCTGCGGCTGCCCATGCAGCTGTTTGTTGTGAATCCCAAGTCAACAGCTGACATGATTCATTAGAACTTCATACTCCTCCACTGCTGTCCCCTCACACCTCGCACCTTCTCTGCTATCCCTCATGCACAGGCCCAACCCAATGGCTTCTACTCCTGCCTTCCTTCTAGCCCACCTCGCCCCTCTGCGACCTCTAAGGTTAATTATGCTGTTGCAAGGCCTCCACCCAGAAGGAAAATAAACACTCTGATTCGGCTGGGAGCGATGGAAAGAAAGGCAAGACATCCATTCTGTTCTATAAATCATAGAATAGGCTTTTTCCTTCAGCAACCCAAATCTGAGTATGTCTCATTTAAAACCCATCTCTCTCCCATTGCCAGCCTGAGACTGGGGATAAGGGGTTATCAGACTTCCCTGTGGTAATAAGTAATACATTAATTTCAGCCTAGTTTTCAGAGAGATTCTTTTTTTTTTCCCTTTGGTTCAGAAAGGGCAGTTATTTAAATAGGGTTGTTTGCAGGGTGAGCCTTTAATATGTTGTTCACTCAACAAATCCTTTAAGAGCCTATTAACAGAGCCTCAGTTGTTCAGAGGGGTGATTCCTCTGCGTGGCTTACCTCAAGGGCAATTGGAGGATGCATTACGTTTGCCCAAAGAGAGCCTGTTCGAGGACACAGGTGATTCTGGGGAAGCTCTGGGGTGGTGACTCAGCCAGGAGGGTTATTCTAGGCCGAGGGCAGAAGCAAATGGAAGTGGCCTCCTGCAGGTGGGGCCCAGAGGACATGGAGGGGGTAGCCCAGATAATGCTTTCTCCTCCGCTGCACCCCAATCCTGGGCTCCTGGCCTGCACTTTCTCTTTTTGTGAAGACAGCAGTCTAGACAAATGGCGATAACCTTTACAGACGAATCATAACCTTTCGCAGGGACATTTGCATGCAATTCTTATGGAAAGGTCACCTAGAAAACTCCGTGGTCAAAGCGCATCCTTCTAAACAACTAATGTGACAATTAAAACAAAGCACCCTTCTCATTCGATGGCGCAGAAGCAGCTGTGTTCCAGGATGGCTTGGCTGGCCCAGCTGTCTGGCATTTGTTACCTGAGGGAAACAATAGCAGATCTGTAGGTGTTTCTGTCTGAAAGGGCATGAGCTGCAGGCCAGCTCCACAGGTTCAGGCCAATAAGAGTGGGGGCATCGCATCAGGAGACTTTTCACAAAGGCCGCAGGGGCAGTTTTACATCATCCCCAACACCCCTTCCACTCCTACCCTTGTCTCCCGTTGCCCCCACCATGCGTGCACACGTGCTTGCACACACCCGTGTGCACACACACATACACACAATGAAGACTGATATTGTCTTGATGCCATAACAGGGCTTGAAGCCTCGGAGCACGGGCAGGCCTAGAGGCTTGGGCCTATCTCTGTCATTCCACTCTGAAATAGCCAGATTCATCCATGGCTTTGTCCTTGAATTGAAAAATGTGTGTTGGCGAATAGACATATGCACACCCATGTTCATTGCAGCACTATTCACAATAGCAAAAAGATGGAAACAACCTAAATGCCCATCAACAGATGAATGGATAAATAAACTATGGTACATACACACTATTGAATACCATGCAACAATAAAGAAAAATGCCGAATCCTCGAAACATCTCACAATATGAATGAATCTGGATGGCATTATGCTGAGTGAAATAAGTCAGTCACAAAGGATAAATATTGTATGAGACCACTATTATAAGAAATAAAGAAAAGGTTTACACACAGAAAAAAGTATTCTTTGATGGTAACGAGGCCGGAGGGGAGGGGGGAGGGGAAATCACTAACTAGATAGTAGACAAATGTCAACTTTGGTGAAGGTATGGACAACACATAATATAGGGGAAGTTAGCACAATTGGACTCAAACAAAAACACAGAGATCTCCTAGACACATCCAAACACTATGATGGACTGAGTAGCTGGGGCTGGAGACTGGAGACCGTAGTATCCAGGGACATCTAGGTCAATTGGCATAACATAGTTCATAATGAAAATGTTATTCCCACTTTGGTGAGTAGTGTCTGGGGTCTTAGAAGCCTGTGAATGGCCATCCAAGATACACCTATTGGTCCCATCTCATTTGGAGCAAAGGAGAATGAAGAAAACCAAAGACACAAGGAAAATATTAGCTCAAAGGACTAAAGGACCACATGAACCAGAGACTCCACCAGCCTGAGACAAGAAGAACTAGATGGTGCCTGGCTACCACCACCAACCACTCTGACAAGGATCACAAGAGAGTCCCACAACAGAGAGTCCCAGACAGAGCAGGAGAAAAACATAGAACAGAATTCAAATTCAAGAAAAAAGATCAGACTTACTGGTCTAACAGAAACTAGAGGAACCCCCAAAACTATGGCTCCTGGACACTCTGCTAACCTAGAACTGAAACAAGTCACGAAGTCCACTTTTCAGACAGAGATTGTGTTGTTGTCATTAGGTGCCATCGAGTTGGTTGCGACTCATAGTGACTCTATGTACACCAGAACGAAACACTGCCTGGTCCTGCACCATCCTCACAATCATTATTATGCTTAAGCCCGTTGCAGCCGCTGTGTCAATCCATCTCACTGAGGGTCTTCCTTTTTGTTGCTGACCCTGTACTTTACCAAGCATGATGTCCTTCTTCAGGGACTGATCCCTTCTGATAACATGTCCAAAGTATGTGAAACATAGTCTTGCCATTCTTGCTTCTAAGCAGCATTCTGGTTGTACTTCTTCCGAGACAGATTTGTTCATTCTTTTGGCAGTCCGTGGTTGTCACGAACTGAATTATGTCCCCTCAAAAAATGTGTCTATCTATTTGGCTGGGCCATGATTCCCAGTATTGTGTGGTTTTCCTCCATTTTGTGATTGTAATTTTATGTTAAAGAGGAGTAGGGTGGGATTGTAACACCACCATTACCCAGGTCACATCTCTGATCCAATGTAAAGGGAGTTTCCCTGGGGTGTGGCCTGCACCATCTTTTATCTTACAAGAGATAAAAGGAAAGGGAAGCAAGCAGAGAGTTAGGGACCTCATACCACCAAGAAAGCAGTTCTGGGAGCAGAGCATGTCCTTTGGACCTGAAGTTCCTTCGCTGAGATGCTCCCAGAACAAGGGAAGACTGATGACAAGGACCTTCCCCTAGAGTTGATAGAGACAGAAAGCCTTCCCCTGGAGCTGATGCCCTGAATTTGGACTTGTAGCCTACTGGACTGTGAGAGAATAAATTTCTCTTTGTGAAAGCCACCATCCACTTGTGGTATTTCTGTTATAGCAGCACTAGATGACTAAGAGAGAATTTGGTACCAAGAGAGTGGGGTGCTGCTCTATCACTTACCTAAAATGTGGAAGCAGTTTTGAAACTGAATGGATAGAGAAGCAACAGCAGCAGAGAACCACCAGCAGCAGAGAAGTGGCAGCAGCAGAGAACCAGCAGCAGCAGAACCAGGAGACCAGTGCAAGATGGCATGGAGCCGACCTACGGATCGAGAGAACTGAGTGCCTGTGCGCAGGAGGCTTCCTGGTGGAGTGGGGTACCTCTGGTCACTTATCGGTGGAGCTAGGCTTGCCGACCCACAGAGTGAGGGAGCTGAGTGCTTGTGTGCAGGAGGCTTCCTGGCGGAGTGGGGTGCCTCCAGGCACTTACTGGTGAAGCTACAGAGCTTTGGAACACTTGCCCTAGCAGGGCAGATGCGGGCGTGAGGCCCAAGGGCCGAGAGGCCACAAGAAGCAGAAACTGAAGAGACAAGGAACACTGAAGCTGAGCTGCCTCAATCTCAAAAGGTATGGCTATGACCTCAGGGGTTTCAAAGGGTGGAGCCATGGCCTCTGGTGTTTGTAAGCTTGGAATCACCACTCAGATGTACTAGGAGAATGGTGCGCCTAAAGCCAAGGGAGCAGAGTTGCTGTCCCAGTGGGCCTGGAAGGCAGAGCTGAAGCCCAGGGCTGAGGTGCTTCCACTCAGAATCCAGAGAGTGTGGCCAGTACCTAGAGTTTGGAAGGCAGATCCACTGTGTAAATTGTCTCAGAGAACAGAAGATTATTTTCAAAGCCTTAAGGGCTAATGCAGTGTGTTCTGTTGACTTGCTTGGTGCCTGTTATCCTTTCTTTTCTTCCTCCAGTTTCTCCCATTTGTAATGGAAATGTCTAGCTTGTGCCTGTTCTACCATGGTACCTCTGGAAGCAGATAGCTTCTATTCTAGATTTCACAGATGAAGAGGAATTTTTGGATTTTGGACTCGGAGTTAAGACTTTTGCTATGATATGATGGGATGAATATGTTTTCCATGTTGCAAGGATATGATTTTGGGGGGCCAAAGGGTAGAATGTCATGGATCGAATTATGTCCCCCCCAAAAATGTGTGTATTAATTTGGCTGGTCCATGATTCCCAGTATTGTGTAATTGTCCTCCATTTTGTGATTGTAATTTTATGTTAAAGAGGATTAGGGTGGGATTGTAACATCCTTACTAAATTCTTATCCCTAATCCAATGTAAAGGGAGTTCCCTGGAGTGCAACCTGCAGCACCTTTTATCTTACAAGAGATAAAAGGAAAGGTAAGCAAGCAGAGAGTGGGCGACCTCATACCACCAAGAAAGCAGTTCTGGGAGCAGAGCACGTCCTTTGGACCTGATGTTCCTATGCTGAGATGCTCCCAGAACAAGGGAAGACTGATGACAAGGACCTTCCCCTAGAGCTGACAGAGAGAGAAAGCCTTCCCCTGGAGGTGACACCCTGAATTTGGACTTGTAGCCTACTGGACTATGAGAGAATAAATTTCTCTTTGTTAAAGCCATCCACTTGTGGTGTTTCTGTTATAGCAGCACTAGGTGACTAAGACAATGGTATAGTCAATATTCTTTGCCAACACCACAATTCAAAGGCATCAATTTTTCTTCAGTCTTCCTTATTCATTTCCAGCTTTCGCATGCATATGAAGTAATTGAAAACACCATGGTCAGGTGCATCTTAGTCTTCAAAGTGACATCTTTGCTTTTCAATACTTTAAAGAAGTCTTTTGCAGCAAAAGTTTAGACAGGCCTATAAAACAAAAAATAACACATGTGAGGAACATGCTTCTTAGTTCAACCAAATATACAAGACCTAATGGGCAACTCCTGTCCAAGACGAGAAGGTAGTAAGGGACAGCAACTAGATGAATGGGCACAGGAGCCCAGGGTGGAAAGGGAACATGCTGTCACATTATGGGGATTGCAATCAATGTCACAAAACAATATGCATATAAATTTTTGAATGAGAAATTAACCTGAGCTGTAGACTTTCACCTAAAGCACAATTTAAAAAAAAAGAAAAATTTGTGTTGAATTGTTAGAGCCAAAAGCACATCACCTTTCCCAGCTTTTTGCAATCTCCTATGAAATCAAGTCTTTTGTGGAAGGGGTAGTTTATGGCTCCTCTCAAAAAGACTCTGAAATGCCCCTACATGCTGGCTATATTGGCAAGTGCTCAGTGCCTGCTAGGCCCGTGCTCTATTCAAAGGGAAGCTGACCCATGTAAAACCCTTGCAGATTAGGTAGTGTAATTTTGATCCTGGTGGAGCAATGGTTAAAGCACTCAGCTGTCAACAGAAAGGAAAGGTCAGTGGTTTGAACCTACTAGCCGCTTCTCGTTGGGGTTGAGGGGAGGGAGGACCTGGCGATCTGTTCCCTTAAAGATTTCAGCCTAGGAAAACCCTGTGGGGCAGTTCCTCCCTGTACTATAGGGTCGCTATGAGTTGGAATCAATTCAACAGCACACAACAACAATAATTTTGACCCATTTTCCTCCACCCCTACCTGCCTGCACAGGTGATTGAACCAGGGTTGGAGAGCTAATCCACAAGCAACCAACTGATAACTTTCCAGTGATCTATGACCCATATGTTTTACAAAAAAGGAGAAGAAGGGAAGGAGAAACTGAACCAACCAAATCTTCCCTCAATGTGAACCTTAATTAGAGAGGAGTTTCCCATTGGTAGGAGAAATTGTTTCTGAAAGGTCATGAAGTACATTTAAAAATACAAAAAAAAAAAAACAAAAAAAAACAAACCCTTTACTGTAGAGTCAATTCTGACACATAGTGACCCTACAGGATAGAGTAGAACTGCCCTATAGGGTTCCTAGGCTGTAATCTTTATGGGAGCAGATTGCCAGGTCTTTTCTTCTGTGGCGCTGCTGGTGGGTTCAAGCCACCAACTTTTCAGTTAGCAGCCTAGTGCTTAACCACTATGTCACAGAGGGGTCAAAATTAAGGGTAAGCTAGGGCAACAGGCAAGCAGATGGAGCCACTGATGTTTGGGACGGACGGAGAAGTCATTACATAGAATGTAGGTATTTCATCTTAATGGTGGAGCCTGAGTGAGGACCCTCTAACAGCTCCGCAATGGCTGCTAGAGGCCCCTTGAATCCTTTGTTCCAGATCCTGGTGACTCAGTTACACCTTGGTCTCAGTCCTAGGATTCCCAGAAGCTTCTGACCTTACTCATTGTTCCACATATACCTTAACATTAAGTTCCTTTTACTTGTGCTAGCTTGAAGAGGTCTCTGTTCCTTCCCTGAAAAAAAGCCTGGAAGGAAAAAAAAAGACATGTTTGGGAGACTTATTTTCCAAGGACCAATGAGAAAAGGGTAACTATATTAAGAACACATTTAATTGTTGCTGTTCTATTTGATTGAATGAAAGAGGACAAAAATACTTATTTATGAGGTATCATGGATTGAATTGTGTCCCCCAAAAATGTGTCAGCTTGGTTAGGCCACGATTCTCAGTATTGTGTAGTTGTCCTCCATTTTGTAATTGTAATTTTATGTTAAAGAGGATTAGGGTGGGACTGTAACACCCTTGCTCAGGTCACATCCCTGATCCAATGTAAAGGGAGTTTCCCTGGGTGTGGCTTGCACCACCTTTTATCTTACAAGAGATAAAATGAAAGGGAAGCAAGCAGAGAGTGGGGGACCTCATACCACCAAGAAGGCAGTGCAGGAAGAAAAGCGTGTCCTTTGGACTCGGGGTCCCTGCACAGAGAAGCTCCTAGTCTGCAGGAAGACTGATGATGACGAGGACCTTCCTCCAGAGCCAACAGAGACAGAAAGCCTTCCCCTGCAGCTGACGCCCTGAATTTGGACTTGTAGCCTACTAGACTGTGAGAAAATAAATTTCTCTTTGTTAAAGCTATCCACTTGTGGTATTTCTGTTATAGCAGCACTAGATGACTAAGACATGAGGCAACCACCAGACCCAGAGAGGACGATCCAGGCAGCGGAAGGCAGCGCCATTTATACCAGTTGAATGACCTGATTGCTTCAGAGGGAGAAGACTTGCATCTGTTCACCCTCACCAGTAAAGTTGTCCATTTGGAAATTCAAGAAACTGAAGTGATGTCAGGCAGCTCTCAGGTTTCCCTCTGGGCAGGGCCAGCCACATGGGCACCATAAGCAGACCTAGCCTGGGAAGAGTTCAAAGCCCTGTTCTTCCTGATTCCCTCAGCTTCAGAACCTGCCGGAAGATGGGAAGGTGCAGGAGAGTTAAATAGATTCATATTCTAGGCTGAGTGTCAGTCACCAAGGTGTTTTGTCTTGTTCTCATTTGATTTACAATAGATATGCTCTAGGCTAAGGGGAATGTATTTTCATAAATACCAAGAAATTTCTATGCCACTAAATACCTAAATATTTCTTTACAACTTACTTGGGGCAGCTGGCAGGTCAATGATAGGGCAGCCATTATATAACGAAAGACCTCAATTAAACATAATTCAACTAATCCAAAACTCTCAACTAACCAGACATTTTACTTTTATAAATATTGTCTTAGGCTGAGTTCTCTAGAGAATTAAAACCAGTGAAGTATATATATGTATATATATATATACATATATATATACACACACACATACAGAGAAAATTGTTTCAAGGAAATGGCTCATGCAGTTGTGGAGGCTGGAAAGTCCCAAATCCGTGGATCAGGTATCAAGCTGGAGGCGTCTCCTGACTCACTTGGTTGCAGGGGCTGATGAACCCAAAATCTGCAGGTCAGACAGCAGGCTCCTGGCTATGGGGTTTTAGGGGCTGGCAATTCCCAAAATCTGCAGGTCAGATGACAGGCTGCTGGCTCACATCTCAAGAATTGGAGGTTGGAGGATGATGAGTCAGATGCAGGATGGAGAGAAGACAAGCTTTGCCAGAACATCCACACCCGCAAGGAAACTCCCCTTTCAACTGATTGGCTGCTCACAACAAATCCCATCATGAGGATGATTACATCATAGCTGCTGAACCACTGAGAATCACGGCCTAGCCCAGTTGACACATAACCTTAACCATCACAAACATAAAAGGTCAAGTGACCAAAACAAACAAACAAAATCAATAAAAAAATTATAAACTAGGTTATGTCTTAGAAGTTTCACACAGAGCTCTCTAGGATGATGACCTTGAGGTATTGCAGCATTTTGAATCATGCAAGAATGTCTGTTATGCTCATTAAACTCTACTTAGGCAGGTTCCGGGTCTCAAACATGCTGCAGAGAGTTGCAGCAAGAGAGGTTTTGTTTTGTTACCATGAAACCAGGGAATTTGATTTTAAATGCCTATCCGTAAGTTCCTAAACATCATTACTTAAGATTCTATTATAAAAGCCTGAATACCATACTCCCTTCTGAGAAGAAGAATCATGAGGGATTTCTCCAAATGCTCCTGAGCTAGACGAAAGCCTCAGGCACTTAAAAGCATGAGTGAGCCACTGGACACAGGTAACTTTTGGGATTTGAACAAAGGAGTCAAGAGACATGAGTTCAAATCCCAGCTCTGTCATTCAAGGAATGACCTTGGGGAAACCTTGAGTCTCAGTTTCCTCAGTTGTAAAATGAATAGAATGAAGCGATTGTATTAAATTATCTGTCTTCAAAGACTAATCTTACTTCCAAAATTCTGCACTACCATTTGGAGAAGAAACTTAGAGGCTGCTTGTCTTGATTTTAGCACTGAGCTCCAGTCAAGTTGTAGAGGCAGACACTTTGACTAAATTCCATGCTCCACATTGTAGTTTTGCCCTCTGAGGGAAACTCCACCTGAAATAATAACCTGCATGTCTAGTTCCAGTTCCTGAACTTCTTTTCTGGCTACAGAAAGATCTTGGAGGCCAGACAGTCACTAGATGTGGCATTTAAAGACAGCCCCCCCACCCCTGACAGTGAGGACACCCTGACGAGATCCAAAATTACATATCCCAAAAGACATCCTTTCTCTCCCTTAGGCCTTTAACCCTTAGGCCAAACCTAGGGGTTCTTCCAAATCCATCTGGGGAAATGATGAGGTACTTCCTTCCTCTTAGGGCTGAGTGAGCTCCCCCTTCAGGATTCCCACGGCCTCAGAGACTAAGGGTTAGGGGCCTGAGAAATAGGACGGAATCAGGTTTCCCTTTAGACCACAGACAGCAGGACTGATTCCAAACTCAATCCATTGCAATGCATGTGTGTAGTCTAATATAATCAATGTATGACAGGTAGTATTCGTAATGGTTACCCTCTTAGGCTCTGGAGTCACGTAACTTGGATAAGTGACTTCATCTACTTAAGCCTTAGTCCTCTCATTTGTAAAATGGGCCTAGAAACAGTATCTACTTCATAAAGTTGGTGTGTTAATTTGATGAGATGTTTCATGCCAAGTACCTGACATTTAGAAAGTACTTGGTAAGATGTAGCTCTTGTTTTTATTATGTTCCAAGGATCCAAAAGCGCTTTCTTTATCTATCTCCCAAAATTCTCCCCTGAGGACAGGTTATCACACGAGCTAAAGTTGATATAGCCTACATGCTCCGTCTTGGAAAAGGGATGTAAGGGCTACAGAACATTCAGTTGGTTTTTGGAGGACATGAAACAGTTCACTGGCTGTGCAGAAACATAACACATGAGTCAATAGCCCTGACTTCTGCACCTGTGACTTCATTACACTCAAAGCCCCAAAACATCACCTTTGCCATTTGTAGACAAAGGTGAGAAATGAGTCATTTTTGCCACTCTCTTCAAAACCCTGATAATTTCGGTCACACCTATGTTCATTAGTGCTCCATGTGACACATAAAATATCTCTAAGCTGAGCTTTGGACATTCAGATGCACCCTAGCTTAATCAGAAAAGGAGAGGTTGTATAATTCCACACAAAGAAGAATAACCAGGGTTTTAGAGTGGCATCTATGGTATGGTGGATGAACCAGTGGGATCAAGGGCAAAGCCATGGGTTCCCACATCCTGCCTCAGGTATTTGCTACCTGCAGATACTTGGGCAAGTTGTTGAGCCTTTCTAAGCCCACATCTCTTCCTTCATGAGGATGAAATAGTAATAGCCTAGTAACAACCCCTCATGATCCAACATCTATGTGTCAGGTTGTTGTACTGTGGTGGCTTACATGCAGCTATGATGCTGGAAACTATTCCATTAGTATTTTAAATACCAGCGGGGTCACCAGTGGTGGACATGTTTCAGCAGAACTTCCAGACTAAGACAGACTAGGAAGAAAAATCTCATGATCTACTTCCAAAAATAAGCCAATGAAAACCCTATGGATCACAACAGAACATTGTTCATTATCGTGCTGGAAGATAAGATCCTCAGCTTGGAAGGCACTCAAAATACACAGCGGCTGCAACAAAGGATTTGAGCACACCAACAATCATAAAGATGGCGCAGGACCAGGCAATGTTTTGTTCTGTTGAATGTGGGGTCACTATGAGTTGCAGCTGACTTGACAGCAACTAACAAGGTCATGATGGAGGCAGTGTTCTGTAATTAAGTATTTAGTTACCAACCCATTGCCGTTGAGTTCATTCTAACTCATAGTGACCCTATAGGACAGAGTAGAACTGCCCCATAGCATTTCCAAGGAGCGGCCGGTGGATTCCAACTGCTGACCTTTTGATTAGCAGCCGAGCTCTGAACCACTCCGTGACCAGGGCTCCAGACCCATTGATGGCTGGTAGGAAATCTGTTAACCATTTGGTATCTCCCCATCAACAGTAACACAGAAGGCAGCTCATCTTCCCTCTAGGCTTGCCTCCAACTTGCCCCTAGGCAGTACTGCCCTACAAGCCCCCCCAATCTAACACTAGCAAAATGCTAGTTTCCCAGGCCACCTATAGTCAGCCTGGGAACGAGTTTGAGTCAGTAGAGCAGGGACCACTTTCACTTTACTCCCACTGGAGATCTTGTGCCCCTAGAGAAAGTCCACATTTAGCCAGAATCTGGGCGAGACTTGATGACTCACAGGGGATTCTGACTCACAAAGGATACAGAAAAGAGCCTCGTCCTTCTCTTCTCCTTCACTACCTTCATTTCCTCCCATGAGGTTTTCCGTCCCTCATCTGATGTCCTTCACATTTTGGTCACAGCATGTCTTACCTCGACATACCGTTTATTTAATTTTTTCTCGCAGTTGAACTTTTAGTTACCAATAGCATGTACCCTGCACTCAGACTACCAGGTTTAAGCCCTGTTATGCGACTTACTACCTATGTGATCTTGGCCAAGTTTATTTCACTTCTATGTGTCTCAGTTTCCACAACTACAGAATGGAGGTAATAATAATTCCTCCTTCATAGGGTTGTTGTGAGAACTAAACTAGTTTATGCATGTAACGCACTTAGAACAGTTCCTGGAACATAGTAAGTACTATATGTGTTGACTATTTTCTTATTGCTTCTTTATGCCTCAGCGGCATCTCATAATTAACAAGGGTCTTCAGAGGTTTCATCTCTCAGGAGAGAGAGCATACAGACTGCCCAGTCAGCTCTCCAGTCAGGACATTGAGCTAATTCATCATCTTACAACACACAGTTGGACCTCTTCCTGCCTGTTTATTGTGATCCCAGAGTGGTTCAGTCTTTCCTGTTCTTGGGACAGTTCCTCTTTTTCCGGTACTATGTGTTTACTCATATTTCTGTATATCCAACCTTCCCCATTTACACAGAAATATATATTTGTATTTTACAAATAGATATATACTTAATAAAAGAAACAAAACACCCAAATATGTCAACCCCACCCTCACCACTACCATGCTCAAACCCACATCATGGCCAAAAATGTGAGAAAAATTGAGGCTCTTTTAAGTCCCTAACTCTCCCTAAATATATGATGCATAGGAGACAGCTTTGTTTTTGTTTTTTACTATTTCTCCTCAGTAGCCATTTTATAAAGGCTGCAGCAACAGAGAGGTTGAATTAAAGGAAAGTCCTCTAAGGGAAATCTGTCATTTTGGCCAATTTAGGTAAGTGCTATGGAAATAATATTCCAAAGCACCAAAAAAGTCCTCTCCCTACACTGACCCCCAATCCTCCTGACTCACAGAGCATCTTGAGAACAAAGACCGTATTCATCTAAAGTCCAGCGGAGACATGGGTGGAGAGAGTCACCTTTGCTAAGACTGTATGTTGGTCTTTGATGGGCCATTATGAGCACTCCTCTTGTCTTTTCCCAGTCTGTGTCACAAGATACTCCAGACATTTCTGAATGTTTCCCATCAACTTCCCAGTAAAACAAAAAGGTCATTAAGTTGGTGCTTTCTTTTGTCTCCCCATCCAAGCTGTGCATACCGACAAAAAAAAAAAATTGTATGTCTACAAGTCGAAAAAGGCTTTTTTCATTAAATCAGCTACCCACATTAAAGGAAGACTGTTTAATTCTAGATCTACAGCTAGAAGATCAAAAATAGGAATAATTAAAGTCTGAGATGTAACTGTTAAGAATGGCATTTTTATCCTCTTTGCCAAGTACTTAAACAGGTAAACCACAGAATTAAAGAAAGCACTAAGATCTGAAAATCCCGATGGGAATTTTCTTCTTGTTTAAGACATAATGAATTCAGTCTTCAGAGATCAGGGAGCAGGGTTGTTAAGCACTCTAAACTGTCAGCTGAATAATTATCTACCAAAGCTTGTGTGTAGGTGACTCCTTGTGATTCAGCTTCTTTTCCTGTTTTGAAACAGAAGGTTACTAACCTCTGGAACAAAATTTGGCAAAGTCAAAGAGCGTCAGTTTTGTGCAAATAGTATTTCCTTTTTGCGGCCTTGCTTTTCATCTTAGGATATTTGGTTTTTAAAAGTCTTATGAATATACTAAATTCCACTCAAGTATCCTTTCCAAATGCCCCAGAGACTATGTAGAACTCAAAAAAATAAAATAAAACTCCCTTTTTCAGGGTGGCTGGAGCAAAATGAGCTCTATGTCAAAACCTATGAAGAGTCTGATAATTTAAATTTCAAAAAGAAGGTGACATGGGCACATTAATGGTCGTATGCAAAATAAGAATTCTGAAGGAAAAAAAACTCATTACTGCCAAACCTGTTGGTTTTTCAGTATGATTATAATTTTAAATTGTGGCTTTAAAATATCTGTCTGAGTGCTTTCATGTTACTGCTTTAAAGTCTCTCCTTCAGGGGTTGTGGCTGTGGTTTTCCCTTTCACCTAAAAGTAATCTGGACAGCTGAATAATGGGCTCATCCTTTTGTTTCGTAGACCTCATAATTATATTTTAAAACTAACTTATTCAGCCTCTTTCCCTACAGGATGAAGGCACCTTCAAGCAAAGACAATGCATGTCATTATCCTAACTTGACTCAAGAAAAAGCTAAGTGATTAACTTGAGGTCAGTTACAAAACCAGAAGTGGAGCAGAGAATGGGGCCTGGCTTGCTAGTGTCCCAAAAGAACCTTGCTGGGACATCAGACAGGGTTGTTGACTGCTCCTGACTATGCAGAGGATGTGAGATTTGCAGGCAACAGAATACAAAAGCTCTGTTCATTGAGTGCAAAAGAGAAAAATTAACAGCCCACCTGTTTCAGAGCTTACCAGCTGCCTTTAAGCTCAAACAGGATATGTTGTTCTTTACTCTAAAAACGGAAAACTACCTACCCCCGGTGGTGCAGTGGTTAAGAGCTACGGCTGCTAACCAAAAGGTCAGCAGTTTGAATCCACCAGCTACTCCTTGGAAACCTTATGGGGCGGTTCTACTCTGTTCTGTAGGGTCTCTGTGAGTCGGAATCAACTAAATGGCAACAGGTTAGGTTTGGTTTACTGCTGTTGCTGCTGCTGCCTGTGTCCTCTGTCAGATATACAAACAGGGCTAAAGAAGTAGGCAGGTGATGTCCTGCATCACTCTCAGAGGTCGGAGTAGGGTGGAGAGGATGGTGTGCAGGCGAGTTATCCTGGACTCCTGTCCCCAGCTGGAAATCACCTTAGCCGCACAGTCTCCATTATCCATATTAGAGAAAGGTGGTTAGCAGAAATGGACCAATTGTAAAAGCAGTTGTAATGGTTCCTGTTGAGACCTTATTTCTAAAACATTTCTTCTACCCGCATCCTTGGACAGGTGGGCTGAGGGGGAGGCAGACTCCTCAGTCTGGGCTCTGCTCCAGTGACTGGAACATGGTGGGGCTGCCATCAGTATTCACTGGACAAACCAACAAATGAAGAAATAAGCATAAAAGAGTGATCCGGCGACCCCATGTTTGGTAGATGTCTCCTGGAATCAAGAGTTAGGTTGTTCGAATGTTTTATTTTACCCTGATTTTTTTTTTTTCAGGCCAGCCTAACTCTGGAAAGGCACATGGTTTTGTGAGTCTCTCTTACTTCAGGACAAGCTTCCAGCTTCTCAGGAAATTTCTCTTTCTCAACACCTACACCTCCAGAGTTTGGGGTTGGCATTCATCTCCTCTCTTTAATCAAGTTGCATGATTCTTGATGTTCCAGAGTCTTAAATATCAAATTCTCCTTCAGTGTTTCTCCCCACAAACTCCAAAGCCCTCATGAAAACTGAATATCCTCCAAGGTATCCTGTCCTAATATCTTGGCGTTCCCAGCTTGAATACGCACATTGTGTGGCCACACATATACACCCACAAGAGCTTGACAGCTACCATTCTCTATGCTTCCCTGCTTGTGTACTGTAGAAAATGGCACATGCACTTGGTCCACAAGAGATATGGGGAAAAGATCCCAGCATAACCAGAAAACAAGAGTTCCTCCAAACACCCTGCACTCTTCAATAATATTAGTTCCATGGCTCCCGTGATCACTGGTATTGCCAAAGCATGTTACAACCAACCTCAGTCTTTTCCTGCTGTCTCAAGACCAGCCAAGAGCTATCTTCACCCTTCCAGTCCACTTTATTTCTTTCTAGAAACTAGAACAATTTCAAGGGATAGTAAAACCTATAAATCAGATCCAAAGAACAATGTTGTTGTTGTGGTTGTTGTTGTCGGTTGCTGAAGAGCTGATTCAGACTCATAATGATCCCATGTGACAGAGAAGAACTGCCCCATGGTTTTCTTGGCTGTAATCTTTATGGAAGCAGATCAACAGGTCTTTCTCCCTCAGAGTTGAGGGGTGGGTTCAAACCATCAAACTTTCAGTTAGCAGCAGAGTGCTTAAACACTGGTGGAAAGTCATTGGTCAGATATTACAATTTGGATCCATCTCACCGAGACAGGTCCCCAGCATGACTCCTTCTACATTAATACCTAAGCAATTCTTCATGAAGTTTCCTTAAATTTACACAAAATTGATTTTTTTTTTCAGTATAGGTCTTACGCATGTCTCATTAAGTTTATTCCTAGGTACCTTACAGTCTTACAAATGTCATCTTTTTTTTTCCTCATGACATTTTCACAATCGATTCTTAATGAGATATATTATCTGGCCAACTTGCTGAATTATCTTATTAGTTTAAGTCATTTTTCAGTTGATTTGCATGGATTTTCTAGATAGACAATTACATTGTCTGCAAGTAAAAACAGTCTTGTCTCTACTTTTTCAATATTTACACTTTCTTTTTTTATTGTTTTATTCCATTAGCTGGGATGTTGAGTAATAATAGTGTTAGTGTCTTCTTGTCTTTGTTTCAGGTTTCAAACTAGTGATTCATCATTGAGTATGATATTTGTGTAGAACTTCTTTGCTTTATTAAAATGAGGATCTCTTATTTTATTCTCTATTTTGTTAAGTGTTTTTTAAATCATAAATGGATCTTTGTTGAATTTATTTTCAATTTTTTTCTAAATCTATCAAGATGATGTTATGATTTTTCTTTCTTCATTTTTGATCAAATGAATTACATTAATAGATTTCCTAATGTTGAAATAATCTGGCATTCCAAGGATAAACCCTATTTAGTTAAGACATTCTATTCTTTTAACATACAAATGGATTTAATCTGCTAATGTTTATTTAGGAGTTTTATATCTTTGTTCATAGATGTGTTTGATCTATAGTTTTCTTTTCTCATGATATTGTTTAGTCTTGGTATATGGTTATACAAACCTCATAGATGAGCTGAGAAACTTCCAATTTTATTCTATATTCTGAAGGAAGTTATATAATCAAAAAATTATCTATTCCTTGGGGATCTGGGCTTCATGACTGCCTTCGACTAACTTTTCAATGTTTCTGTAGTTATTTGTCTTTCTTTAGTCAGTTTTAGAGTTTACTGAATTTATTTACCTAGAAAAATCATCCATTTTTTAAGCTGGATTTTCAAATTTACTGTAAAGAAATTGAACCTGGTATGTTTTTATTTTTTAAAACTTCTAACTGGATATTATTTCTCCTTATTTCTAATTTGTTTCTGGAATTTCCTCCTTTTTCATAGTTGGAGTTTCAAGGTTGTAATCAATTTTTTCCTTTTACTTCATTAATCCCCTGCATTTCACATGTTTATTAATTCTTTCTTTCTACTTTTGGAGGTTTATTTTATTATTTGTTATATAGCTTCTTGAGTCATGAGCTTAGTTCATTTTCTTAAATCTTTCTCATTGTCTAATTAGGACATTTAAAGCTATAAAATGTCCTCTAAGTATCATTTGGTAAGCATCACATAGGCTTTTTGTTTTTTTTTTTAATGTTGCATTCACATTTTCATTTATTCCTAAGTTGTTTGTAATTTCAGTAAGATTTTTTCTTTAACCTGGAAGTTATTTAGGAATCTGTGTTAAAATTTCCTCATAGATATATCTAGAATATATCAAGAACTCCTACAAACAATAATGAAAAGACAAATAGCGCATTATAAAATAGGCAAAAATTTGAACAGGCATCTCACAAAAGAAGGTATCTGAATGGCCATTAAGCATGTGAAAAGATGCTCAACATCACTAGTCATCCGGGAAGCGCAAACTGACACCACTATGAGATACTATTTGATACCTGCTAAAATGGCTGCCATTTAAAAGACACAGCATCAAATGTTGGTGAAGAATGGAGTAAAAATATTCTCATACATTGCTGATGAAAATGAAAAACAGCACAAGCATTTTGGAAAATAGTTTCACAGTTTCTAGTAAAATTAAACATACCCCTACCTTACAACCCAGCAAATCTATTACTGGGTATAGACCCAAGAGAAATGAATGCATATGTCCAGAAAAATACTTGTACAAGAATGTTTATATTAGCTTTATTTGCAATAGACCAAAACTGAAAACCACCCAAATGTCCATCAATAGGAAGACTGGAATAACCAACAGTAGTTTATCCATACAAAGAGATATTACTCAGCAAATACATACATGTATACATACGTCCATACATGAAGGAATGAACCACTGCTACACACAACAAATAACATGGATGCACAGCAAAATTACTATGCTGAGTGAAAGAAGCCAGAGTATTTGCTGCATGATACCATTTATGTAGCATTCTAGAACAGACAAAACTTATTTATGGAATGGCCAATAAATACATGTAAAGATGCTCAACCTTATTAGTAGTCAAGGAAGCACATAATCAAATAACAATGAGATAACATTTTATACTTGTTATATTGGCAGAAATTTTAAATTCTAAACATATCAAGAATTGGCAATGAAAATTCTGACACACATCAGTGGGAAGATAAATTGATACAATTAATTTGGAGAGCAATTTGGCAATATCTAGTAAAACCCAAAATGCACACACCCTTTGAGTCAGAAATTTTACCACTTAGTATATACCCTAGAACGGCTTCCCAACATTTTTGCATCACAATCCACACTAAATTTTATTATTTTACGAAACCTATAAATCTCTGTAAAATGGGGAAATTTAACACATTTACATATAATGTGATTACTGATATGAGTGGATGTCTTTCTACATTCTTATTTTGTTTTCCATTTAATCTACTTTCTTTATCTTTGTTAGTTTGCCCATTATTTTTTATCATTTGTTTCACTTATTTTAAGTTCTTTGAGTTTTTTTCCTCCAGTAGTTTGGGCATAATACATTCTATTTCTATTATTCTTGTGATTATCCTTATATTTTACACACATACTTGTTGTTGTTAGGTGCTGTTGAGTCGGTTCTGACTTATAGCAATCCTATGTACAACAGACTGAAACACAGAATATATCTTTTATGAATATCTAGCATTCATAAATATCTCTATGCACTCTCTGAAAAGTTATCTATTGATTTGATGTAATTTCAAACTTTACCTGCTTTCAATTTCTCCCTGTCCTTCCTATTCCAATCCCACTATGTTGAGACTATTGAAATTTTAGTTCTAGACTGCTATTATTTTTATATTATGCTATCAACAACTTCATGGGTTTAACTAAAACAAGTTTGTTTACCACTTTCTTAGGTCCATTTCTCTTTTTGCTAGAAATATTTGCTCAAAGAGAGCCTGTCAGTGGTAATCTTTCAAGTCCTTGCATGTTGGTGATTTTATTTTGGTCCTTGACTTCAAAGTTAGTCTAGCTCGGCATAAGATTATAGTCCTCTTGCAGCCATTCTCTTTCCTGCAGTTGAAAACCAAATTAATTCCCCGATATTGCTGCCCTTTTAATCCATTGCTGCTTTTCCTTAGATTACAAGTATTTGTAGAGTCCTTGCCATGTGCTGGGCACATTTCTAGGCACTAGAGATATAGGATGGAGCCCTAGTGGCGCAACAGCTAAGCGCTCAGCTGCTAACCGAAACGTTGGCAGTTTGAACCCACCCAGTGGCTCCATGGGAGAAAAGACTTGGCCATCTTCTCCTGTAAAGATTAAAAAAGAAAAGAAAAAAAACCTGTTGCCGTTGAGTGGATTCCAACTCTTAGCAACCCTATAGGACAGAATAAAACTGCCCCATAGGATTTCCAAGGCTGTAATCTTCATGGAAGCAGACTGCCACATCTTTCTCCCGCAGAGCAGCTGGTGGGTTCCAAATGCTGACCCTTCGGAGCACTTAACCGCTGTGCCACCAGGACACCTTCCAAAAAGATTACAGGCTAGGAATTCCTGTAGGGTAGTTCTACTCTGTCACAGGGGGTCACTTTGAGTCAGAATTGACTCGAAAGCACCTAACAACAGCAACAGGGATACAAGGATAACTAAGACATAGGTCTGTGCTCTGCGTGCTGGGTTCACTCCCCAAGTACTGCACCTGTTCTTCCTATGTGTTACCTCAACAACCGGTCAATGGGCCCCTTCCTCAAGGGTAGCCAATGCCTGGACTGGTCAACAACAAATGGTGTGTTCTGACCTAAAAACAAAACTAGCTGATTCGATTCTCCTTTTTTGCATTTGAATGGGCAAGCGCCCAAAGAATGAAGCTGTAACAATACTACTGCCTACTCTTTGGCCATCTGCCCACTAAGGGCAGAGCTCAGGACGTCTGGTCCTTTCTGATAAATGCTCTGACCTAACACTGACTGACAAACTGTATCTTTCTCACTATCATTTTCTGAGCGATGGCCTTTAGGAAAAGAAAGACTAGCTTCTTGGCAAAGCTACTCCCTAAAGAAAGAAAATAAGGTTAGTAGGGGAAGCATTTATTAAATCACCTGGGAAACTTTTCCAAAATACGCATTTCTGGGTCTTTATCCCCCAAGAATGACATTTGACCTCTTGAGACGGGAGTAGGGGACATCAAATATACGTATTTTGAAAAACTGCTTTATAGAAAATTATCATACATTTTATGCATGGCCACCTTGCCATCTCAGAGTTATCCAATCCTTTTATTTTATAGAAGGAAAACTCCGGCCCAGAGAGAAAAGGTGATTGATTTGTCCACACAGCTAGTTAACAGTAGAGCCAGGATGAGATTCAAGAACACTTGATTCCTAGACCAGTGCTTCTTTTGATATTACCTATGCTTCGCCTTTATCTCTCGCCCTTCTGGTGATTACCGTCATTGTTGCGATTGTCATCATCATCATCATCGTCTTCACCAGACACTCTACTGGCCACTTTACTTAAACTATCTCTCAAATTTGCAATAATCCTACAAGGTAAGTACTATCTCCATTTTCTCATTCCCTCTTTTTCCCAACATTTACATTCGGTACCCTGAGACTAGGATCTATCATCAGCAAGTTCTGTATCTTTGTCCTTTTTAGTAAAGTCTCTCTATATCATGTCCTAATGGAAAATTGCTTGTCCCCTTCAAGTGTTTGCACTTCATCTGTAGCCTCTCAAGTGGAGGCCATTTCCCCTATCCTGGAAGTCTCATATCAGAGGGCTTGAAGTCAGGTAGATGTCCTATTGTATTTTCAATTCAATTCTCTTCCCTCCTCCTTCAAAAAATTCCAGATCCTTTGAAATTCATGCCATCAGTCTTTACCACATGCCACTCCTACTTGCTTCTGTCATCTACCAATCTCTTCTCCTTCATTCATTAATGACTTTAGCACCTGGCTCTCTGCCCTTACTCCTGTCACCATTCTTGGTGACTTCAACAACCGTGTAGAATAGTGATCCATCCAATACCTGGATCTCTGAGTTCCTTGATCTCCTCACTTCCAACAATCTTTATTCTCTATTCTACCTCAGTTACACACCCAGGCTCATGACACTAACCTTGCCATCACCAATACTGTCATCATCAGTAACTGTACCACTTCCAAAGTCTGCATTTCAATAATCTCCACTCTCTGTTACCAATCCATTGTCCCTACCACTTTTACATTATCTGTTCTTTCTCCTATAATCCTCACTTGCCCCTTATTTTGCTTAATTCCATGGTCTACCATTATAATTAAAAATTTTTCAATTATTTTCTTTTTCTTGCCTTTCTCTCTTTCTGTCAAATTTGTTCAGCAAAAATCCATTTAAGATTAAATGTATATCTAAGCGTTTTGTGACTATACCCCAAATAGGCACCCACCTGGTAATTTTATGATAATTCCCCAATGTGCTCACTTTTTCACTCTGCGGATATAGTGTTTCACACCTTCTTCTCCCTCTTTGAACCTTATACATGGCTCTTTAGCCTTCACTCTCCTAAAAGCTGAACCTGAGAGACATAGGCTTATCTGCAAGTAGTTTATATGAGAAAGGATCCCAGGGATCTACAGCAAAGAACCAAAGAGTGAAACAGGAAAAGTGGGAAAGGCAAAGATGCATGACTGAGTTGGCTGTTCCTATGGGCAACCAATGACCAATCCCATGGGACCCTCTGCAGAGCTAGATGGGATGCATCTGATATTTCTCTGCCCAGGAAATGAAATAGACAAGTATTTATCCCATTGGTCAAGGGTGGTCCCTTGGTTAGCTCCTCCACATCTCCATGTTGTCTTTGGGTGGGCACCCAGTGCATCCTGTGGGCGTGTCCCACAGCAGTGTAGAGAAGCCATGGGGCCACTAGCGTCACAGGCTGCTGAGTGAAGCTGATGTGAAGCCTGTACTGACCTGGTCACTGCAACAGACAGTAGAGTAGGGAGTGAGGCTGAGAAGATTTGAAGTGGGGCAAAACAGGTGTCCCTTGCACCTATCATATCTGTCATGGCCCCAGTCTAAGAGAGTCCTCTTCAAGGCTGCAGCCTCTGGTAGGACTTAATAAAAGAAGGTGATTAGAACAAGTTGTGGTCCCCCTGCTCCAGCATCATTTATATTCATCATTTCCCTTTTCTACTACCTATTCTCCATTTCTCTCATCCTCAGGCAGCACTTAGCTGGCCTAAGTTGTTTGCTTTGTACAATGACAAAGACCTCATCCCCAAGAGGTCTAACCCCTTAATTGCCTTGCCCTTATGAGGTCATGGTTGCTGAATTTCCCATTCAGCTGAATAGTCATTGGGCAAGAAAGTCACTGTTGTAGATCCTCTGGGTTCCAGATATAGATCTCCCTGCTCTCATTGGCAGCGATCCAGCCCTCACAGTAACGGGAACCTAGTGCAACACGAGTATGAAGGCCCTACGTGGAAGGTAGGAGAGATGGTCCAAAATTTTATGGTAGGAATGGGAGAGGATGCAAAAAAACCTTCTCCGTTAACTTCGCAAAGAAGTGACTATCATTTATTGAGTGTCTACTATGTGCCAGGTGGTTTAAGTGGCTTTTGTCATTCCTTAAGGGGAAACTGAAGTTCAAACAAGGGAACTAACTTGTTGAGCCAAAGCTCACACGTAGGACTAACTCTGAAGTCCTTCTCCTCAGCCATATGCAAGCTGCCTCCACCCTAGGGCCAGTGAGGCCTATGAGGTAACAGGTGAGAGCACTCCTTTCAAGGCCCAGGTAGCTCAACCTGATTAGATTTGTATGCAAAGTACATAAAGCTCGAGTATAAACACAGCCCCAGGGAATTAGATAGTGACACTGGCAACCACACAGCATGCTCCCTGTCACCTCTGTCCCTCCACCCTTTCTTCACTCCAGCTCTTTGTTTCTTTTCTCTTTTGGGAAGTAGGGGTTGGGAGATGGGGGAACTGGTGGGATCTGTTGAGCAGATCACTAAGTGTGTAAACACACCTTTCTCCTTCTTCAAGTCATTCTCTCTCCCCACAAGCATCCATGTCCACCCTCATGAACACAAGACCCAAGTAGGTCACCTTTCCACAGAGGATGGAAGAAGTCCACGGAGCGGCCGTACACTGTGGCCTGGGCTCTGAGCCGCCAACAAGTGAGAGTTGGGCCGCCTCCTTTCTGTGAGGAAACTTCAGCCTCTGCTTGGAGCAGTTGCGGCAGCAGTGACACCACAATGACAGTGTGCAGGCAGGGAGTGGGGAAGGGTGTGGTCAGGGCCAAAATTAGAGACTCGGTTCTTCTCAAGGAGCAGCAGGGAAGTCAGCCAAGTCCCCGGACTGTGCCGGCCCTGCCTGAAAGCACTGGGCAGCCGGGGGAGGAGCAATCAGGTAGAGGACACCTAAAGCTGGACATGTTAAGAGAAGACAGCAATGTGCCACAAGGGCAAGCTGTTAGGGAGGAGCCACCGTCAGGCCTGATGGTGGCCAGCTCCTTGGTGCCATCAGACATAGGCAAGGCAGATCTCAAGAGCACTGCCACAAGGGAGATCCGTGTGCCCTCAGAGGGTGGTCTGCAGTTGGCCTGTGGGCTGACCCTCATGTTGTGACCCATGCCCACCCCACTGGAGTTGCTGCAGTGACTTGGCTTGTGTGAGCACGTCTTAGAGTCTCCTCTCTGACAGCCTCCCTCACATCTCATTCATGTACTGGGTTTGCTGGCCTCC
This sequence comes from Trichechus manatus latirostris, assembly GCF_000243295.1. Lineage (NCBI taxonomy): Eukaryota > Metazoa > Chordata > Mammalia > Sirenia > Trichechidae > Trichechus > Trichechus manatus. Next base: position 5,378,480 of record NW_004443983.1, read on the forward strand.
AGTGTCATTGTCCTTCCAGATGGCAGCCAGAATAATACCCTGACCAGCTCTGGCATCCCTGAGGTCGTAAGACTAATGGCTACAATGTTGCGTGTGCCTTTTCAGCGCCTTCTCTGCCCAGGCGCAGGTCTAGGAGCTTCACATGTTTTTCCTGAGATGGGAGAGCACAAGGCTGGTGCAAAGACTTTGTCACTGACTGACTGTGAGACAATGGACAAGTCACTTAACTTTCCCATCCCTCACTTCCTTCATCCATAAAGCAAGGATGATGCTGATGATATTTCCTTCCTCCTAGGTTGTTGTGTGGATTAAATAAATTAGTATCTGTAGAGCCCTTGTTGTTTGTTGTTAGATGCCATCAGGTCGGTTCCAACTCATAGCGACCCTATGTACAACAGAAAGAAACACTGCCCGGTCCTGCAACATGCTCACAATAATTGTTATACTTGAGCCCATTGTTGCAGCTACTGTGTCGATCCACTCATTCAGGGTCTTCCTCTTTTTCACTGACCCTCCACTTTACCAAGCATGATGTCCTTCTCCAGGGACTGGTCGCTCCTGATAACATGTCCAAAGTATGTGAGACGAAGTCTCGACATCCTTGCTTCTAAGGAGCATTCTGGCTGTACTTCTTCCAAGACAGATTTGTTTGTTCTTCTGGCAGTCCATGGTATATTCAATATTCTTCGCCAACACTGTAATTGAAAGGCATCAATTCTTCTTTGGCCTTTTTTATTCATTGTCCAGCTTTCCCATGCATATGAGGCGACTGAAAATACCATGGCTTGGGTCAGGTG
>NW_004443983.1:5379376-5387421 GCF_000243295.1 Trichechus manatus latirostris
GAGGGTCTTCCTCTTTTTCATTGACCCTCTACTTTACCAAGCATGATGTCCTTCTCCAGGGACTGGTGCCTCCTGATAACACATCCAAAGTACATGAGATGAAGTCTTGCCATCCTTGCTTCTAAGACGCATCCTAGCTGTACTTCTTCCAAGACAGATTTGTTTGTTCTTCTGGCAGTCCATGGTATATTCAATATTCTTCGCCAACACCATAATTCAAATGCATCAATTCTTTCTTGATCTTCCATATCCATTGTCCAGCCTTCACATGCATAGGAGGCAACTGAAAACACCTTGGCTTGGGTCAGGCGCAGCTTAGTCCTTAAAGTGAATCTTTGCTTAACACTTTAAAGAGATCTTTTGCAGCAGATTTGCCAAATGCCACCAGGTGTCTGTAGAGCCCTTTAAAAAAAAAAAAAAAACCATTGCTGTTGAGTCAATTCCAACTCATAGAGACCCTATAGGAAAGAGTAGAACTGCCCTATAAGGTTTCCAAGGAGTGGCTGGTGAATTTGAACAGCCGACCTTTTGGTTAGCAGCCAAGTTCTTAACCACTGCTCCACCAGGGCTCCAAGAAGGGTTTCCCTGACTGGGAATCGAATGCGGGCCGTGGCAGTGAGAGCACCGAATCCTAACCACTGGACCACCGTGGAGCACCCTTAGCATGGTGCAAATCTGATTTGTGTTTTAGATCCTTTCATTTACTCCTGGGAACAATGTGTAACGTGTCATATTCTACAGATGGGGAAACCGAGGCTCCAAAGCAAACAGGCACTTGCTGGATAACATACTTATAGCAGAAGCTGAGATGTGAACTCCAAACCTTATTACTCCTAGGTCTATGCTCTTTCCAGTCTCTCAGAGACGCAGTCAGACAGACAAGTAGACAGACAGAGAGCACCCCTATCTTGGTGCCACTGCTGGGCGGGTCCTGGGCCCCTGCCAGAAATGGGGATTCCAAGTGGTGCTGCTTTACTTTTACTTCTACTCAGCATCCTGGAACCAGACCAGTGTCTGGGGCCAAAATTCCTGCTACAGAACAAGAGGCCTGAGTCCAAATGAGACGGGTATAAGAATAGAGACACAGGTGATCTTTCTCAGCTCTTTCCCTTCTCCACTCCCAACAATCAGGGCCTCATTCTACCCTGCCACCTGCTGAGAAGCCATGGACTCTGCAGGAGAAAGATTTGCTTCTCCCTCTCTCGTGGTGTGGAGCACTGTGGGGCTTATCCTAAAGCTGGAGTTGCAACGTAATTTCAGAATCTCTTTTTCGGTCTGCCGAGATAGATATCTCCACCTTAGTCTTCTCCAGGCTCTGTTTCTGGACAGAAACCAAGCGAGGGCATGGAGGCTGTGGAGTTTGGGCACCATGCAAAGACTCTAACCACATTCGGCAAGCTCTCTCCATCCTTCCCTTTCTCCTCAGTTTACTTCTTGTAGCCTAGTGCCAAGCTTTCAATTAACTGCCCTGCTCCTGCCCCCTCTCCATCCAAATGGGTACCAGATGCACTGTGTAGACATTGGAGAAAGTGAGGGGAAAAAACTTTACTCAGACAAATCAGCAAAGAAAACACAATTAGTCAAAGCAAATAGAGTTGAGGATGCAGTGGGCAAGCCAACTGTCCAGGAGCCCACCTGCAACACATTTCCAGAAGCCCCTTAGAAAAACATGCCTGTTTAATGGGGGCCATATGGAAACGCCTTCCCAGCAAAGGGAGGTACTGAGTATAGCAAATCAAGACAGCCACATGCCAGGGGCTGGGGAAGTGGGAAGAGGTGAGTTTGCTTGTGTTCACCCCAGAGTCTCCAGGAAGGATGCAGGGCCTGTCGCTGCTGTAAAAACACAAGAGCTCAGTGCCAAGAAGCGACCAGAGAATTGGCACAGCTCCTTCCTTATCTTGCAATCTAGAACTCCAGCCAAAGCCAGAAGTTGCAATCACTGGAAGCGGGAGGCGTAAAGACCAGGTTTGCAATAACTCTTTCTTTGGGAGGCCTGCTCAGATCACTGGGCTGGAAATAGCAGCTACCTCCCTGGGGGCTCCCTGACGGTCTGCTAGGAACGGCGAGTAGGTCTGGAGGAATTTAAACACCCTGAACCCTCGGCAGTTTGTTCCTGCCTCTCTCTGAGGGCAGCAGCTAGTATGCAGTACTCACTCACCTCTCCACCAACATCACAGAGACCAGAGTGAAATTGAAAGAGCTGCATCTTGCCTCACAGAGCAGCACAGTGCCAGAAGGCAGTGCAGGAAACCCTTCCAGGTCAGACAGTTCCACTACTTACAAGCTGTGTAACCTTAAGCAAGTTGCTGAACCTTCTGGGCCTGTTTCCTCACTTGTAAACTGGAGGGAATACACCTAAAATTGCTAGAAAGATGAAGTGAGGTACGTGCCTGTATGGTGTTGAACACATACCTGGCACACAGTTGGCGCTCAATAAACGGTAGCAGCATTGTGCTGAGCTTATTAAAAGGACTGAAACACCTATAGAAATGGTAAGGTGGGAGAGAGAGGAGTTAATATGAAGGATACATCTGTAGCAGAGAGGTGTGAGCAGATGAAAAACTACAGTTGAAAAAAGCACAGCAAAGTGTCAGTAGAACTACGTCATCCACACCCTCTTGTAAAAAGAGGAGCAGCAAAACCCTGCTAGCTTATTAGCAGGGGGAATGTTCTATTTTAAAAGCCAAACCAACTCAAAGTAGATGTCAACCGTACTGCATCTACTTGATGGAAATTAGCACCCTCCTCTGTTTCTTTTTCTTCTCCAAAGCTGTGCCTAGTACATAAGCTTGACTCCCATCTCTTTCCCAAGCTTTTCGCCCACAAGTCTGCCTTTCCTCTTTACTACCCTCTGTCTTTGTTGCGGAAATGATGCCAGATGAAAGTGGTGAATTCCAACTAGAAAGGCCGGTGTCCCAGGATCCTGCAGGAACCTCTGTTTCAGGGCTCAGTCCCAGGGGCTGGTCTTGGAACCACCAAGATCTGATTGACCACCAAGACTGGCGAACGTCACCACCTCTGTCCATGGGCCAGACACCCCCACAGCCAGGGGTTCAGCCCAGCATCTGCGGTATATCTTCCCTAGAGGTGCCCAGAGCTGTCGACTGACCTCAGCACCCACAGGGATAGCTGGAGGGAGAGCCATGCAGCTGACACCTGGGTGAACCAGGCCAAGTGCTATCACTCCTTTTGAGACTTATTTTATTTCCAGAATTTAATTTGATAAAGTGAAACAATGAATTGCAATCTGAAAATTTTCACTTCATTTTCTTTAAATTTAAAATTCAACTCTGAGCTGCCAATCCAGGTGGCTGATAAGAGATTCATTGTTGCTGTCAGGATTCCTCCTTCCTTGGGCTGACAGGAACCCAGGAAGCTTACCTGTACTAAGAAAACTGGGTTGGCGGGGGCGGGGGGGAGGCACCAACTGCCTGGATGTCAAGGTTGCCTCTCACCCCTTGCAGCCGAAACCACAGTCCCTTGAAATCTGGTGGCTCTTAACTGAATAACAGATTCCCTGCTGGGCGGGGGTGTGGGGAGGAAGGGCCTTAGTCTCAGCCTGCCTAGGTGTACCACCCAGTCATCCCCTCGGAACTTCATCTCCTCCTTGGGACCTGCGCTTTCATGCTGTCCATCCTCACAGCTGCAACAGAGAAAATGTCTCCCTGTCATTGCTCGCACAGGTCCTTAGCATCCTTTCTTTAATTATCTTAGACTCTTGCAAATGATAGCTTTTTATCTCCAGTAGTTTCCCTTTCTGTCCTGCAAAAACCCCTGAGGCACAGAATATTAAAGCCCTAGCTCACTTCTAACAAGGAAGTGGGGGAGATAAATGGACATGGAGAACTCACACAAACTAAGCTGTCAATAAACTATCCTATCTCAAAACATTTATGGAATTTTTACTAGTTCTAGGAGGATACGAAGCTCAAACCATAGGGCACCTGGGCTGACTCTTGGGGTTCCAAAGAGGAATATTGGAGGTTGGGGTTTTGCAGGTCTGACCCAGTGGGTGGTTGGTGGTTCATCACTGTCCCAGCAGGTCCAAGACAGGGAGCCAGGCAAATCCTCCTGGTCCTGAATTTGCTCATAATTTTCAAAGTATGTTGCTGTGAGGAAGCTGGATCTATCAAGGCCATTGGCCTTGGTGGGAGCTTTTGGTCCAGGCAGATGGAATAGGTGCGGGATGTGTAAACAAAGGAAACTATAGCTAAGCCCTGCCCCACCTCCCCTTTGACTCTGCCGCTGGGTAATTATGCCTGCCTCTCCGTCTCTGTCTCTTTTTCTCTGTTTCTTTCTCCCTTCCTCCTTCCTTCCTATCTTTCTTTTCATTTTCTTTCTCTCCCTCCTGTCCTGTTTTCTGCAATCTCTCTTCCACTCATCAACAAGTCTTCTGTATTTGTGTCTTCATGCCTTTAGAGAACATTTAAAAATTTCACCAATCTTCAATGTATCTAAATGGTCCTGTGTGGTGGTCTCAGGGCAAGAGGATTGGCAGGTCAAGTGACATGAGTCAATATAAAGTAGAAGCTAGGGAGCAGCTCCTGAGAGACAGAGGGCAGCAGGAAGTCCAGCCTCTGTTCTAGTGTCCTAGGACAGCATCACTGGTATTGCTGAGAGCTGGCCAAAAGACAATGTCATGTGAACAGAAGCCCCTTTCCACCAAGGGGACTTGGACTGGGGGAGAGAGCACAAGTTTTGGAATCAGGAAGCCTGAGTTTGAATTTGAGGCTAGTATCTAGTAGCGGTGTGGCCTCAGGGAAGGGATTTAAGCTCTTTGGCCTCAGTTCCCTATAGTGCTCAACTCACAGTTTTTGTGAGGACTAAGTGGCATAAAGTAAACATGGCATGAGCACAGGGCCTGGCTCAAGGCTTGCAGAGTCTGGCCACACTTGCTGGGCTGCTTCTTCACTCTTCAAGCCCTCTGTGCTCAGACATATCCCTGCTCCCTATCCCCGTTACATAGACACCCACAGCCCCTGCTTCTGACAGCAGCTGCCTCTCTGGTGTCTGGTGTTCCCAGCAGTGATGCTGCCCAAACTGCACTCCCGTAGCCTGCCTTGATAGCATCCTGAATCACCCAACAGCAGCTACTAGGAATCAGGGACAGAATAATATCTCTTGGGCAGCAGAAAAAAGGTCAGAGCAATGATCTTTTTCTACAAGAAGGGAGACAGGATAGTAAGAAGGAGTAACATTTTCATTCTTCAGGAAGCCTCAAGTATCAAACCCCTGTGAGATCCAATATGGACTTCAGCTCTGCCAGACAATGGCTAGGGTTCAATAGGAAAGGAAAACCAAAAGGATAAATCTACAAGGAAATGTTAGTTGACTTTTCTGATGAGCAACAACCTAGTGGCTCTGTCTGGCATGTGTTCTATTTCTGCATATCCATCCCCTGAAGCCAAAGGGCAGAGCACATCCTATCCTGTAGAAAAGCTTCCTGCATTGGGAGGAACACTGGGCCAGAAGTAGTCTCAAGTCCTAAACTACCCTTGAGCTCTAACACATGTGTCACTCACCCTAAACTGACTGGGTAAAACACAGTCACATTTATATTTTTGTCTGGAACATCCTTCCTTTCAAATCCTGAACTTACTCCAATGCTCAAGGCAGAACATTACCAAACCTCTTGCAAAGCCTACCACCCATCTCAGAATAACAGCTGATGAAGACAAGCTCTGTGAGGACATGTAGGACCCCGTCTTGTCCAGGATTATGTCTCCAATACATGCCCCAATCCCTGGCACCTCATAGGTGCTCAGTAAGTGGATTTGACTGAGTCAGAGTGTTCTGAGAAAAGAGACATTTTCAACTCTGTTCCACTGGGCTTTGAATCAGAATGATAGAACTGTGTACAGGAAAATATGCAGATATAAGGGATTGGGAAAAAGCAAAGAGTGAAGAGGAGAAATCAACTACTAGGCTGTTCATTTGTTTAGATAAGAAGAAATACTTGAAGGCCCTACATGGGCCTTTATAAAAGTAAAGGAAAATAGTCATGCCTCAGACAACAGGTTATAGATTCTTTCCAGGCAATTGACATTAAAAGGCAAGAAGGGATGACACCAACTTTGAGACTTTCCAATAGAATTACTTTTTATCAGTCCGGCCTATTCCAGCCTTTCTGATCTAGCTGCTAGCAACAAAAAACAGCTGCCTGCCACCTCAGCACTACACAGGATGCTGCCTGGTGGGCATCCAGCATGGCAGCTGGGACCTCCATACGATTGGTGAGTGGAGTCTTCTCTGGTCCCCGCTCTAATGCCAGAGAAGGCTGAGCCCTGAGGCATGAAACACCAGTCGCCCTACATGATGCCAGATGTGATGGCTAATTTTATGTGTCAATTGGGCAAGGCTATGGTGCCCCATTGTTTGGTCAAACGCTAGTCTAGACGTTGCTGTGAAGGTAGTTTGTAGATATGGTTAAGATTTACAGTAAGTTGACTTTAAGTAAAGAAAACTATCCTTGATTATGTAAGTGGGTCTCATCCAATCAATTAAAGGCCTTAAGAGCCAAAGTAGGTTTCCCAGAGAAGAAAAAATCCTGACTCATAGCATAGAAATCCTGGCTGAGTTTCCAGTCTGACGTCCTACCCTACAGATTTGGAACTTGAGACTGCAACATCGAGGGGGCCAAGATGGCGGAGTAGTCAGACGTTTCCGGTGGACCCTCTTACAACAAAGACCCGAAAAAGCAAGTGATTCAATTACATATGGCAATGTGGGAGCCCTGAACATCAAAGGCAGAGTTGAGGAACCAGACTGAGTGGCGTGGGAGGAAAAGACGGTTTGGAAGCAGTGAGGAGTTGCCAGACCTGACCCAGTAAGAGCCTGAGGCCTTCAGGCCTGAGCAGCTCATGGGTGAGCGGCGAGGCAGGCAAGCAGCGGTGCTCAGGAGGCACGTTTTCTGCATCGGGAGAGACCCAGCACCAGAGAGTCTGCACAGCCATCCAGAAGCAGCTCTCATCAGCAAAAGCTAAGTACTGGCATACGGCTTACCACACGGATAAAAAATACCCCCCTTAGGGAAAAATTCTCTCCTATTTACCTCCCCACTCCCTGCTCTGAACTGGATCCTGGACCGGCTTCAGCAATTACTGAGTCCCCTGGGCCGGAAGTAGGATCCGTCACATGCCCAGAGCCATTCTCCCTGCCTTGGAGAGTGAACAAATAAATAAACAGGAAAAAATAAACTGCTGGCTCCCCTAAGCCAGGAACCCAGGGTAGGCACAGCTCCTTTGCCTAGGCACAGGCATAAGGGATCCATGGACTTTGAGTGCCTTTCCCCCTGCAGAGACTTGTGTGGGCCCATCTCAACAGCGTAGGCCCTCATTACTGCAATACAGCAGGGTATATATACCGGAACTCTAACTTCAACTGTTTCAGCTGTGAAGTGGTAGGTTCTTGATATTTGACACTGCTCTGCCCAGTAAGCAGGGTCTTCACCTACCCACATCAGGGGCCTGAGGACTGGTGGCTCCACCCATGCCACTGAGTCACCTGCGAGAGGGGCCCATGAATAAGAGGTGCCCCCCAGTCCTCACAGCCAACAGCATTAGGTGCTCAGAGTCCGGCTGTAAAACCCACCCACCTACGCGCTCTAGGCAACAGGGACACACCTTCCTCCTGGACACTCGGGAGCAGCTGTCAGCTCCCTGCCTTGCTCAGCGTGTGTCCCCCTGCTGCAGCCAGACGCCTGTGCCTGCACCAATCACCAATGTCTGTCTAGGACTGTAAGTGAGAGACTACATCACACACTTGGTGGCTATCTACCTGGGCACCTAAGCTGAATCCATACAGGAGGAGTGGGCAGACTCCTGAGCTCGCATACCTAGTAAGAGATCTAACCACCTGGTGACAGGACATTAGAGCTTCAAAGGTGCCAATAATCAAACTAGCTCATATAAGCAGCCTATTTGGGCATAACAAAACAAAACAAGAAGCTAGGCACAGTAAACAAACATAAAATAAATAAATATAATAACTTATTGATGGCTCGGAGACAATAGTCAATATCAAATCACATAAAGAGGCAATCCATG
>NW_004443983.1:5389331-5460132 GCF_000243295.1 Trichechus manatus latirostris
CCTGGAGTAAAGGAGAATGAAGAACACCAAAGACACAAGGAAAGCAGTAGCCCAAGAGACAGAAAGGGCCACATAAACCAGAGACTTCATTAGCCTGAGACCAGAAGAACTAGATAGTGCCCAGCTACAACCAGTGACCGCCCTGACAGGGAACACAACAGAGAGTCCTGGATGGAGCAGGAGAATGGTGAGGTGCAGAACTCAAATTCTAGTAAGAAGACCGGACTTAATGGTCTGACTGAGACTGGAGGAACCATGGAAAGCATGGCCCCTGGATTCTCTATCAGCCCAGAACTAAAACAACTTCCAAGGCCAACACTTCAGACACGGATTAGACTGGACTGTGGGACACAAAGTGATACTCATGAGGAGTGTGCCTCTTAGCTCAAGTAGATACAAGAGACTAAGTGGGCATCTTTTGTCCGGAGTTGAGATGGGAAGGCAGAGAGGGTTAGGAGCCGGTTGAATGGACACGGGAAATCAGGAGTGGAAAGGAGGATTGCGCTGTCACAGTATGGGGAGAGCAATTAGAGTCACATAACAATGTATGTATAAATTTTTGTACAGGAAAAAATTTTTAAAAAAAACTACTTCAACAACAACACTTACGTGAGTTGCCTGCTGCCCACAAATTTCAGACCTAACAGCCCCACAATCACGTGAATCAATTCCTTAAAATAAATCTGTTTGTATGTACATATATGTCTCTTACTGGTTCTATTTTTCTGGAGAACCCTGAATTATACACCAAGTATATGGCTAGTTTCCCAACTGGCCCTTCGCTTTGATTTGGTGTCTTACATCTTACCTGGAGTAACCTGCATTAGAACATGTGTTCAATAACAATGAACAGTATGTGTTACAAGGAGATTGTCTCTGATGAGAAACTGTTTGTAAAGTGGAATGCCTTTGTTCTTGAAAGCTACTAAATAGTTACCACCCTGATCTGGCAGAAGTCAGAGGGCTGATGATAAGGGAAGAAACAGTCCACAAAACCAAGAAATAAATACTATATCTCAGCAATAAACTCTATAAGAAAAGTTCCTATCAAATCCCTAACATGGGCAATATGCCTACAGAGTCAGTAGCTGGCACCAAAGGGGTTATTGTTGTTACTTCCAACTAATGCAACTTTTTCTAAACATACCTCTAACAACTATAGTATAGATTAGCATTAATTTTAATTGCTAAGAAGTGAGTCAATATGTATATCTACCAAGACTTAAAGAATTAATAATTTATACATACAAATAAATGTATTGTCTACTTTTTAATTCTTAATTTATTTATGGTTTTCCATGTAGCATCTCAGAAAAACTTATGTTTTAAAATCCAGACCTCTTGTTTTTTCATAAATATTCATAACTTGTGGTTTCAGTGTCAAAAGTTCTATACAACATTAAAAGTCTCCTTTAGCCTCTTTTTTTTTTTTTTTTCCTCCCACGAAAACTCAGATAACAAAAATCAGAAACAGGCCCATAGTCAACTGTTACTCCTTTGTTGGTAATATTTCTTTTTTCTCTACCTGTTTTTAAGATTTTCTCTTTGATTTGGTTTTCTGTAGTGTAATTTCATTATGATGAGGTGAATTTCCTTTTATTCATTCTGCTTGGCATGTGTTGGGCTCTTCTAATCTGTAGCTTTAGTTCGGGAAGATTATCCACAGATATCTCTTTAAATGTGCCTCTGCCCTATTCTAATAGGTCTTCTTACTATATCATTTATGTTTCTCAAGCTCTCTTTTGAATTTTTTCCCTTTTTCTTTTGGTATTTCAATGATGCATTCTACATAATTTCTTTTGATCTATTCTCCAATTTACTAATTCTTTCTTCAGCTGGGTCTCATTTATTGAGTTCTTAATTGAATTTATGTAATTGTTAGTTCTAGAAGTTCTATTTGGTTCCTTTAAATATCTTCTATATCACTTTTCCCCACACTTCTGTCAGTTTGTTCTACAGGGGTGGCTTGAGTATTGCTGTGATGCTGGAAGCTATGCCACCAGTATTTTAAATACCAGCAGAGTCACCTATGGCAGACAGGTTTCAATTGAGCTTCTAGACTAACACAGGTCTACTTCTGAAAAAAAATCAGCCAGTAAAAAACTTACGAACAGCGGCGGAACATTGCTTGATATAGTGCCAGAAGATGAGCCCCTCAGGTTGGAAGGCATTCAAAATATGACTGGTGAAGAGCTTGCCTCCTCAAAGTGGAGTCGACCTTAATGACGTGGATAGAGTACAGCTTTGGGGACCTTCATTTGCTGATATGACACTATTCAAAATGAGAAGAAACAGCTGTAAACATCCATTAATAATTGGAATGTGGAATGTAGGAAGCACGACTCTAAGAAAATTGGAAATCATCAAAAATGATTTGGAACATATAAACATTGATATCCTAGGCATTAGTGAGCTGAAATGGACTGGTATTGGCCATTTTGAATCAGACAATCATATGATCTACTATGCCAAGAATGACAAATTGAAGAGGAATGGCATTGCATCCATTGTCCAAAAGAACATTTCAAGATCCATCCTGAAGTACAATGCTGTCAGTAATAGGAAAATATCCATACGCCTACAAGGAAGACCAATTAATACAACTGTTATTCAAATTTACCCACCAACCACTGAGGCCAAAGATGAAGAAACTGAAGATTTTTACCAACTTCTGCAATCTGAAATTGATTGAACATGAAATCAAGATGCATTGCTAATTACTGATGATTGGAATGCAAAAGTTGGAAACAAAGAAGAAGGGACAGTAGTTGGAAAATATGGCCTTGGTGACAGAAACAATGCCAGAGATCACATGATAGAATTTTGCAAGACCAACAACTTCTTCATTGCAAATAACTTTTTTCAACAACATAAATGGCAACTATGCACACAGACCTTGCCAGATGGAATGCACAGGAGTCAAACTGACTACACCTTTGGAAAGAGACAATGGAAAATCTCAAGATCATCAGTCACAACAAGGCCAGGGGCTGACTGCAGAACAGACCATCAATAGCTTACAGGCAAGTTCAAGTTGAAGCTGAAGAAAATTAAAACAAGTCCAAAAGAGCCAAAGTACGACCTTGAGTATATCCCACCTGAATTTAGAAACCATCTCAAGAATAGATTTGACGTGTTGAACACTAATGACTGAAGATCAGATAAGTTGTAGAATGACATGAAGGACACCATACATAAAGAAAGCAAGAGGTTGTTAAAAAGACAGGAAAGAAAGAAAAGGTCAACATGGGTGTCAGGATAAACTCTGAAACATGCTATTGAACATAGAGTAGCTAAAGCGAAAGGAAGAAATGATAAAGTACAAGAGTTGAACAGAAGATTTCAAAGGGCAGTTCAAGAAGACAACGTAAACTATTATAATTAAATATGCAAAGACCTAGAATTAGAAAACCAAAAAGTAAGAACACACTTGGCATTTCTCAAGCTGAAAGAAATGAAGAAAAAATTCAAGTCTTGAGTTGTAATATTGAAGGACTCTACTGGGAAAATATTAAACGGCACAGGAAGCATGAAACAAAGATGGAAGGAATACACAGAGTCACTGTACCAAAAAGAATTGGTTGAATTTCAACCATTTCAGGGAAGGTAGCATATGATCAAGAATTGACAGTACTGAAGGAAGAAGTCCAAACTGCACTGAAGGCATTGGTGAAAAACAAGGTTCCAGGAATTGACAGAATACCATTTGAGATGTTTCAACAAACAAGATGAAGTGCTGGAGGTACCCACTGGTGTATGCAAAGAAATTTGGAAGACAGCTACCTGGCCAACTGACTGAAAGGGAACCATATTTGCACTCATTCCAAAGAAAGGTAATCCAACAGCATGCAGAAATTATTGAACAATATCATTGATATCACATGCAAGTAAAATTTTGCTGAAGATCGTTCAAAAGCAGTTGCAGCAATACATCAACAGGGAACTGTCAGAAATTCAAGCCGGATTCAGAAGAGGACGTGGAACAAGGAATATCATTGTTAACGTGAGATGGATCTCAGCTTAAAGCAGAGAATGCCAGAAAGATGGTTACCTGTGTTTTAGTGAGTATGCAAAGGCATTCGACTATGTTGATCATAACAAATTAAGGATAACATTGCAAAAAAAGGGAATTCCAGAACACTTAATTGTGTGCAGAACCTGTACATAGACCAAGAGGCAGTTGTTCAAACAGAACAAGGGGATACTGCATGGTTTGAAATCAGGAAGGTGTGCCTCCGGATTGTATACTTTCACCATACTTATTCAATATGTATGCTTAGCAAATAATCCAAAAAGCCGGACTATATGAAGAACAGGGCATCGGGATTGAAGGAAGACTCATTAACAATCTTCGATATGCAGATGACACAACCTTGCTTGCTGAAAGTGAAGAGGATTTGAAGCACTTACTGATGAAGATCAAAGACTACAGCATTTAGTATGGATTACATCTCAACATAAAGAAAACAAAAATCCTCACAATTGGACCAATAAGCAACATCATGATAAACGAAGAAAATACTGAAGTCAAGGATCTAATTTTACTTGGATCCACGATCAACACCCATGGAAGCAGCATCAAGAAATCAAACGACCCATTGCATTGGGCAAATCTGCTACAAAAGACTTCTTTACAGTGTTAAAAAGCAAAAATGTCACTTTAAGGACTAAGGTGCACCTGACCCAAGCCATGGTGTTTTCAATCACCTCATATGCATGTGAAAGCTCAACAATGCATAAGGAAGACTGGAAGAGGAATTGATGTCTTTCAGTTATGGTGTCAGTGAAGAATATTGAATATACCATGGCTTGCCAGAAGAATGAACAAATCTGTCGTGGAAGAAGTACAGCCAGAATGCTTCCTAGAAGCCAGGATGGCGAGACTTCGTCTCACGTATTGTTATGGATTGAATTATGTCTCCCCCAAAAATGTGTGTCAACTTGGCTAGTCCATGATTCCCAGTATTGTGTCTGTCCACCATTTTGTCATCTGATGTGATTTTCCCATGTGTTGTAAATCCTACCTCTGTGATGTTAATGAGGTGGGATTAGGAACAGTTATGTTAATGATGCAGGATTCAATCTACAAGATTAGATTGTGTCTTAAATCAATGTCTTTTGAGATACAAAAGAGAGAAGCAAGCAGAGAGATATGGGGACCTTATACCACAAAAAAAGCAGCGCCGGGAGCAAAGTGTTTCCTTTGGACCCGAAGTTCCTGGGCTGAGAAACTCCTAGACAAGGGGATGACTGATGAAAAGGATCCTCCCCCAGAACCGACAGAGCAAGAAAGCCTTCCCATAGAGCTGACACCCTGAATTCAGACTTCTAGCCTACTGGATGGTGAGAGAATAAATTTCTCTTTGTTAGAGCATTGCACTTGTGGTATTTCTGTTATAGCAGCACTAGATAACAAAGACACATACTTTGGACATGTTATCATGTCCCGGAGAAGGACATCATGCTTGGTAAATTAGATGGTCAGCAAAAAAGAGGAAGACCCTCAACTAGATGGACTGACACAGTGGCTGCAACAATGGACTCAATCATAATAATGGTTGTGAAGATGGCATAGGATCGGGCAGTGTTTTGTTCTGTTGTACACTGGGTCACTGTGAGTTGGAACCGACTTGATGTCACCTAAGAACAACAACGTATCACTTTTTAAGGAGCCCTGAAGGCACAGTGGTTCAAGTGTTTGGCTACTAATCACAAGGTCAACAGTTCAAACCCACAAGTTGCTTTTGAGGGAGAAAGATACAGCAGTTAGCTTCCATTAAGATTACAGCCTTGGAAACCCTATGGGGCAGTTGTACTCTGTTCTATAGGGTTGCTATGAGTCGGAATTGACTCGATGGCAATGGGTTAGTATGTTAGTTATCTAGTGCTGCTATAACAGAAATGCCACAAGTAGATGGCTTTAAGAAGCAGAATCTATTGTCTCACAGTCTAGGAGGCTAGAAGTCTGAATTCAGGGTGCGAGCTCCAGAGAAAGACTTTCTGTCTCTGTCAGTTCTGGGAGAAGGTTCTTGTCATCAATCTTCCCCTGGGTCTCGGAGATTGTCAGCACAGGGACCCCGGGTCCAAAGGACGGTCTCCATTCCTGGCGTTTCTTTCTTGGCGGTATGAGGTTCCTCTCCTCTCTGCTTTCTTCTTTTATATCTCAAAAGAGATTGACTCATACAACCTAATTCTATAGATTGTGTCATGCCTCATTAACATAACTGCCTCTAATCCTGCCTCATTAACATCAGAGAGGTTAGGATTTACAACACATAGGCAATTACATCAGATCACAAAATGGAGGACAACCACAAAATACTGGTAATCATAGCCTAGCCAAGTTGTCATACGTTTTTAGGGGACACAATTCAACACATAACAGTTGGGTATATCACTTTTTATACTTGTTTTCTGCATATCAAGTTTGCCTTTACACTAAGGTGAGCAGTTTCATAGCCTATATTTGACAATTCCAATGTACTAAATTTGTTTATGTTATGAAGTCCCTGAGTTGGTCCTTGCTCAGGTATCTTATATGCTCGCATATATGGTTACATTTGAGTGCATGCTGGTTATTGTGTTTAAAAAAATATGTTTTACAAATTATTTGAAGAAAAGGATGAAATTATCTTCATCCAGAAAAGGTTTTTGTTTGCTCTTGCTGGACATCTAGACTAATAACCATTATGGGTCCACCATAATGCAACTTCAGAGCATGAAATTCTCTGGACCATCCAGATGATGTTAACTCAGGCTATAAGTGTGAGGAGAAAAAAAACCAAAAAACTGGGAAAATACTGATATATGTATATGGGGGAATGAGTATCAGACGCCCATCCTGAGCTGTAAAACCCTTGGCTTTGATTCTGTCCCTCTTGCTTCACTAAAACTACAGCTCAGCTTTATAGTTATTTTTTAAATGTCAGCAAATGCCCTCAGGGTAAAACTGGCTTTGAATAAGGAAGTTATCTTTTCCTCGATTTTAGCTTGGTAACTCCTCCTTATCTAGTGCTTAAAGAACTCCTTCATGCTTTAAGATTGTGGGTTTTATATTTCATCCAGTATCTTAGTTTTCCTCAACAAAAAAGCTGGTCTAAATTCACCAGTTTGCCATTTCAGGAGCTACTACACTATTTGTTACTAAAAAAATCAAACCATCAGAAAAGCATAAACAAGAAAATTAAAATTATCTAAAATATAACCATTAGACATATCCAGTATTAAAATTATAGTAAACATCCTTTCGACACTCTTTCTATGCAGGCATTCACACATAAATTATTCTACATAAATGAAAACCTATATTACTATTTATTTTGTAACTTTTGCTCAATGCTATCATTTTCCATGTTAATCATATGTTGTTGTTATTGTTGTTAGGTGTGGTTGAGTCAGTTCTGACTCATAGAGACCCGATGTACAACAAAATAAAACACTGTTTGGTCCTGTGCCATCCTCACAATACTTGCTATGTTTGAGCTCACTGTTGTAGTCACTGTGTCAATCCATCTCGTTGAGGGTCTTCTTCTTTTTCATTGACCCTCTACTTTTCCAAGCATGATGTCTTTCTCCAGGGACTGGTCCCTCCTGATAACATGTCCAAAGTCCTTGCTTCAAAGGAGCATTCTGTCTGTGCTTCTTCCAAGACAGATGTGTTCATTCTTCTGGCAGGCCACGGTATATTCAATATTCTTTCCCAAAACCACAATTCAAAGGTATCCATTCTTCTTTGGTCTTTCTTATTCATTGTCCAGCTTTCGCATGCACATGAGGCGATTGAAAATACCATGGCTTGGGTCAGGCACACCTTAGTACTTAAAGTGACATCTTTGCTTTTTAACACGTTAAAGAGGTCTTCTGTAGCAGATATTCCCAATGCAATGCGTCTTTTGATTCCTGGACTGCTGCTTCCACGAGTGTTGATTGTGGATCCAAGTAAAATGAAATCCTTGACAACTTCAGTGTTTTCTCCGTTTGTCATGACGTTGTTTATTGGTCTAGTTGTGAAGATTTTTGTTTTCTTTATGTTGAGGTGTAATCCATATTGAAGGCAGTAGTCTTTGATGTTCATTAGTAAGTGCTTCAAGTCGTCTTCACTTTCAGCAAGAAAGGTTGTGTTATCTGCATATTGCAGGTTGTTAATGAATCTTCCTCCAATCCTGATGCCGAGTTCTTCTTTATATAGTCAAGCTTCTTGGATTATTTCCTCAGCGTACAGATTGAACAGGTATGGTGAAAGGATACAGCCCTGATGCACACCTTTCCTGAATTTAAACCATGCAGTTTCCCTTTGTTCTGTTCAAAAGACTGCCTCTTGGTCTATGTACAGGTTCCTCATGGGTACAATTAAGTGTTCTGGAATTCCCATTCTTCACAATATTATCCATAATTTGTTATGATCCACACAGTCAAATGCCTTTGCATAGTCGACAAAACACAGGTAAACATCTTTCTAGTATTCTCTGCTTTCAATCATGATTCATCTGACATCAGCAATGATATCTCTCATTCCACGTCCTCTTCTGAATCCTGCTTGAATTTCTGGCAGTTCGATGTCAATGTACTGCTGCAACCACTTTTGAATAATCTTCAGCAAAATTTTACTTAGTGTGTAATATTCATGACATTGTTTTATAATTTCCTCATTTTGTTGGATCACTTTTCTTTGGAAAGTGCAGATATATGAATCTCTCCCAGTCGGTTGGCTATGTAACTGTCTTCCAAATTTTTGGCATAGACGAGAGAGCGCATCCAGCCTTGCATCTGTTTGTGGAAACATCTTGTCATGGATTGAATTGTGTCCCCCAAAAATATATGTATCAGTTTGACTAGGCCATGATTCCGAGTATTGTGTGATTGTCCACCATTTTGTCATATGATGTGATTTTCCTGTGTGTTGTAAATCCTACCTCTATGATGTTAATGAGTGGGATAGGCAGCAGTTATGTTAATGAGGCAGGACTCAATCTACAAGATTGGATTGTGTCTTGAACCAATCTCTTTTGAGATATAAAAGAGAGAAGCAAGCAGAGAGAGAGGGGGACCTCATACCACCAAGAAAGCACTGCCGTGAGCAGAGCATGTCTTTTGGACCTGGGGTTCCTGCCCAGAGAAGTTCCTAGGCCAGGGGAAGATTGATGAGAAGGACCTTCCTCCAGAGCCAACAGAGAGAGAAAGTCTTCCCCTGGAGCTGACACCCTGAATTTGGACTTCTAGCCTACTTTATACAGTGAGGAAATAGATTTCTCTTCATTAAAGCCATCCACTTTATGGTATTTTTGTTACAGCAGCACTAGATGACTAAGACACATCTCAGCTTGTCTTCCATCAATTCCTAGAACCTTGCTTTTCATCAATCACTTCAGTGCAGCTTGGATTTTTTCCTTCTGTACTATCAGTTCTTGATCATATGCTACCTCCTGAAATGGTTGAAGTTAATAATATAAATACTGTAATTTATTATACTGTAATAATTTCTAACACGTATTGAGTGCTCGTTATGTGCATGGACTTTCAATGTATTAACCCATTTAATCTTTGCAACAACTCTCTGAAATAGACTTTATAGATTATGAAGTTATTTTCTAGATTGTTTAGCATTTTATAGATTAGGAAATTAGGCAAAAAGACATTAAATAATTTGATCAAAATCATATAAGTAGTAAGCAGTAGGGTCAGATTTAAACTCAGTCTGACTCCTAAGGCTGTGCTTGTAAAAACTACACAAGCGTAGTACTCCACTGTATGGATGTACTTAATGTATTAAACCAAGCCCCCCACTGATGGATAATTAAATTATTCACAGGTTGGTTTATTTTTATTTTTTTTGCTGTTGCATGAAAATAACTTCTCAAATCCCTTGCAATACATCTTTATGTACTTGTTTACTTATGTTCTCAGTCAAAATTCCTATAAAGAGAATTGTCAAATCCAGGCAATTTAAACATACATTTAAAATTTAAATTTTGATAAGTATTGCCAAGCTGCCCTCCAGAAAAGTTTACCACTTAGCACTCCTTCTAGCAGTTTTTAAAAGTGCCCATGCATTGACATCCTTTTTAGCACTGAGTATTGTCATTATTTTCCTTCTTTCATGCCCTGAACATTGAAAAACTGGTATCTTGTTACTATTTACATTTTTCTTCACACTGTGCTTATTGAACTGTTAGTGTCTAATGAGCTATCTAGAACACAGAGGCATTCAGCTTTAGCTTTAACTCTGTTTTTTGTCTTCATCAAATTGTCGCAAGGAAAGTTGTTTTTTAGTTTTGTTTCCTTTTAGAAAAGGAAGCAATCTTCAGGAGGCAGGATCATTCAGTGTCTCTTAAACCACATGATTAGAATGTGGGTTACCTGAGTGACTAAGATACTAATTTCAGAGTTTCTATTCTTTCCACTGTTTATGCTCCAGAATTGGCTCACTTCCTCTCTCCTTTCTAATCAATGAGTCTCCTGACAAAGAAGTTCCTTGACTGGCACTATTACAGTAGTTTTTTCCAAGCCTATGCAGTTCTCTACTTTGGGTGTGTGGGATTTTAAACCTGTTACACTAGCGAAGGTGGCTCACATGGTCCATCTAAGAACTGTGCTATGGTCAATGAACTTCAGTCTAGCCACTAAAATAGAATTTTTACGATAACCTACCTTCCTTTCCTCCCATCTTTCTTTCTTTTCTTCCTTCCTTCCTCCTTTCATTCCTTCTTCCCTTTCTTCGTTCCTTCCTCCTTCTCTCCCTCCCTCCCTCCCTTCCTTCCTTCTTTCCTTTCACATTTCTTTTTTTTGGCATTTCTTAAACACATGAAGGCAATACACAGTCCACAGCAACAATTCTTTAAGTCCTACTTTCACACTTCCTTCCACTTCTCTCATATTTTTCTCCTTATATTTCTTTTCCAATCTTTGTCCCAAACTCTTCCCTATAGCTTGCCTGTCACCTCTTCTTCCCTGCTTTCTCCCAAATCTGTATCACTAAGGCCCAAAGAATACCTCTGGAAATGGCAGAGCCTTTGTTGGAGGACAAGGGGGAGGAAAACTCTAAGCAGGCAAAACTGAAAAAAAAAGAAAGAAAGAAAACAGATCCCACTTAAAGAAGAAATGGAAATGCTAGAAACACTCATGGGCTAATAATTTTTGTCTCATTAGAAACACAATCACACAAATCTTTAACATGAGTTTGAGCAGTTCCTAGTGTCTACTTCTGATATGCAGAGGGGCAGGAAAATGCTCATGTGCAGGTAAATCCTGTTGCCCGGGTTGAGGGTGGACAGTGGAGTGACTGAGTTATAATTTCTTGTATGGAGGAGGAGGGGACAGTCAGGATAGCTCTCACACTCTGGTTGTCACTATATTACAGTGAGCCAACGCCACAGAACCAAAGTGTTAGAGATTGTAAGAAAGGGGCCTTCAAAGTTCCTGAGCTCATTATGTCCTAAACTTTGGACAAAGCACACTTTGAAACAATAGGCCATAAAATATTTAGAAAGGGAGAGAAAGAACGAGAGAGAAACTCTGGGTTAAACAGTTTGCCTTACTGCAGGATTAGTCAGAAACTTTAATATGATAGTATTAATTAGTATTTCCAAGAGGATGTGACCAGAAATGTAACTTAGTATTTGTTTAACTAACTTATTTTACCACAGAACTCTTCGCTTCTGGAACACCTACTTTTTGCAACATAATTTGGTAAAAGTGAATATAGTATACTTTTGTCTTTATTTTATTCAGGAGATGTTTTATAGCTCTAGATCTTTTATTTCACAAAAAGATTGCAGGTGGCCATCCAAGACACAACAATTTGTCTCTATTCACCTGAAACAACAGAGGAAGAAGGAGAGTCGGGAATAGGAGGAGGAAATGGAATGTATGGCTAATTGCCTCCATGAACAACTGCCTCCTTTGCCAAGAGAGAAGAACTGAATGGTACCCGACTACCATTACTGAACATTTTGATCAAAGATTCCATAGAAGAATGCTGATCAAAAGAGGGAAAATGCAGAAGAGAATTTCAAATCCTCATGTACTCCAGACTTCTTGGAGCCAAGAAGTTTAGATGAACCCCTGAAACTATTGCCCTGAGATAATCTTGAAACCTCAAACCAAAAATATCCCCTGAGGTTTTCTTAAAACCAAACAATAGTTTAGCTTAACTAGTAAAAAATATCTGCCTTGAGCATTATGCTCTTTTAAGAGCCATCTACAGTATTTTTATGCAAATAATGTGCACCTTCTATGTTTGTTTGCCAACCATGCCCTGCCGCCGGGAGCTATTTTCATAAGCGCTGCTATGCTGATTGTTTTTACATGTTGCTGTAAAAAAAATTAGCATAACACACTTATGAAAATACCTTGCAGGGGGAGGGCATGATCGGCAAACAAACATAGAAGGTGCATGTTATTTGCATAAAAATATGGTATATAGGATCAAACTGACAACAGCAACTTGAAAGATTAGATGGGAACCCTAAGGGCAGTAAATTCATGTTAATGACGGAAGAACAATTCAGAAAAGGAGGGTGAGAATGGTTACACAACTTGAAGAATGTAATCAATATCCCTAAATGGTGCATGTAGAAACTGTTGAATTTGTATGTTTTGTTGTGAAAATTCTCAACAATAAAATAAATAAAATTATGTAAAAAAGAAGATATTGAAAATCATACAGAAATAATCCTCTTAATAGGTTGTGTATTTTTTTCTGTGTTTTTATGTGTATGTAAGCAAGTGAGAGTATATATGTACACAAAACTTTTTAGCAAAATTAGGATCATACTATATGTGAAATCTTGCATCTTATTTTTCCATGCATAATATTTTTAGCATGTTTGTTAAATATTTTTTCAAAGCTTTATTTTTAATGACTGTATATTATTCTGTTGTATGACTGAACCGAATTTATTTAACTATTTACATTTCATTAGACATCTTGGTTATTTCTAGTTTTTCACTCTTCTAACACCATAATGAACATCTTGTATATAGACCTTTATTTTCATCTCTGCTTATTTTTTAATGATACCAAAAAAAGCAACCGCTATATCAAAGAGTAAGAACTACTTAAAGGTTCTTGTTATAATTACCAAATTGCTTTTGAGAAAGGTTATACCAACTCTCAGTGCCACCATAGTGTAAAAAACAAACTATTTCACAACACATTGGTAAGCTTTTTTTTTTAAAATTACATTTTAGTTTAAATTTTATTTATTTGTTGAGTAATACTGTACACTTTGCAAAATTCAAAAGAAATTTTAAATGCAGTAAAACTTTCCCTCTTACCTCTATGCTCCAGGCACCCCCTCTCAAAGGCAACTGATACTTCTTATGAACTTTTTCAAAGACATGTTATGTATATGTAAGCAAATACATGTAAATTTATTCTCTTCTTCTCCTCAAAATCTTGCTTATTTCAGTGAACAATATTGCATGGATCTCATTCATGTTAGCACATAAAGGACTTTCTCATATATTTTAACAGCTGCTTGGCATTCTGTTGTATAAAATGAACTACAATTTTTTAAATCAATCCTCTGTTGACAGACACTTGTGCTATTACAATTACAAAGGTGCATGTCATTTCACATATGTGCAAAAATATCTAGGCCATGTTCCTGGAAATAGAATTGTTGCTTCAGAAGGTATGTGAAATCAATAACTTTGCTAAAATGTTAACAAAACGCTCTGTAGAGATTGTGTTACTTTATATTCAAAACAGTAGTATAAGAGTGACTATTTCCCCATACTCTCACCTGGTGGTGTGTTGGTAAATGATTAGCAAAGAGCTTTCTAGGGGGAAAAGCCTTTATTTGTTGCATTTACCGATTTCTATGATAGAAATACTTTCACTAGGGCTAATTTTAAGCTGTCAACAAGAAGTCACTCGATGGGCAACTGGGAAGAGAAGTCCACAATCAGCACTTGTAAGCCGACTCCAGCACACTACTGTCCTCACTCGCACAGTGTGTGAGGAAACATTTTAACCTTCATCAACCTGACACATGAAAAATGAAATTGTGCATGAGATTGACCATTCATTCTCATATGTGAGAATATTTTGTTTTCTTTCCTAGGAACTGTTTATGTCCTTTGTTCATTTTTCTATTCAGTTAGGAGTCCTTTACTTACTTATTTGTAGAAGCACTTTATATAATAAGATTAGCTGTTTCTTACATGATGAAAGTAGCAAATATTTTCCTTAGTTTATTTGTATTTTCAATTTACTTATGATGGTTTTTGCCATGAAAAAGTTTTTATTTTCATATAGTCGTACTTGTCATTCTTTTTTTAATGCTCTTTGAATTGTGTATTATAGTTAGCTTGTCTCCACTCCAAGATCAAAACCAAATAATTCTCATGTGACTTCTTCTTGTACTTTTATAATTTTACTTTTTACACATAAAATCTTTGAAACTTTTTTTTTCCTGTGTTCCACTTTAGGTGGTACATATTCTAAATGTTCACCAGGTGAAAGTGTTAGGTTATAACACAATATATTAGGTTGATAGTGTTGCTCAAGTCTTTATATACTTCCTGAATTTTTTGTTTACTGGTGTATCAATTGAAATCTGTGGATTTGTCTTGTTCCCCTTTCAGTTCTATCAGTTTTTGCTTCATGTCTTTTGAAGAACTGTTATTTCTTATTGATATTCTGACCCCTTTAGCATTATGTGGAGCCCTGGTGGCACCGTGGTTAAGAGCCTGGCTGCTAACTAAAAGGTCAGCAGTATGAATCCACCAGCTGCTCCTTGGAAACCTTATGGGGCAGCTCTACTCTGCCCTATAGGGTTTCTATCAGTTGGAATCTGCTCAGTGGCAATGGGTTTGGTTTTTGGTATCATTATGTAGTGGCCCTATTCATTCCTGGAAGTATCCCTTTTTCTGAAATCTACTCTGTCTTATATTAATATAGCTACTCTAGTTTTCTTTTGGTTAGTGCTTACATGGTGTATCTTTTCCCCAAAACTTCAATTTTAACCTATCTCCATCTTTTTTGAAAGCAGGTTTCTTGTAAACTGTTACAAGGTTGCTTCTTGTTTTTTATTTGGACAATCTCCCTCTTTTAATAGGTGTCCTTAGACCATTTATATTTAACATAATAATCAATATAGTTGGGTTTATATCTACCATCTTCCTGTTTGTTTTGTATCTGTTACCTTTGTTCTTTGTTTTTTTGTCCTCTTCTTCTGCCTTCTTTTCGATTGAGTATTTTTTTAGTATTCAATTTTATCCCTCAAACCAAAAACCTGTTGCCATCAAATCAATTCCAACTCATAGCGACCCTGTAGGACAGAGTAGAAATGCCCCATAGGGTTTCAAAGGAGTGGCTGGTGGATTTGAGCTGCCAACCTTTTGGGTGGCAGCCAAGTTCTTTAACCACTGTTAGCTAATTAGCTATATCTCTTTTTTATTTTTTAGTGATTGCTCTAAGGTTTACCATATACATCTCTAATTTATCACAGTCTAGTTTCACATTATATCACACAAATTTACATATGGTAAAGAACAGTAAGCATTCATTTCCCTTTTCCCATCCTTTGTGTTATTGTTGCCATACATTTTACTACTATATATGTTATAAACCCCACAGAACGTTATTACTCTTTTTGTTTTGGAATTAGATTTACAAGACAGTAAAAATTAGAAAAAGTATTTTCTTTTATATTTACTCACGTATTTACCATTTACAGTGCTGTTCATTATTTTGTGTATGTGTGTGTGTGCATGCGTGCATGTGCATATATATGTTTTCAAATTTCCATTAGGAACCACTTTACTTCAACTGAAGAACTTCTTTTAACATTTATTTGTAGGGTAGATTTTGCAGTAATGAATTCTCTTAGCTTTTGTTTGTCTGAAAATCTTTATTATGCCTTCATTTTTTCCATGATTAATTAGGTTTAGAATTCTCAGTTGACAGCTTTTTTCCCTTGCACTTTAAAGATGTTATTCAAATGTGTTTTTGAGAACACAATTGTCATATTTATCTTTCTCTTCACATATCACATGATTTTTCACTCTGCATGCTTTTTTAAATCTTCTTTTTATCACTGGTTTTTAGTAATTTGATTATAATGTGCCTTTCTCTCCCCATCCTCACCTCCTTTCTGTCTGGGATTCCAATTACACGTATGTTTGACTGCTTATTTTCTCTGTTTCATTTTAGATATTTATATTTCTATAACTTCAAGTTCACTGATCTTTCATTTTTCAGTGTCTACTCTTAAACTCACTCAGTAAATTTTTCATTTCAGATATTGTAGTTTTAATTTTTATTGCTCTCATTTCTCCCTCATTATGTTCATGTATTTCTTTAATTCCTTGAGCAAACAGAACATATTTATAACAGCTGTTTTAACATACTTTTTTGTTAATAATTTCTGGGTTTGTTTGTATTGATGGATTTTTCTTCCAATTATGAATTTCACTTTCCTGATTCTATGCTTAGCAATTTTTCATTGGTTTCCCAAACACTGTGAATTTTATATTGTTGAGTGCTCAGTTTTGTTAGACATTTTCTAGTAGGTGGTTAAGTTACTTTTAGATTAATTTGATCCTTTCAAGGACTTTTTAAAGGCTCTTTTTAAGAAGGCATAGAGTAGCTCCTGTTTTAGGGATATTTTATCCCACTACTAAAATTTGGCCCTTCTGAGGTCTCTGCTGAATGTCCTTGAATTCAATAGTGCCTCTTCACTTTGGCTGAACAATAGTCAAATTTCCACCTTTATGTGAGCTCTAGGAATGTCCATTTTACAGTTCCCAGTAATTCTTTTACCTTGGAAATTGTTCTTACCTAATTTTGTCAGATGTATTCCACTTCTTTCTTCATTATGTTTGTTTTCCTTTAATTGCTTTAACAAACATAGCATGCACAAACTGATAATCAACTAAGATACAAGGAACCCCTATGCACATCATTATAGCAGTTAATGCTTCATGGGCAGAAGCAGAAGTACCTCTATCTGTATTTAATGGAAATAGAGGGACATGTAGAAATGTTGCACCCATGTTCTTGCCCTCAATTTTTTATATCCCAAAGACATAGGGGACCAAAGGTTATTTTTTATGTACTTCCGCCTCCAAAATACTTATATCTTAAAGGTGTAAACTCTATACCTAGAAATAAGTCATTCAGGAGCACATCTTTTTTTTTTTTATTTTTTTAAATAAACCAATAAAACTTCAGCTTTCTGGGTCCTTGTTTTATATGAAACAGGGAATACATGGTAAAGGGGCTTAGTACCTGGGCACAATAACTGGTCCAGCTTTATAAAAGTTAAGTAAAATCTATTGTGCACTCTATGTTGTTATGAATAGAGCTTAGACTTTAACTTCTGTAATGTAGTTGGACCAATTCCTATTACCCCATGCAACTGAAAAAACTCAGGCATAATGAAACAAAATTATCCATCTTCTTCCTTTGCCTCTTAGCACTCTGTTATTACAAAGACCTCTGACTATATCAGGAAAGATGTGCGTCAGGGTTATAACCTTTCACCATACCTATTCAATCTGTATGCTGAGCAAATAATCAAAGCAGCTAGACTATATAAAGAAGAACGGGGCATCAGGATTGTAGGAAGACTCATTAACAACCTGTGATATGCAGACGAAACAACCTTGTTTGCTGAAAGTGAAGAAGACTAGAAGCACTTACCGATGAAGATCAAAGACTACAGCATTGAATTATACCTCAACATAAAGAAAATAAAAATCTTCAGAACTGGACCAATAAGCAACATCGTGATAAATGGAGAAAAGATTGAGGTTGTCAAGGATTTCATTTTACTTGGATCCACAATCAATACTCATGGAAGCAGCAGTCAAGAAATTAAAAAAGTGCATTGCACTGGGCAAATCTGCTGCAAAAGACCTCTTTAAAGTGTTGAAAAGCAAAGATGCCACCTTGAAGACTAAGGTGCACATGACCCAAGCCATGGTGTTTTCAATTGCCTCATATGCATTCCAAAGCTGGACAATGAATAAGGAAGACCGAAGAAGAATTGATGCCTTTGAATTGTGGTGTTGGCGAAGATAACTGAATATAACTATGCATTGCCAAAAGAATGAACAAATCTGTCTTGGAAGAAGTACAACCAGAATGCTGCTTAGAAGTAAAGATGGCGAGACTATGTCTCATATACTTTGGACATGCTATCAGGAGGGATCAGTCCCTGGAGAAGGACATCATGTGTGGTAAAGTAGAGGGTCAGCAAAAAGAAGACCCTCAGTGAGATGGAATGACACAGTGGATGCAACAATGGACTCAAACATAACAACATTTGTAAGGATGGCGCAGGACCAAGCAGTGTTTCGTTCTGTTGTACCTAGTGTCGCTATGAGTCGGAACCGACTCAACGGCACCTAACAACAACGACAACAACTGACTATATCTCCAAATTTCCACTGGGTTATTTGATGCTTCTTCTGCTAACAATCCAACATCCCATTCTTCTCCGACCTGTAAGCAACTCTGGCAAGGACATATCAGGATTTTGGAAAGAAAATCCACTGCCAGAGACCTTAGCAGCAATTCTTAGAGCTATTTTACCTAATAAATGGCACAGAGCTGCATCCTGATAGCACACCCAGTTCTGGTCTCTTTTCCAGTGAAGATAGAGAAATTGGAAAAGCAGTATTTCTGAGATGAAATAGTGGAATGGAAATAAGATTATACATAATCACTTTAAATGTTGATATCGGCAGAGCTGGAAAAATCCCCTGGTGAAAATCGGTTAATTTTGAGGGGATTAAATCAGCTGAATAATTTTGGATGGGCACATAATGGAAGGAATCATTCTGACAGTTAAACTACTCCAGGGGATGAAACTTAATTTTTAAGTCTCTGACGATAATAGCAAGTAGAGAGTTTGGTATTTTATAAGCTACACAATTGGGACTGTTTCTTATGATAGAATTTACATTTCTATAATCTCTGCATGCCAGTAGTGTTAACACTTTGTTCAGATGCAAATATATAGTTTAACTATTACTGCCTTGAAACCAATAGATAGTAATCTCTCCTTTTACCTTATCAAAAAAGGACACAGGACTGATTGGATCTGGTTGATTTAATAATCCCCATAAAAGATTTCCTTTTCCCATTTTTAGTACAGTGGCAAAGCTCTAAGAATGTATTAATGTATTTTGCAGAGGACAGTGGCCTGTAGGGTTTCAAGCACCAAAAAGCACAAAACTTCCCTAATTCTCTTGTTTACAACTTTCTGCTTGACTTGGCATTAGCTGGAGAGATATAAAATTGGTATAAGATCCAGGCAGGAAGGAAGACACAAAGAACATCTCATTAAGCACATTATTAAAACTTTTCCCTTAGAAACTGGTAGGCACTCAAAAATATAGAAAAACCTATGATGAGTTGGGAGCTCCTTTGGGGCAGAGATTTGTGCTTCATTACACCCCTCTGTCCGCTGTACTGGGTACACTGCTGAACACAGAGCAGAGGCTCAACACCACAAGTGGTAGAACCCTGGGGAGCTCCCTCTGTCTGAGATAGAATGCCTCTCTTTATCTTCCCCTGCTGAAGCAGTGGTCAAAAGAAAAATGGGCCCAGATGAGGATCACCCCTCTTCTCTCCAAAGACACATCTTCCCTGATGGACTCATCTTTCACTCTCCTGGCCAAATGTGACTTTTCACTCTTTTTGCCTGTCTTCATGTCTTGATTGAGAATTAGGATATTTCCAGTTGAGGGCAAAGCCTGTGAGAAGGTAGGGAGGCATGAGATTGCATAACCTTTAAGAAACTAAAACTATTCCTGAAATGTTAAGATACAGGTGAATTACGGAAAACGAAGATGGAGATGTAAGCCCTGTGCTCTCGAGGGCCTTGGCACACTCTGAGTTCTCTACCTGAAGAAGGAAAGGATGCTGAGAGAAATAGCAAACATTTTCCCCAGTTGACCCCTTTGATGGCTACACAACCACAAACATCCTTCTTCCATATTGTACAACATTTGAAATGTCTCCCTAACATAATAAAACTTTTTCATGTGCTAAAAACATATTACTCCTTCCTCAAAAAGAGGTAACTCCAAATCTTGTTATAGTATCCAGCTATGTTTTCTGGAAGATGCTCTCCTTTAGGTTTTTTATCTTTTTTAAAATATATTTTATTTGGTGGAAATATACACAGCCAAACACACATCCATTCACAATTTCTACATGACCACTTTAATGACATTGGTTACATACTTCACTTTGTGTCACCATTCTCACTGTCTCTGCCCTTGTTGTTTCATCACCATTAATTTAGGTTCTCTGTTCCTTAAAGTTTTCATCTGTGCTTTAGATGAACTGTTGTCAGTTTAAACTCATAGAGGTAATTCTTCATAATCACTCAATGCTCAAGGTAAACATTCTGTATTAATTGGGCTAAACTATTGCTTAACAATGGTTTCATGGGATAGTTTTGCTTCAAGGCTTAAAGATTATTTCTGGATATTAGATTCAGGGGTCCCTCCAGTCTCAATGGATCCAGTAAGTCTGATTTCCATATGAGTTTGAAGTTCTTTTCCACATTTTTTCCTTCTTTTGATCAGGATCCATCTGTTGGGTTCTTGATCAAAACGTTCAGTAATGGTAGTCAGGCACCATTCATTTCTTCTGGTCTCATGGTAACAGAGGTAGCAGTCTATGGAGGCAATTAAACCTGTAGTCTATTTACTTCTCCAATTCCTGGGTCTCCTTCCTCTGCTGTTCCAGGCGAATAGAAACCAGTTGTTGTATCTTGGGTGGGCAATCACAAACTTTTGATACCCCAGGCACTACTCACTGAACTAGGAGGTGGAACAGAAACTCTAAAAACAGCATTAGGCCAATTGACTGGATAGACCCATGAAGCCATGACCCAAACCTTCAAACCAAGAAAACTAATCCCATGAAGTGTTAATTGTACCTAAGTAGTATAAACAGGTGCAGCCTCTCCCTTAGTTTTGATGCCATCCTATCTCAAGATTCTGCAAATTAGGCACCAAATAGTAAATGCAATATTGCTAACACCCTACACATAGTAGTGAGAGAAAGCAAGAAGAAATAAAAAGATGTTAATTTATTTATTTATACACTTATATATGTATATGTAATAACACGAAGCCAGAGCTAGAATTTATGACTTTTTTTTTTTCCAATTTCCACTCCATGTACTCCTTACCCTTTGGTCTTCAACTGATAAAAGTCTTTGTGGAGTTGAGTGACCCCAGTCTTCATTTTTGAAGTTTTACTGGTCTCTCCTTTGCTGGGTTGCAATAGTCTCCTATTGCCTTTTAACACTGGACATGGTAATACAAAGTGGAGCTCCCAGAGAGCATCCAGATTACTCTCTACCCTTTAATACATAAATCTCCCCAAAAGTACTGTGGTCTCAGTTATAGCTTGTTTGTTATTAACTTGAGGAGCTTGAAATAACCAAGTGTTATGGATTGAACTCTGTCCGCCCAAAATTTATGTCAACTTAGCTAGGCCATGATTCCCAGTATTGTGTCATCTGATGTGGTTTTCCTATGTGTTGTAAATCCCACCTCTATGATGTTAATGAGGCAGGATTAGAGGCACTTATGTTAATGATGCAGGACTCAATCTACAAGATTAGGTTGTGTCTTAAATCAATCTCATTTGAGATATAAAAGAGAGACGTGAGCGTGAGCAGAGAGACAAGGGGACCTCATACCACCAAGAAAGTAGCACTGGGAGTAGGGCATGTCCTTTGGATGCGGGCTCCTACATGAAGAAGCTCCTAGACCAGTGGAAGATTGATGACAAGGACTTTCCCCCATAGCCCACAGGAAGAGAAAGACTTCCCCTGGAGCTGGTGCCCTGAATTTGGACTTCTAGCCTACTAAATGTGAGAGAATAAATTTCTCTTTGTTAAAGCCATCCACTTGTGGTATTTCTGTTATAGCAGCACTAGATAACTAAGACACCAAGTAAGTGTATGTTTCAGTTCTGGGAAATCTTTATTGTGTTCTCTGGTGGAAACATTCCTCCCTTGGGTACTGTTTTGGTTTTCTGGGGGCTGTTACAACAAAATACCACGAAGTGCGTGGCTTTAAAGAATAGAAGGGTATTATCTTACAGTTTTCTGGAGGCTACATATCTGAAATCAGGGCATTGGTCATGTTGATTCCTTCTGAGGCCACTGAGAGAGAATCTGTTCCATGCCTCTCTCCTAGCTTCTGGTTGACAGGTAGTGATCCTTATTGTTCCTTAGCTTGTATATACATCTTCACATGGCCATTTTCTCTCTAATTCTTCTTTTTTATGTGGACACCACTCAGATGGGATTTGGACACACCCTACTTCAGTCTGACCTCATGTTAACTCATAACATCTTCAAAGACACTATTTCCAAACAAGCTCACATTCACAGGTACTGGGGGTTAGGACTTCAACATCTCTCTCCAGGGGACACAATTCAAGCCATAACAGGTTCCTAAAAATCATCAGAAGTCAGAGTGGAGGGAATGGGAAGCAAAAGTTTAGCAAGTGGGTTATGTAATCATGAGAAGTTTTCTTTACCGCCTCCCTACAACTTGGCCTCCAGACCTTGGCATTTTGGGTCTAGGAGGCACAGCATCATTTGTTGGCAGCTGGCAGTTAGAGCACATATATCTCCATCCTTCAAAGTTAGTGCCTCAATTTTACCAACTGTGGCTTTCAACTAGCATCATAACTGAATTTTCAACAGGCCACTCCATTACTCTATAATGTCACCTATCTTAGGGTATTGATGTCCATGAGACTATCTCTGTATCCCATTAATATAAGTCCATTGCCTTACTTCTCCTCCTGCCCCTTAGAGGGTATTGACTGATTTATTTACTTTTTAAGTTTTTTGTTGTGCATTAGAAGGAAGTTTACAGAACAAATTAGTTTCCCACTCAACAGTCTGTACATAAAGTGTCCCATGACATTAGTTTCATTCCCCACACTGTGTCAGCACTCTCATTTCTGTCCTAGGTTCCCCATTTCCTTTTGTCCTGATTTTCTACCCCTTCCTGCCTTCTCATGTTTGCTTTTGGGAAAATATTGCCCATTTGATCACATGTCATTGATTGTGCTAAGGAGTACATTCCTCTCGGGTGTTATTATTTATTTTATCGGCCTATGGTTTGGCTGAAAGGTGGTCTCCAGGAATGGCTTCAGTTCCAATTCAGAAGGGTATCTTAGGGCTATAGTCTCGGGAGTTCCTCCAGTCTCTGCCAGACCAATAAGTCTGGTCTTTTTTGTGAACTTGATTTTTTGTTCTACAAGTTTTCTCCTGCTCTTTCCAGGACCCTCTGTTGTGATCCCAATCAGAGCAGTCGACAGTGGTAGCCAGGCACCATCTAGTTCTTCTCTTGGGCCATTGCCTTATTTCTATGACTATGAGTGAGTTCCTTAGTCAGAGGCAATTTGGATGAGATAGCATAACAGTGTGTGAGGCACTTAGTAAATCCATGGATGGAGTGGCCTTCAGACACATAACGTGGGAAAAGCAAATCCAAATCTAAATTAAGTGTTTAGTCTAGTAAAGACAAATACCAAATAACCTATGATGGAAGAGGTCCAGTGTAAACTATCTGCTAACAGGGATTAGGCTCGTCCATTTAAGATATGACACTATCGGACAGAATCAAGATTGTTTGCTACTATTGCTAAATTGGGCCCTCAGCAGTAATAGCCAGGTCAGCAATGATGAGGGGAAGTCCTTGATAAACTGCTATCAGTGAGCTCTTTGTTCATGAGCCTTTGAGCTGGGGCTGGCTGGTAAATAAGGCTGACTGATATCCTCAGAGCAGATTATCCTACCCATCTAGTTATTAAAATTTTTTAAATAACAGGGGTCTTTTGGTGAGTATTCATGCATAACTCAAATATTCTCAGGCTCTGAACCCATTTCTGTCCAACCAGACTGATCATTAGTCACTGCTGGAATTAGGTAGATTGTGTTCCTGGGCTCAGGCCAGCTCTACTTCCTGGCAAATGGACAACAATATGTACTGATGAAAGTTCTGCTTACTGGGAGGATTTTCCTACTCTGCTGTTTTTCAAGGTACCTTGAGTGAGGCCACAATACTGTAGCTGACAATTGCCAGCATTTGCAGCTGTCAACATAACATGCAGAACTATGTAATTAGGCCTGAAGTTTAATTTTTTTCTTCTCAGGTCATAGGGAATTTCCCACGAAGTCTGATGGATGTGACAGGTCCAGGTGTCATAAATATCACTTCCATCCAATAATGGAATGCTTCTTGTCTTGCTCAACAACACAGATAGGGCCAGCAGATGGCATTCATGATGAGTGGCTTAGATAGTACAGTCACCTAGTACCTCATGTCCAAAATCCACTAGAGCCCAGTAAAGAGTCAGAAGTAATATCTCAAATGAAAACAGTTACCTGTCAAAGGCTTTGCTCCAAAATCTTAAAGATTTCATCACAACAGCACTCCAAGCTGCTGCAGATACCACAACCCCTGTTAGAATCCACTGGGTCGCTAGCGCTGGTGCCTGCACCTACTGGAGAGCCTTTTCTTACCTTAAGATTCACTCAAACCACGCAGCTTTTGTCACATGGTAAATGAAGGCTAGATTACCCAATAAGCAGCATATATATGTGCTTAAAAGGAGAGAGAGATTCACTTTCAACAAACTTATCTAGATTATTTGCAATGTGAAAATCTAGAAATAAATAATTTTTAACAAACATATACATTGTGCCTTTTCATAAACTAAAATTTTATTTTGAATTATATAGTAGGGTAACAAAATTTTTTTCAGTACTTAAGTCATCTAAAATCATTAATCAGGTGTTTGGTGAATGGGGAAAAGGAGTAATCCCAATGAGAAATATTTTGTCTCTAAAATCCAAACAAGGCTGGCAAGCATTATGCCCCCAAGTCTTAGGTTGGGTTCTCTAGAGAAGCAAAACCAGTGAAATGTACATATATATATGTAGAGAGAGAGAGATTTTATCTCAAGGAAATGGCTCACATAGTTGTAGAGGCTGGCAAGTCCCAAGTCCATGGGTCAGGTATCAGGGTGAAGGCTTCTCCAGACTCATGTAGCTGCAGGGGCTGACGAACCCAAGATCAGCAAGTAAAATAGCAGGGTGCTGGCTCACAGGCTGCAGAGGCTGATGCATCTCAAGATTGGCAGGCAACACAGCAGGCCACTGGCTCATAGGCTGAGGAGGCTGATGAATTCCAAGCTCGGCATGCAATATGGCAAGCAGCTGGCTCAAGTCCTAAAAACCAGAGGTCAGATGATGATGAGCTGGATGCAGGATTCAAAGCAAGCAAGCGAGCTTTGCCAGATTGTCCACATATATATATATGTATATAGTATGCAGGCCACATCCCCAAGGAAACTCCCCTTACAACTGATTGGCTAATCACATCATGGAGGATGACTACATCATTACATAACTGCCAAACTACATCATTAGATAACTGCCAAACCATTGAGAATCATGACCCAGCCAAGATGACACACAACCTTGACGCTCACACCCTTCTTTAGTGAAATGGAGCATAAGATTCTAACTTGTCTGACATGTCCCTGACAAGTGACTAGATTCCCACATATTAACCAGAGGTGAAAACTTCCTGTATTTTTGTGGGTGTAGCTCTTTCCTGCTGACACATGTGTCTTTACAGTTCTTTAAGCTGTAAGCAACCTAAGTTAAAGGTTCAAAAATCCTCTACAGTTTACTTCCATGTGCTGTACAAATATTTTCTCTGTGTATCATGATGTGAGAAAGAGTCTGGGAGGCACCGAGGTAAGTAATGTATGATAAAAGTGAAGTTTGGTAAAAAGAGCTCTTAATATTTCTTTAGGGGCTATACTGAATTTTGCCCTATCCTGTGTAATGAGCCTTTCTGTGTGAAAATTAAGTATTTCTAAAAACACATTCTTACTTAATAGTTATAATTTTGTAGAAAATGCATTAATAATAGCTTATCTCATTCCTAAGGAAAGCCTAAGTATCCACCACAGACATCACCATTCAGCTGGGAACAGCCACCAAAGTTTAATCCTAGTGCATACAAACAGTTCATCAGCCTCTATAAAGCTTACCCCTGTAACTAAAAACTTAAGAATGCAGAATGTAACATAAGGAAAAAGGAATTCTTAAGTATCCACCCTAGAACCATCCTGGTCATGCAACTCTGTGTTTTGGACTCAAAATGTTTTGCCACTTGACCGTGAGTTCAGGCAGAAGAAGAGTCCATTTATCTCTGAACCCACAGAATACTGCCTGGAATCACAATAGTTTATGAAATCCATGATCAAATCATAAACAGAGACGTTGGGCCTTTTTGTCCTGGGATTCACTCCCTGGATCTCTAAGGAGATGGTTCAGTTTTCAGTTTCATCTTCTCAGTTATCTCACCAACACTGATACATAAAAGGTGATTTTTTTTCTCCTTGAGGTCTTTTCTAATGTAAAGAATTACAGGGGGTGGGGAGAGAGAGGAAGATCACATTGAGATTCATAGTGCTAAAGCAAAACAGCCAAATAACAAGTGACTGCACACATTCCTGTTCAAAACACGGTCTCTTGGGGTCTGAAGGGAAACGGTTACACAGGTCCTTTGCATCCCTCTGTGTGATTTCCTCAATGGGGAGATACACCGTGTTCATAGGTTAAAAGACTCAATATTGTTAAGATGCTAGTTTTTTCCAGTTTTATCTACAGATTCAATGCAATCCCAATAAAAATCCCAGTAAGATTATTTTTTAGGTATCAGCAAGCTGATTCTAAAAGTTAAATGGAAATGTAAAGAAACTAGAATTATCAAAACAATTTTGAAAAGGATAAAGTTGACAACGCAAATTGCCCAATTGCAGCACTTAGTATAAAGCTACAGTAATCAAGACAGTGGGTATTGGTGAAAGGACAGTTCACACATAGTTCAATGAAGAGAACAGAGTGCTCACAAACGGAGTCAACTGATTTTTGATAAAGGCACAGAGGCAATGTAATGGAGAAAGTAGCCTTTTCAACAAATGGTGCTGGAAAAATTAGATGTGAATATGTAAAAATAATAAACTTCAATACATTCCTCACATCTTATAGAAAAAGTTAAAATGAACCTATACGTATAATGTAAAATGATAAAACTTCTAGCAGAAAATCTGCATAACTTTGTTTGGTGATGAATTTTTAGATACAATATCAAAAACATGATCCATAAAGTTTTAAAAGAATTACAAATTGGACTTTATAAAAATTAGAACTCTTTGCTCTATAAAAGACCTGATTAAGAGAATAAAAAGAAAACCCACAGATTGGGAGAAAATATTTGCAAATAATATATCTAATAAAGGACTTGTACTCAGAATATATAAAGAACTCTTAAAACTCAACAATAAAGAAATAAACAATCACAAAATGGGCAAAGGATCTGAACAGACACTTCACAAAAGAAAATATATGGATAGCAAATAAGTGCAACCTCATTTGCCATTAGGGAAATACAAATTAAAACCACCACTACACAGCTATTAGAATTGCTAAAATTAAAAAACATAACAAAAAACAAACCTGATAATACCAAATGCAAGCAAGGATATATAGCAATAAGAACTCTCATTCATTGCTGGTGGTAATCAAAAATGGTAGTTACTTTGGAAGACAATTAGGTAGTTTCTTATAAAGTTAAACATACACTTACCACATCATTCAATAACCTCACTCCAATAAGTACATGAAAAATTGCTCAATATCGTTAGTCATCATGGTAATGCAAATTAAAATCATTACACATCTATTAGAAAGCCTTAAACTAGAAAGACTGACAATACCAATTGTTGGTGAGGATATGGAACAACAAGAAATCTCATAGATGGGTGGTGAGAATGTAACATGGTACAACTGTTTCAGAAAACAGATTGGCAGTTTATGATAAATTTAAACATACACTTACTGTACAACTCATTAATTGAACTCCTAAGCATTTCCGCGAGGGAAACAAAAACATGTGTCCTCACAAAAGACTTAATAGCAGCTTTATTCATAACAGCTCCAAACTGGAAATAATCAAATGCCCATCAACAGATGGACATTTTGTGGCATATCAATACACTATACAGTTGATATACAGCAAGAAAAAGGAAGAAACGCTGGCTACACACAATAACATGGATAAATCTCAAATATATGCTGAACAAAAAAACTCATACACAAAAGAGTACATACTGTATGATTCTCATTTACAAGAAATTCTAGTACAGACAAAACTGTCAATAATGACAGAAAGCAAATCAGTGGTTGCCTGAGACCAGGAGTGGACGAGACTGACTGCAAAGGAGCACACGGTTTCTCTTGGGATGGTGAAAATGTTCTGTATCTTGACTGTAGTGGTGGTTATATGAACATGTATATATATTTATCAAAACTTATCGAACTGTATAATTGAAATTAAATCTCAACAAAGTTGACTAAAAATAAAACCTAGTTTCTGTTTTTTTTAAATATTTAGTTTTCTGAGAGCAACTGGATCTCAACATTCAGGATGACTCATTGCAATGCAGCAAGCTTTGTCATTCCAATGTCTGTACTCTAGCCAGCTGCTGGACCAGAGCCCTGGAACTGCCTTCCTCTCAAACTCAATGTCATCTCAAGCTCAGAGGTTCACTATTCTGAATGTCTCTGTTTAAAGAATGCCCGACTAGGTGTTATGATAGGGCGACAAGGTCTTGTCCGAAAGAGTCCCATGAAGGGCTGCTGTATTCCCAGAGCCTAGCACCGTGTCAGGAGATCTGGTTGCACAGTGGTTAAGCTCTTGGCTGCTAACCAGGTCGGCAGTTTGAACCGACCAGCCGCTCTGTGGGAGAAAGACGTGGCAGTCTGCTTCTGTAAAGATTTACAGGCTTGGAAATCCTATGGAGCAGTTCTACCCTGTCCTAGAGGGTCGCCATGAGTCAGAATCGACCCTATAGCAGTGCGTTTGGTTGTTTTATTGTTTTGAGCACAGTGTCTCTTGAATGAACAAATAAGACAAAAGTAAAAGAGGGGTATTCCCAGAGGAAACCTCAGCTCTCTAGAACATTACATATGCAAGGACTGAGAAAGTTGGGGGAGGAAAGACGAAGGAAAACAGGGGCTTTGTGGGAAACCATCAGGCCAGGAAGTGCTTCAGTACTAGCTCTCTGAAAAAGCCCAGGATATGAACTACACAGCCATTTCCAAATCCTGGTGGTGTCCTTCTTTACTGTTTTTATTGGTCCAAGTAGATAGAGTCATCCTCACTACAGCAGATCCCCAGTGCGGGGAATTTTATTTCCCATGCACCTGCTACTCCCAATGAGACGCATCTTCAGCTAGGACTGACCGGCAAAGTACAGCTCTTATTGCACAGAACTCCTTGTAGAGCATCTGGCCTCTCCCAGGATGCTCACAGGCAGGCCCATTTTTTCTGGACCCACATGTCTCTTGCCTTCCAACTCAGAGGTGGATGCACATCCCAAATCAATTAATCAGCATGAGCCCTTTCCCAATGACAGTCAACGAAGACATTCTAAACATGGCCTGACTTAGCTCACACTGCTTTTGTTACATCTACTTTCCTCCTGATGGGCTCATATGTAACCCATCAGTTGATGAAAAATTAATGACACACATTGTCTTACATGTGCCCATTGAATTCAAGCTAGAAGCTATGATTTGGGGGAACTTCAGAGAAGTATGTGGAACAGGCTCTGTTGGCTCTCCTCCATTCAATAAAGGATTCCATGCCTTGGCTTCCAGGAAAAACATCTGATCAGAAATAGCAAAACGTCTTACTAAGTAAACCAACATGATAAAGGAAATTCATTAGCATAACGAAGATACAGATGTTGGAAAAGAGTGATGGAGAGGTTTCATGTGGGGATGTAAGACCAGCTCAGAGAAACAAGTAATGCTTTGAGAGCAGGACAGGGAGCATTTTGCTTTGCTGAAAAGGCCTGGGATGCTTGGGTAAACAGGTGGCCAGTTACCCTGAGGAGAATAAAACCCTAGCTGCTTTTCAAAAGTAACAGGATTGGCAGGGGAATTTTTTGGATCCCCAAAATAGACTTGTTTAGAACTACTAGGTAAGTGATAATCATGTTTTGGGGTATTCTTCCACACTTCCTGAGAGGATGTGTATCACCACCTCTTCCCACCCCGTTTAGAGAAGCAATGAAATGTAATGGCAAAGGTTTGATTGAGAATCATGAGATCTGCTTTCTACTTCAGGCTTTGCCAAAAAGGAGCCAATGGTGGTGTAGTGGTTAAGAACTACGGCTGCTACCCAAAAGGTTAGCAGTTCAAATCCATCAGGCGCTCCTTGGAAACCCTATGGGGCAGTTCTACTCCATCCTATAAGGTCGCTATGAACCAGAATTGACTCAACGGCAATGGGTTTAGTTTTTTTTTGGGTATCTTCTCTGAGCCTCAAAAGTGATCACTTGCTATTTCCCTGGTTCCTTCCAGGTCTTTCCATGTTGTTTCTGTTCTTCCCTCCAGAATGTTCCCTTAACTTATCCTCTACTAGCAGCCATGTTACTTGGCCTCCCTGTTGGGTCCAGTACTGCTGTTTGACTTTACTAACTTGCTTCTCTCCACTGGCATTTTTTAAAAATAATATTTTGTTGTGTTTTTGGTGAAAGCTTACACAGCAAGTTAGGTTCTCCTTTGATAATTTCAACATAAATTGATCAATGACATTAGTTACGTTTTTCACATTGTGTCAACATTCTCATTAATTATGTTCTGGTTGTTCCATTTCAGTACTCTAGTTTCCCTCCCCCCTTATCTACTCATCTTTGCTTTGGATTAAATGTTGACCTTTTGGACTCATAGATTTTTTTTTCAGTAGAGCACTGATTTAACGGGTAATATCCTTCGTTTTGTGTGTCACTCTGCTTTTCTGTTAAAAGGTGATCTCGGGATAGTTTTGGTTCAAGGTTTAAATAGCATCTCAGAGCGATACTCTCAGGGAGTCCTCTGGTCTCAGCGGTCCAGTTAGTCTGGCCATTTTTAAGAATTTGAGTTTTGTTCTGCATTTTTCTCCCATTCTAACCAGGATCATCTATTGTGGCACCAGTTAGACTGGTCAGTGGCAGTAGCCAGGCACCATCTAGTTCTTTTGGTATCAGGGTAGTTGAGGTCGTGGCTCATGTAGGCTACCAGCCTCGTAGACTTGTTTATTATCTGTGATTTTGGTTACCTTCTTACTCTTTTGCTCCTGATGAGTAGAGATAAATAGTTTTATCTTAGATGGCTGTTTGCAAGCTTTTAAGAGCCTAGCCACTGCTCACTTCACTAGGATGCAGAACATGAACTTTGTGAGCTATATTATGCCAATTGACTGAGTTTCCCATGAGACTACGCTCCTAAGCTTTCAAACCTAGAAAACTGATCTTGGAAGGCGAAGCATGATGGATTGCTTTTGTTGAACTTTCTCGCCATGGTCTTGTAACAATCACTTGGGTGGGACTGTGCAAATAAGGTAATTGTGGCCCACCAAAGGGACTGGTCAGTTTTACCATCCTGCTAGGCTTAAAATGTGCCATCTCTCAGAGGCAGGAAAGAGATGATCCTACCACCATCAAGAAAGAAGGGCCAAGAGCGGTGCATGTACTTCGGACCTGGGATCCCTGTGCTGAGAAGCTCCTGGAACCAGGAGACTGACAGGGAGAGCTGTAACACTAAAGATGGCAAGAAGCAATGGCAGAGATACAGCAGCAGGAGAGACTGGCAGGAGACAGTGCAGAGGGCTTCATGGCCCATGGAGTGAGGAAGCTGAGTGCCTTTGGGCAGGAAGCTTACTGGCAGAGTAGGGTGCCTTTGGGCACTTAATGGCAGAGCTAAAAGAGCTTTGTAATACTTGCCTGAGCAGGGCAGAGGCCAAGGGGACCAAACAAGCTTTGTAACACTTGCCCAGGCTGGGCAGAAGCCAAGGGCCAGAGAGAGGTGTGCCTACAAGCACAGCTGGGAAGAGGCTGTCCTAATGGAAAAACTGTATCCTGAGTGTTCCTGAACCTGAATTGTAACCTGTTAACTTCCCTAATAAACCCCATAATCATGAGTATGGTCTTTGAGTTCTGTGTGGCCACTGCAATTAATTATCCAACCTAGCAGAGGAGTAGAGAATGCTGTGGAAAGGACAGTTGGTGTCAGAATTGGTAAAGATGGCAGACAGAGAAGGCATGTCTGACCTCCACTTCACAGGAATCAGCCTTGGGCTGTTGATCTTGATTCTCCTTCCCCCTTGTGAAGTTAGAGAAGGTCAGACACCACCCTCAAGTCGTTTTCACAGAAGCTGCTTGATGTCTGAGGTGTATCTGTAGTAGTGTCTTCAATGAATATATGTGCCTGCCAACACATCTGTTTTTACACATACATATATATACTTCTATCTGTTCTCACATATGTATTCACCTGTACCTACCCATTTATGTATGTGCCTATACCCATTCTTACGTGATCCCAGACGCATTTTTTGTTCTTTGTTGTATGTGTTGCCCTCTTATATATGTTAAATTCTTTGGTACAGGCATCCTTTTCTCATGAGCACGTCTCAGTAGCATCATTTACGTTGGTCATGTTGTGCTCACTACACCCACATTTGGTGCCACTTTTCCTATCATCAAAAGTAACAAGTATTTATGATCTAGAGTGTCCTCCTCCCTCCCTCCCCTCCTGCCCCTGGTAACCACCATTAAACATTGGTCTCTTTATATATGTATACTCCTGTCTTCTTATAAAAGAGAGATCATACAACATTTGTCCTTATGTGCTGGACTTATTTCACTTAGCATTATGCCCTCCATTTCCATCCATGTTATGTTTCACAGACTCATCACTGTTCTTCATGGTTGCGTAGTATTCCACTGTATATATGTACATTTTGCTTATCCATTCATCCACTGATGGTCACTTTGATTGTTTCCATTTTTTGCTATTGTTAATAAAGCTGCAATGAACATAGGAGTGCATATATCTGTTTGTGTCACTACTTTTAGGTCTCCAGGGTATATTCCTAAGAGTGGGATTGCTGGATCAAATGGTAGTTCTAGTTTTTTGAGGAAGTACCATATCATTTTCCATAGTGGTTGTTATCATTTTACATTCCCACCAGCAATGGATAAGGGTTCCAATCACCCTACATCCTAGCCAACATTTGTTATCTGTTTTTTTATCAGTGCCATTTTAGCCGGGATGAGCTGGCATCACATTGTAGTTTCGATTTGCAGCTCTCTAATGGATAATGACAGTGAGCATCTTTTCATGTGTTTATTGGCTACTTGGGTATCTTTTTTGGTGAAGGTTCTGTTCATGTCCTTTGCCCATTTTACAGCTGGGTTGTTTGTCTTTTTGTTGTTGAGTTGTTGAAGTTTTCTGTAAAGTTTGGAGATTAGACCCTTGTCTGAAACATGGTTTCCAAAGATTTTTTCCCAGTATGTAGGTTCTCTTTTTACTCTTGATAATGTCTTCTGATGAGCATAAGTTTTTAATTTTTATGAGGTCTCATTGATCTATTTTGTCTTCTTCTGTTTGTGCATTTGTTGTTATGTTATCCTATTTTTACAAAAGATTAGGACCCATATTTTTCTTCCAGGAATTTTATAGTTTTAGGTTTAACATTTAGTTTTTGTGTGTGATGTGAGGTATGGATCCTGTTTCATTTTTTTCTGCAAATGGATATCCAGTTTTGCCAGCACCATTTATTAAAGAGACTGTTTTTCCTCCATTGCTCTCCACTGGCATTTGATCAATTTTATTGAACAAATGAGTGAATAACCAAATGCATAAGCAACTAATGCATGTTTGCTTCCTGCATGTAGGCTCTCTGTGTGAGCTGCTATTAGTTCCCATCAAACAAGGGTGGTAAAAAGAACTGTTATTCAGGACCTTCCATCATGCATCAAAGTAGGCAAGTGCTTGCACTGATCAAAGACATATGACAAAATCTCTGCCAATAAGACATTTTAACTCTTTCCTTTACCTTGTCTATGAGTCCACATCAACAGCTGGTAAGTGTTATCAGTCTGAAACAGAAACCACAGTGATTTAAGTAGGGGAAGTTTAATACAAAACTTACTAAGCTATAATAAAACCGTAACTAGAAGATGTGAAAGAACCCTAAAGGGTACCCTGGGGCTGAGGGAAAGTATCTAAGGAAGAATGAATTTGGAAGGGTGCTCCACCTCCCCAAGGCTAGGGTTCATACTCAGAGAAGGTATAGCTGCAGCCCATTGGACGGAAGAGACGTTTGCTGATTTGACCAGGTTAGAACTGTTTTGTAGTCATTAGGCAAGCAGGAGAAACCCTCTGGAAAGCAGGTGAGCCACAGCAGTGATCAGATATGCACAGATGCACAGGAATGCCACTATGGGTGGGAGGCCTGGAGCACCCAGTGTCCATGTCAGAAGTGCTGTGAGAGACAAACATGACAGGGAATTAGGGTGCAGGTGAATCACAGTCAGTGGGTGGGTGAGTGGGTATGAGTGGGCATGCAGAGGGGCTGGGGGTGCTGCTCTAGGGGAGAGGCCTAGAGTGTCAATGCCTGCATTGTGAGGGCCATGGGAAGATGATCACTAGGATAGGCCACGTCTGCAAGGTTGCCAAGGGACTGCACGCTCTGGGCTCTTGGCTGGGGCAGAGCACCACTTGACGTCCTCACACCTATACTGCTACTGGAATATGCAAACATCCCTTCATTGTCCTTCCAGCACCCTCTGCTTAGAAAGCTTAACATTGTGCTAACTGTAAGGAACAGCTTAAAGGAATGTCATCCATTATTGCAGAACAGGTATTAAAGGATGAATTTGGAGCTAAGAGGCAAAACTTGATAATTGGCACAGTGATGTATCAAAAGAGCCTTAAACTAAGGGTCAGAAATACTGAGTTCTAGTCTGAGTTCAGTTGTGTGATCTTGGGCAAGTGACTTAGGTATCTTATTTTCAGTTTGCTCATCTAGAAAATGGAAATAGTACTTATCCAATTAAAACATCAAGAATACCGTGAGAATCACATTAGACTGGGTACATGAAAGAGCTTTGCAAACTGTAAAGTACTAGACATTTCCAGTGGGTCACTGCCATATAGTTGTATCCAGCATTACACGCATTCAGTATTATATCAAGCTTGGTGATGTTCAGTCTGGTACTATGGCCACAGAGATGAGATCCTGTATATTGATTTTGAATCCCTGGTACCTAGCATACTAACTTGCACAAAGTAGGCAGTTAATCAGTCTTTGTTACCAGAATGCTGTTTTACTTATTTATTGATTGACAACTTCATTAACTAAGAAGGTGAAGCTGAAAGTAATGCTGTGTCTGATCTATTAAGGACCAAATGTAGACCCTCAGAGGGGTC
This sequence comes from Trichechus manatus latirostris, assembly GCF_000243295.1. Classification (NCBI taxonomy): domain Eukaryota; kingdom Metazoa; phylum Chordata; class Mammalia; order Sirenia; family Trichechidae; genus Trichechus; species Trichechus manatus. Next base: position 5,424,674 of record NW_004443983.1, read on the forward strand.
CCATACTGAAGTTCCCTCATGTTTCTTCCTACCACCAGAAAGCTGCTGGAGGAGTGAGTGGAGGGCCTCTTTGCCCCCAATAAGCCTCTTCCTGAGGACCTGGGGCAATGCCTTTATTGCAGACCCTGATACTCAAGCAGAACAAGAGATTTCCAGCAGGATCTCACTTGCTAGCCTATTACATAGTTGGTGGACAAATAAATGTATAAAGGAATTAATGAATAAGCAAATAGAGTTACCCAGCTAAGGCCCTGCCCAACATCCTATTTGAATACAATAATCGTAAGTTTACCAAAAAACATTTTTCCTTAAATATAATAACCCCTCTAAAAAAGCCACAAAAACATTGTTATATTTCCTTGCTCCCTCTCTCCCATCCTCCTTTCTTTCTTTTTTAATAAATGAAGAAACCAGAGTATATATGCAAAGCAAATGCTGACTTACTATATCTTTACTGTATCTTCGCAGCAGAAACAGTCGAGCACGCCAGGGCTTGGTCCTGGGCACCCTGAGCACTGCCATCTGAGGCTTGAAGTCTCTCTGTGTGAAGGATAAGTTCGTGGTGGTCTTCAGCTCCCACTCCGCCTGCCCTGGAACTGCTGATGATTCATGTAGGGAGGAAGCTGGGAACAAGCTGTGGCTGGAGGGGGCAAAAAACCGAGGACATGTTGATCAGTCTGGGGGAGGAAACTCCTGCCATCTGGCTCTCCTTCCCCTCAATGGCAGCCCCAAAGGAGGAGCAGAGAGTCAAGCAGGTTTAATTACTCTGAAATAGATCCTCGGACAATTCAGAAGCCCTGCAGGGAATTGAAATGTTGCATGCTCTTTAGAGCTAAACATCACTAATTAGAATTTTTTTGTTGTCCTGCCTGTAACACATTTTGTGGATGAAGTTCAGCCAACAAGCACTTACATAGATTTGTGCATGGTAGTGGTTAATTGCTTGAGGCAGAAACAATATGGTATTGCAAAAAGTTTCCTCTGCTTTTGATAGGATGGGTTAAATACTTCAGGGTGAAATAACATATGGAAGAAGCCTCTAATTCATTCATTTCCCTGCCTGAAGGAAATCCTGTGGGGTTCATATGATGTGAATCAGCCCTATTTGCAGATGAACAAACACATTTAGAAAAGGTGGCACAAAGGTAGCCCTGAAGTGGCTTGGACATCTGTAACTGGAGCACCTACGGGTAACTTGATCTGCCAGTTAATTCTCATCCTGTCTTTCTCAGTTTCCTCTGTAAATGCTTAGTCTGGAAAGACAGGAGCAGAGTTTTCTATTGTCTTTTTTTTTTTTCCTTCCACAAATACAGCAAATGGCCAAAAGACACAACCATGTCAGGCCATCAAGGGGACATTCCATACCTCCTTAGCTTCCCAGGGAGCTGGAGGGAGAGGTTGAAGTTCAAATTCTCACTCAGAAGCATAGTGGAAGGTGAGTGTGAGGTCAGTTTCTATGCTGCCAGGAACAGGGAGCAATGACTCTCACTGGCCTGTTGTGGCAGGTGGGTAACCAATGAGCCTTTGCAATTGACCCAACGTCTCCCCTCTCTTTTCAGAGAAGTGGATATTTTGCTTATTTAGAATGAAGCGTTAGAATTGTCAAGCTGGTCTTCTTTGGAGTGAGAGTCATTGATTTCAAAGCCTTCTTCTCTTACTCAGTACCCACTTGAGAGTTGAAAGGTATGAATGATGCCTTTGATATTTTTGTCCATAGCTCTCTACACAGGTTTACCACAGAAAAATAAGACAGATCTGCTAAGAAGAGCTATAAGGGACAAAGGTGAAATTTTGATTGTATTTAATGGCACTTGACTAGAGAACTTCCAAATGCCCAGATCTTGTTCTGTCAATCACTCCCCAACTCTTGAAATTCCCTAGGGAGCTGCGCAAAGAAAGATTGATAGCATATGGGAAACCAAGTGATGTTTTATTATTACCTTTCAGAGCTTGGTAAGGTTGCGTTACAACATATGGTTCACTCTTAAGGCCTAAGAAGGATACTCCCCCACACTCCCACCCATACACCTCTACCTCAAATTTTGGAGTATCACTAGCTGCTGCCAGCCACATGGCACAAAACTAAAGCAATGATGCTTGCTGAGTCAGAGAAAGATGGCTAGACCCCAAGGGATCCCTGGTTCCATGTCCACCCACGGAGTGGAAGAAGGAAGTACAGGAGAGGAGCACCATGCATGGGCCTAGTCTTTTCTCAGTTACTCTGCCCACTAGTAAACACGGCCAACCAATACTTTATAACTGACCAAACAGAACGGCAAATCATTCTTCCTTGAGGGATGTGGAGGACTAGAAAGAGGGACAACAGGCAAGTATGTGGAGAGGCAGAAGCATTTCTTCCCTATAAAACATTCACCCTCTCCTCAAGTGTTCTATTTGAAAACCTATACAGAGAAGCTTATGAAATAGAGGTGTCTTCCTTAGTCAAGCCTAAAATACATATTTAGTGTTGGAAAGCAGATGAAATAAGGAATAATTATTTATACATTACAGAATAATTTTTCGCCTCTCAAAAAATACAATTCTATGGAAGGAAAATTTGATTTGTAGGCACCCTAACTTTTTGAGCAGACACTTTTATATCCCTGGATTCCTCTGCATAGACTATGGAGCTAAATATAAGGAGTAATTAAAATGTTTGCAAGATTATCTTGATTAGAGATTTAACTAAATTTGTAACCTGAAGGAAAGGGATCCAAAAATAGAAATGCATTTATGGGAATGGGAATGACATTAATCCAAAGAAAATAATCCAGGAAAATCAGAGATGGGAAGAGTGGTTGCCAGAAGCCAGTATAGGAGAACCACAACACTGTAAAATCAGTGCATTTGTGCAAATCCTCACAGAGAACCTGAAGGAGTAACAGATGGTGGTCACACTCTACTGGCCCATCAGCTCAGGGCACCTATCAACACGTATGAGTCTGCTAAGCAGAACTTTACAAGAATGCTGACCCAACCACAGGAGAAGATTAGTAGCATATCTAGCAAAGGTGGCCGGCCCTAGAGTCCTCCAGTCCTGTTGTGTGAAGAATCACCTGGAATGGGTAATTTGCAACTCCAGAAAGCTGCTGTACCCAAATTGCTACCTTTAAAAAAAAAACAAAAAACTGTTCTAGTTACTTTAGAAATTACAAGTAAAGGATAGAATGCACTTTGCAGTAAGAAACACTCAGAAGTCTGGGTTGGGGAGGAATGGGGAAAGGCCCTGGTAAAGTTTTAAGAGTACCTAGAGTGTTCTGCCATGAGATAGAAAAGTTAGATGATATAAATTGTTACTCTATCAAGTAGAAACAGATCCCAACACACAATACAGGGGAAGTCAGCACAACTGGACTAAACCAAAAGCTAAGAAGTTTCCTGAATACAATCAAACAGTTTGAGGGATAGAATAGCTGGGGCTGGGGTCTGGAGACCATGGTTTCGGGGGATATCTAGGTCAATTGGCATAACAAAGTTTATTAAGAAAATGTTCAGCATCCCACTTTGGTGAGTGGCGTCTGGGGTCTTAAAAGCTTGCAAGCAGCCATCTAAGATGCATCAATTGGTCCCAACCCACTTGGAGCAAAGGAGAATGAAGAACACCAAAAACACAAGGAAAGTATTAGCCCAAGAGACAGAAAGGGCCACATTAACCAGAGACTCCATCAGCCTGAGACCAGAAGAATTAGATGGTGCCCAGCTACCACCAATGACCACCCTGACAGGGAACACAACAGAAAGTCCCAGATGGAGTGGGAGAAAAGTGTGAAGAAGAACTCAAATTCATGTAAAAAGACCAGACTTAACGGTCTGAGACTGGCGGAACCCCAGAAGCCATGGCCCCCAGACACTCTGTTAACCCAGAACTAAAACCATTCCCGAAGCCCACTCTTCAGACAAAGATCAGACTGGACTATAAAACAAAATAATGCTCGTGGAGAGTGTGCTTCTTAGTTCAAGCAGATACACGAGACTAAATGGGCGGCTCCTGCTCAGAGGCAGGATGAGAAGGCAGGAAGGGACAGGAGCTGGTTGGATGGACACAGGAAACCCGAGGTGGAAAGGGGGAGTGTGCTATCACATTATAGGGATTGCAACTAGTGTCACATAACGTGTATAAATTTTTGCATTAAAAATTAACTTGAGCTGTAAACTTTCACCTGAACACAATAAAGAAAGAAACAGATCCCTCACAGTGGACTCTACATCTTAAAGCACAGTCTTGGTTGCACACGAAATTTTTAAACTAAAATGTCACTGAGAAGCTTTCTGTGTGGCTGTCTGCATTCTGCATTATTTCTGCGAACTTTTTCAGTGTCTTACCCTGACTGTACATTTCTAATAACTTGGAATATTCTGTGCCATGTAAAGGGAGACTAAAAAAAAAAAAAAAAAATACTTTGTCACTGAATTGTCCCACACCAGCAGTGAGGAAAGCTTCTTTGTAGGCAGTGTGTGTACATATGTGGGTGTCTTCTATCAAGTACTACACTTTTCAGGAGGAAATTAAAATCTGGGTAATGAGCTTATAAACTCTATACATACTTAACAGATATCTCAATATAATAATGTTGCTCATGTTTCTCTGGAGCACTTCATTTGACCCGGTCACATAACTCACCCCCAAATTTGGTAGTAACGTAATTGTTTTCCAGTCTTTGCAGCATCAGTACTGGGAGCATGTCTAGGTCAACTTCATGACTATCATAAATCTCCTCACAGCAGTGGGAGAACTTCCTCTAGCCTTCTGGACAGGAGAAATCTAGGTCTCTAGCAAGCTTATTGCAGAGTACCAGACTTTTATTCTCCTCATGCAAATCTCCTGCTCTATGAATGATCAGTGACTTCAGGATATCCTACCCAGAGAGATGTGCTATTCCCTAATGGAATTACCAGTGAATTTAGCTAAAGCAGTTTGAAAACCACTCTTGTACAATTTGAGGTTTACAATGGTTTTGTTTGTTTTAAGAATTCAGTTGGTAGTGTGCAAATAAAGTGATGCAGCAAGAGAAAAACCATGTAATCCATTAATTCATTCAGCCAATATTTCTTGAGCATCCCAATATATTCATAGGACTACTCACATCAGCATGTAATAGAGTGAGAGGCTTGACTGCAAAGTAGAGCACATGGTCTGGGATGCATGCGTCACCACTTTCTCTAATCATTTGGAAAATTACTGAGTTCCTCTGCCAAAGCATCACCACTTTCCTGGATGGTGAAGGATGCTGAAGCTTCCAATGATGAAGTGTTAGAGCAGCCTGTTTCTGAGGACAGTTTTTGGCTTTGTCCATAGGTAGTCTTGTTGAACCTGCAGGAAAAATCAGAAATGTTGACTGGAAATAGAGCATAAAGGAAATCTAGCAATCTCAGAAGCAAGGAGATATGGGCAAAGATCTTGGGAAATCACAGAGCTCCATGCTTGAAAGAAAATCTACATTTCTTATAGATGAGAAAAACTTTATTGTTGACTTATCCGTAAACAATTCAGGTGGGATGCATTGTGTTCTTTATAAATCAATTTAAAAAATAACTGCAACTGTTCAATTTACTATCAACTCCCTTCCCCTATTTTCCTTTACCTAGACTTCTTTGAAGAAAAAAAATATTAAAAAATCAAGTCATTTAAAAAATGAGATTCTCAGATTCTCAATAAAAGATGCTAAAAATGACTGAACTCTGGTTTCACTAAGGGAACATTATTACATATTCATTAGCTTTCCTGCCTTGGAAATTAAAACAGTCTCTCTAATCTTGTAGCATCCTCTTCCTTATAGAGCTGACCTGCTTCACCTTTCTTGCCTTTGCTGTTTCTTTTGAAATAAAAAATAACAGCTTTCCATTTGAAACAAATAAAATAGGCTATGAAAACTGCATCACTTGGACTTGGAATGTAGGCTTCCGTGTCAGCTAATACAACCTTATACTCCAGATAGAAGAACTGCAAAAAGATTCAAGTGTGTGTGTGTGGTGGGAGAGGAGGGCAATGATAAAAATCCTTTAAATTCTCCAAAATTATAAATGCCATTAAGCTTTACTATAAAATCTTTCAAATTAATGTGGTCCTAATTTTAGCATTAAATGAGGCTGGTCTATTGAGTAGAACTATTTGCATAATTATGGCAAAAATCTAAGTTTTAGGGAAGCAAAACTGACTGATGTGAAACTTAAATTCTAATTCCTGAGCAGCTCCTGCCTAATGAGCCTGAACAAGTCAGACCTGTCCCAGCCTTCTTCTTCAACAGTGGAAAAGGGGATTATATAAAGACTTTGGGGGAAATTTACAACATACACTTATGTTTCTCAAACTTTTCCTTCAAAGTAGTCACATGGGGCAAAGGGGAGGGGGAATGAATGTATGCTCCCAGCAGCTCTGAGGGTTTAGACTGAAGTTGCAGGCTGTAAGCACAAAGTTTCTTTGAAGTTTCCCATTTTCTCTTTAACATTCACGTGTATTTTAAACTATATGCCATAAAATATTCATCTTTCTTTAAAAATAAAAATGCTTTAAATTACTGGCCAATTAAAACTATGTTGCCTCCATATTACTTAGGCTATAGGCTAAACTACCGTACTAAAGACTCCAAATATAGTTGTTCAATGTTTTATTTTTCATCCAACGGTCGCGAGACTGCATTTTACAGCATGAAGGCAGTACTGCTCCATGAGGACATTCAGGGACTCTCCTTCCTTCCATTTTCCTCCCTCCCCCTCATTATCCTTGTCTGCTCAGTCAGAGCAGACTCAGCTTCAAATATGAATTTCAGTCACAAAAAGGGGAAAATAAAAGTGGAGGTGAATATCACTTCCACATACATTTTATTGGTGGTAACTTAGTCACATGACTGCAGCAGCTGCAAAGGAGGCTGGAAAACAGCATTTCTAATTGGGTGGTCATGTGCCTAGCAAAAACTAAAGTAAAAGGGATGCTGTGGAAATATATGCCACATACATCTTGTGGCTTCACATATCCCCCACAAACTGCTCTCTTCCTCTAGGGATGTCCTAGTTTAAGAAGCATGGTGTAAGTCAGAGTCAGCAAACTTTTTCTGTAAAGGACCTGGATGTAAATATTCTAGGTTTTGTGGGCCATGTCTCTCTTGTAACTACTCAGCTCTGCTGCTACAGTGTGAAGGCAGCCATAGGTAGTATGTAAAAGAATGAGCATGGCTGTTGTTTATCTGTTGCACTGTAACAAATTATCACGAACTTAGAAAAAACAACATACATTTATTTTCTCATAATTACCATAGGAGTTTGCGAACGGCTTTGCAGGGTCTTGTGCTTAGGGTCTGATGTGGCAACAATCAAGGTGTCAGCTGGACTGTATTCTCATCTGGAGGCCCCACTGGGAAATAATCCACTTTCAAGCTCTTTCAGGTTGTTTGCAGAATTTATTTCCTTGTGGCTGTAGGGCTGAGGGTCTCCAGTTTTTGCTGGCTGTTGGTTGCCCTCAGCTCCTAGAGGTCAGCTGCAGTGCCTTGCCACGCGGTCCTTACTATAGCCTCTTTCATAACATGGCAGTTTGCTTCCTCAAAGCCAATGAGGGAGAACGTCTCTAGTGACTTTGTTAGCAAGACAGAATCTTACATAATGTAACATCCCATCACTTTTGCCATATTCTATTGGTTAGAAGCAAGTCATAGGTTCTGCCCAGACTCAAGAGGGGAGGATTATACATGGGTATGAATACTAGAAGGCAGGGATGATTGGGAGTCACCTTAGGGTCTGTCCACCAGCTGTGTTCCAATAAAACTTTATTTACATAAACAAGTTGTGAGCAGGGTTTGGCCCACAGGCTGTACTTTCTGACCCCTGGCATTAAGAATAAAGTGTAGAAGGCATTATTTAACGTAAGAATAAATAAAAATTCACTGAGTAGAGAGAGTTAGAGAAAAAGTTAAGAGAAAATTTCTCAGGACCAGAAGGACCATGTGGAACTACACTCACAGAAAATTTTTTTTTTTTTTTAATCCTGGTCCCATAATACACCTATTACATTGTCAATAAAAAATTAGGAGTGGGATAGATAGGCATTATGTTTGAATCTAGTGGTAATATGGAGTTGTTATTGGAATTCCAAATAAATTTGAAGTGAAAGGGCTTCATACCAAGCTTTCTGCTATTTTTTTTTATTGTTGTTTAAAATATATACAGCAAAACATACACTATGTAATGGTTTCTACAAGCTTTCTGCAATTTTGCTTTAATTCAAACCTCACCAGGCAGTTTCAACAGAAAGTCTGGTCATTTTCTTAGTGACTATGAAAATAACAGCTAACATTATGTGACTATTACAAATCAAAATTTATGCTAAATGTTTAACATGAATTATCTCATTTAATCTTCATAAAACCTCTGTGTTATTTAGATTATTATTCCTATTACAAAGCCAAGTAAACTAAGCTTTACCAAATTAAGTAGCTTGCTCAACACACACACTAAAAAGTAGTGGAACTATGATATGGCTCTTGCCCTGTTCTGAGGGTCTAGATCATTAATATTTTGAACCAAAATGGGAAGCCTTTGAAGGATTTTAAGCAGGGAGATGGTATAATTAATGACATGATTAGTGTTTTAAAAATATTAGCTTTGTGTGAAGACTGAAGTGGAAGGGGGCTAGAGTGTAAGCAGGGTAACTCAAGGCAAAGATGGTGGTGACTTGGACAGGGTAGTGCTCTGGAGATGTATTTGAAATATATTCGGGTGGTAGAATTGACAGGGCATGGTGAGAGAATGGCTCCTTGTCTGCCTCTAATTGTAGGGCACTTCTCTATCCCTCTTGTTCACTACACTCCAGCCATTCTGATCTTCTTTTGGTTCCTGAAACGCACTAAGCCTTCTCCAGCCTCTGGATGTTGTATGGGCTGTTCTCTCTGCCACGAATGCTTTTTGCCCTATCCTTCTATTGCTTCATTCTAACTCATCCTAGGACTCAGCTCAAATCTGACTTTCTCAGGGAATCCATCCTTGATGCCCCAGTCTAAGTTTGGTTCCATCATGGTGACCCCATGTGTGCAGAGTACAGAAGCAAATTATTTTTTTGTCTCATATTTATCACAATTTATTATAATTTGCTTTTTTTTTTTTAAATTGACTGTCTAGACATTACACTTCAACAGGCCAAAGGAACTATGTTTATTTTGTTCATCCTTGTTAACAAGGTGCCAAGCAAACATAGTTTTTGGCAACACAAGCAATCAGTAAATATTTGTTGAGGAAATAAATGTCTGACTTCAAAGCCCTTAAATACTTTGCTGTACTTACCTCTCATATCTGCTATTTAGATTTCCTCTTCAACCCTTCTGGAGTCATCAACATGACATATTCTAAGTCATTAGTGATGTTCCAGTCTCCAAATAGTTCTCACTCTGCACTCTTCCCAAACCCGAATCTCAGGTTAAAAATAATGTTGAGGCTGAAGTGTACAGCAGGAGGTGGGGGCTGATAATGGTTGCTTGAGGCAGGTAAATTCTCATTCATTGCTGGTGGAAGTAAAAACTGACACGATCCTTTGGGGAAATAATTTAGCAATACGCATGAAAGACCTTGAAACAAATGTAAAATTTAAAAAAATACACAAAGTTATGTGGGGGGTGTGTGTGTGTTTACATAAGAAGATGTCTGAAAAGATATAAGCCAAAATATTTGTAGTAGCTAGGTAGGTTCTTTTGGGAAGTGGGATGGCAGAAAAGAACAGCTTTTCTTTTTATTTTTACAATGGGAAATTATTTTTATAATAAAAATAAAAATTTCAAAGATCAAAATAGAAAGTAAATATTCATACTTTTGACACAGTAATCCCACTTACAAAAACCTATATCAAAATATTATAAAAACAAATCAAAGTATGAAATTATATTTATGGCATTACCCCAATTTGTTAAAAAAAGAAAAAAAGGAAGAAAAGAGAAAACAAAGAAGATATATAACAGAAAACAAAAAAACAAACAACTGCAATAAAATCTACCAAAATGTCATTAATGGCCATTTCTGGATAACAGGACTCCATAATTTCATGTTACTTCTTTATTATTTTTCTGGGTACTTCCTAATTAAACATAATCACATGATATTTTGTAATCAGAGAATTCCAAATATTATTTTTAATAAGTAAAAAAAAGAGTATGTTGATTCCTGTTACTAACAAGTAGTTGTATTTCTATTCAATCCTCATGTCAGACTCATAGAAGACATAAATTTATTTGCTAAGATAATAGGATCCAGTCCCTGCTAATCTCCACCCCCATCTTATTTTTATGAAAAAGTAACATGCATTTAATACTCTCTGGGAATATCATATTTTATTTGACTTGAGATCAGAACAATGATGATGCCTTAAGGAATAACACAATCTGCAATTAAATATATTTCAGGAATAATTAGGTTGTTAGTTGAAATTAGACTTTATACTTGTCCTTTCTTCAATACGTTTGAGTCAGACCTTCTTGAACTAGGCTAGTGGAAAAAAACTATTTACCACCAGTGGCATCACTAGGGGGATGCGGGGGGTGCAGACTGCACTGGGTAACACTGTCAAAGGGGGTAACACCAAAATAACTGTCTATAAAATTTTTGTATAGTGCTTCAGTAAAAATTTATTTTTTATAAAAATATCCTTGTAGTTATTTATAATAACAAAAACATTTTTTGTAAGCTCAGCTTACATGTATTGATATAGCTACAAGGCTAAAACTCTATTGCTAATTTACTTTTTGTACCTTTTAATGCCCTTTGGTCAGAGCTGTCATTATTACCCAATTACAATGATGCTTTGAATCACATGGTTCTGTCTGCACACGCTGTTGTTTTCCTTGCTGCTAGTGTTTTAACAGTCACTGACTCTGTCAAATTTTCTGGTGTTTTAGCTACAATATTGTGGTAATTAGTATTTGTGAACCTATATCAATAACTTTTTTGAGAATGAAGTAATAATTAAAGGAAAAGAAGGAGTGATGTATGGAAATTACGATTTACGAGCAGTGTTAGTACAAAAAACATTACTAAAGATTCTGTATGGTCTGGTACAGGAAGAGGTCCATGGGGCAGGGGGAGAGGGGGTCTGACTCCTTGAGTTACTGCACTGGGTGACACCAACCCTAGTGACACCACTACTTATCACATTTCTGCTTAGGTTTAGATATACTCTTAAAGAAGCCCTGGTAGCGCAGTGCGTTAAGAGCTCGGCTGCTAACCACAAGGTCAGCAGTTCAAATCCAGCAGCTGCTCCTTGGAAACCCTATGGGGCACTTCTGCTCTGTCCTATAGGGTTGCTATGAGTTGGAATAAACTTGACAACAACAGGTTTGGTTTTTAGTTTATACTCTTAAAAAGTATAAAAGCGGTTCTTTCAGGAAGAGTAGAATGAGCTACTTTTAGAAAACTTCATTTCTAACGAGCATATTTAATTTACATCCCTATACTGGGAGTTAAGTCTGGCCATTAAACCAACAAAAACTTCTACCTATCCATATGGTCACTGTCAGGAAGGCCGAGCAAATTCAATGTGAATGGTATACGTTTATATATACATAAAGAATATTTACCAAAATGTTCATTGTTGCTGTTGTTAGGTGCTGTCGAGTTGGCTCTGGCTCACAGTGACCCTACGGGACAGAGTAGAACTGCCCCATAGGGTTTCCAAGGAGCAACTGGTGGATTTGAACTGCCGACCTTTTGGTTAGCAGCTGAGCTCTTAACCACTATGCCACCAGGGTCCAAACATACATATAAGCATAGATTCCACAAATTGAACATTTATTTGGGAGATATTTAACATGCTATTACCCATATACCTTATATATAAGGAATGTGAATCCATTTCAATGGCTGTTTAATTACAGGGCATTTCTAAAAACAAAGTTCTACATTTGAAGCACGTCATTCTGAATCAATTTCTCTCTCTCTCTGGAAACAGTTTAGGACAGATACTTCATTCATAAAAAAAATCAACTGATACTGTAAGATTCTTGTGAACTTCAATTTAACCAGTCTTAAAACATAAAAATTTTATTGAGTGAAACCAGTGAATGTATTTACAGAAAAAGAATGTAAAGGGTTATCTGTTTAGAAACTTCAAGAATGTCCATTTAGCACTCATGATAACTTTTTATTCATGATCTGAATGTCTCCCACACAATCAAGTGAATCATTATTAATTTGCACTATAAAGATAAGCACACAAAAAGCTAGACTGTTATTAAATCATTAAACTCAGAGAAAAAGTTAAAATGGACAGAAAAACTCACGCTGAAATCAAATGATTAAATACTCTTAGCTCTATTTTAAATTTACTTCCTATATTATTTTGCAAGCAAACTATACTCATTATATTCAAGGAAAAATATCATAATGTACTTGATTGCACGTGGCTGGCTGCTTTTTTACTTTTTACTAATTACTGAAATTCTATATTTTGCTAAGGTACACATTATACCTTGTATCCATGGACTCAACTTGATAACATATGGTGTCATCAAGCATGTAAAAATTCAACGGGTCAGGCAATAAAGCAACAAAACCAAAGTAAAAACAACATGGTATTCACTTTTATTTCTCGTAAAACTGTCCTCAAAAATTGCTGCTAGCTCACGGAACTAGAAAAAGCATATTAGAATCTCAGTATTCTTTAACAATGATCTCCCTTGGCTGTTATTTGTCTATAAAGCAATAAGCAATGTAATTTACAGGAAGCAAGCCACCGAATCCTTTAAAAAACACAACCTGGCAATCTGTCTTCAATGCAAAATAGTCAGGTGGCAGGAACGTGATGGAGAAACCAGTCTTCGAAAACATCAGGTAAGGGAATCCAGCTGTGCTTGTATGGTCTCTAGCTATTAACAAAGACAAAGACAGAAAGCTGGTGAAGGGAGAGAAATTCATATGAAATGCTGTTTAGAAACATGCAAACAGAAGGGAAAGAATGGGATTGGTAACTATGTATATTCAGTTCATTCACATGGCAATAAAAATATAACTTTGAATATTTTTCCTTTTATGTGAAGATACTAGAATTCATGCTTGCAATTTAAGTTTTCACATTTGTAAAGAAGGAAGTTTTCCAAATACTATTGTTTTAAATACACCCAGCTGTTTCATTTTAAGTTACATTACATGGTAAGATTTTAAAAGTGGTAGAGGAGGGTAGATTGTACTGGATTATGAAATACGTATAACATAAAATAGGCTCAAGAGAAACCTTTAAAGGCCTGGCATCTTCCTTTCCATCTTTCTCTTTACCCTTGGGCCCAGAAATTAAAGTATTTAATGCTGCTCATATCTAAAATGTCAGATTGGCCAGGTATCACATAGTTCATTACTTAATGCTTTACATGAAAGCCACAATCCTATTGCTTTAATTAAAGCCACTTCCATTTTCTTCTTGCTTTAGTTTGTTAGATTTTCTTCACCTCAGTTATGCTTCCTACTGTAAAACATAAGATGTTTATAAGAGAAGTTTAAAGAACTTAGCTTCTTAATAGGACATTTAAAAATAAGAATTTATAACATAAAAGAAACATTATGAAAGAACTCACATATCAGAAAATTATTTTTAAAATACAGACCTTGTTATAGAAATCAAACAACTCCTTGTGACTGAATTCCATAAGAACTTTCCGCAGGCTCTGCAAGAAACAAAGAAAAAAAAGAAAAAAAATTTAGTCACATAGAATTTACACTGCATTGTTTTCTCTCTAGCTAGCATCAGAATATGCCATAATGTTACTTTCTGAGTTGTTTCAAAGCTTACCTGCTCTCCTCAACTTCAATATTCCTAGAACTCACAATGCACTTAATAACGCTCCACGTTAGCAGAAGATTTCAACTCTACAGGGACATCTGTTCTTTAAGTTGACTCCACAAAGGTTAATAAAATATATGCCAGCAAGAGAGTGATTTCATTATCTACTTTTTCCAAGATGAGATAATACATGAGATTATATTTCATCTTTCTCAGCAGTCTTTTGAAATCTAGTAAATACCATTACACAAAGACACTGGAGGCAGCATATCTGATTGAACTCATCCAGCCATTAATGCCTCACATCAGCACAGCTACTGTCTCCAAGCATTAATCTAACAGTTATGATCTTAACATGTTGAGATTGTTACCTTCTTTAATGTACAGACTCAGCAGAAGTTAACAACACAACAGCTTCAAAGCCGGGAATTAAACATTCTCCATCTTTTCACCTCACATTTGTTACAGAAATCTTTATGGATGCTACAGATGGTGAGTAAGATTGTGTATGTACGTATGGTGGTGGTGCAACAATTAAGCGCTCAGCTGCTAACCAAAAGATTGGTGGTTTAAACTACCCAGAGGCTCTGGGGCGATCTACTTCTGTAAAAATTACAGCCAAGAAAAACCCTATGGGGCAGTTCTACTCTGTCCTGTGGCATTGCTATGAGTTGGAATCAACTCTATGGCACCCAACAACAACATAATAAAGTGCAACAGTAAACCAAACCAAACCAAACCAAACATGCTTTTGGTTGACCCTGTAAACTGAGAAAACACCAAACTAGTTGCTGAAGATTGCTCAAACATATTAATTTTGTTCAAGGTCCCTTTGGGGAAGTAAAAGGTAATGAAGAGAGAATGCCAAGAATGTGCCAACTGCTCTGACCTTGCTGTCAGTACTCACATGACATGAAATGGGCACTGTGAACTGAAGAAGTGAAAAGGTGCTGCAAATCAGGCACTGATTCATGCACTTAATTGCTTGTGATCATTTCTAACATACTATTAATTCTATTCTCAGTTTCTACATTCATTTATTTTGCATGTTTGATCCATTTTAATGATTTCTGTTTTTCTTTACAAAGCCAACATTCCAAAGCAAGTTATCTCTGCTAACTCCAGGGGGGTCAATGGGGACTATGTTCAGGTATGGCACATCCCTCTGCATGAAGTCTAAGCACACAGGGTCAAATTCCACATTTCATTTTCTCTTACAGGCCCACCTAAGTACTTAAGCTTAAAAATTAGTGCAGAAAGAGCAAACAGATAAAAACAAGTGAGGAAGCATAACTGCTTTTAATTCTTTAGGAATGACATAAAATTATGATGTTTTCAAACTGTATTAGAAAAATTAGTTGCCTAATTGGCATTTACCATTAACCTCAAAAAGTTTAACCGGTGTCATCTAGTAGTATTATACTTCTTCCCAACAGTTAAAGGGGATAATAGGCCTAGGTTTACCCCCAAGTTCTGGGGTTGTGTGCTGTCGAGTCAATTCTGACTCATAGCGACCCTAAGGACAGAGTAAAACTGCCCCATAGTGTTTCCTAGGCTATAATCTTTACAAGAACAGATCACCAGGTCTTTTCCACTGCAGAGCGGCTGGTGAGTTCAAACTGCTGATCTTTTGGTTAGCAGCCAAGCACTTAACCACCGGGCCTCCAGGACTCCTTTGGTGTATATGTTGTTATTAGGTGCCATCAAGTAGATTTCAACTCGCAGTGATCCCACGTGACAGAGTAGAACTGCCCCATGGGGTTTCCTAGGCTGTAATTTTTACAGGAGCAGATCACCAGGTCTTTACCCCTGCTGAGTGGGTGGTGGGTTCAAACCACTGATCTTTCAAGTGCTTAACTATTGTGCCACCAGGGCTCCTTTATATCTCCAAGGATGAAGGCCACCGTACTTAGGGTGAAACTAGGTTCTTTACCCCACAGAGATATGTACATATACACTACGTGTGTGTGTGTGTGTGTCTGTGTGTGTGTGTGTGTGTGTGTGTATGTGTAATTTAAGTGTCATGTTTTACTGGACTACTTAGCCCAAGAAGGAAAAAAGCTGATACCCGAGATAAAACACACAAAGAACTTAAACGGTCACTATGAGTTGGAACTGACTCACTGGCACCTAACAACAACCACAATAAGCATAATTATTAGATGCTATTATCATTGTCCTTTCCCAGTCAACCCACAATGACTTGGAGACCATGGAGAACGTGGGAGAGCTGTTTCATGTCTATGTGTAAAGAGTATATCCTCAGAATCTGAGAATTTATGTTTATTCAGAGGCCAATGTATACTGAAACGTGTTACCTTTCTTATTCCATTTATTGCTCTACTACTTTCACTCTCTCTCCCCTACAGTAGTTCTCTTAAGGAAGAAAGAATACACACAGATGTAGCAGGTAACATAGGGAAGCACTAATATCTTATTGTGAAATGTTTTATCAGTTACTCTGTTCTTGGACAGGAGAGACCAAGAAAAAGGGAGGTGAAGGCTAATAAAAATTCCCTCTTGAGAATTTTGCAATACTATTAGACTGTTAGGTTACTAATATCATATGTATGAATCAATTATGTATGTTAAAATTGTTTTCCCTTTAAAAATGACTCTGTACACATGAGAAGAGAAAAATATGGTTAGCAAGAAAAAAATTCAGTGGAATAGAGAGACCATGAGCACAGAAGCTGAAATCAGGCAGATCTGGGTACAAATCTTAGCTGTACCACTTTCCAGAATGAGAGTAGATTATATAATATCTACAAATGTCATATCTCACTTGTAAAATGGCCTATATCATGAAATTGTTATATGAAATAACATGTGTGAAACATTTAGCATACTGCCTGGCATATCTGTAACTTCTCAGTAATTGCTGGCCAGTGAGTTTAATTGGTATCCATTTTGATTAACCAGTTTCTCACTGGTTTGCTGGCCTCCTCCCTCAGAGGACTGCTGACTTTTCACCTCACTAGTAAAGCTGATAGTGCTCTGCCTTGAATTACGACTTCCTTTATCTTAAGAATAACAACACAAAACTAGTCATATCTTCATTCACTTTGTAATTGTTTGCTAGTGCTAAGAACAGCAAGAAGATGTGACGATTCGCTTAAATTTTATTCCAGCATTTGCATTCTTCAGACTTCAGTCAATAGGGAGCCTCAAAAATTAAGTCAATAATAACATTTTATAAAGTTAATTATGAAAATCAACTGACTTGACAGCTTAGCAATTACAGTAAAAACTGCAAAAGCCAGAACCTGTATAAGGTAGAAACCTGTCAGAGAAGGAAAACTCAAATATTTTCCACTAAAATGAGTGATAGAAGAGTGGTGAGACTGCCCCCTGTCAAAGGCGAAAAACTTACAAGACTCGGAAAAAAAAGGCAGTCCTGTCAAGTTTCGGCTGTCACAGGTTTCACTGTATTACTTAAATAACAATGTCACTCTTTTTTGAGACTTTAAGAATTCAAGAAAACTAACTCTTAAAAATAAAACAACAGTGAAATAAGAAAAAGAACTCCATGACATTTAAAAAGACTATTTATAAAATACTTCTGTTTTCACTGTGTAGAAATAATAACCTTATCAAACCACTATTTAATGCTTCACTACTCTAAATGAGTATTTTAAAGTTCAAATTGTCATTTAACATTTTCCCGTCATGTAAATTCCTGGCTTAAAAATCAAACAATGTGGCTGATATGACTGGAGAAAAGAGATTAAAAATCTCAGGTCTCTTAACTATTGAGAAAGTTTCTTTCCCCTCTAAGTTACTAATTCCCTCAGCTACGACATCTTCTGCCATCTCAATAAAAGGGAAAATTAACCTCTTGACCTTCAATGTAACTACTCTAAAAGGAATATTACTACTGAGGCAACTTCCTTCAGGATAGTTGGGTAAGAAATAAAGATTAACTAAACTACTTACAATCTCACCACCTACATTCCTCTTAGTTCATACAAATAAAGAATTCAAACATTCTAAATCTCCTTTAGATTTGAATTTATTGCCCCCTCCCCCTACAACCTATTTTCAGTAGCCATTCACAAACTTTTCATTACCACAGGGACTATTGTAAACAGGAGCTTGAGGGGAAAAGTGGAATTCAGGAGAAGATTATTTTTAAACTTTCCAAAATTTGAATTCTTAGTATGATTTTTTTTTTAAGAAGCTCTACCTTAATAATGTCTTTTAAGTCTTTGATCTGCAGTCAAATGCTAATCGGTATTAACAAAACAAATTAACTATAAACTACGTATAAAATTGGGTCAAATCTAATACAAATTCAAACATTACCTCTTCGGTTAAATGGTATAAGGGTCAAAAAATGCTCCATAAGGAAGTCTAGATATTATCACTTACTTCTGAAGATCTTTCAAAAAATAGCTAGGACCTTAGAATTACCTTTCTGAACAGTCCAGAGTTCACTTATAGGCCTCTGCTCTGGATTCATTCTTCCAGTAGCAAACTGAAAGCAATGTGCACACCCCTAGGCCGAGGGTAGCTATTTTATGGAAGTGTACAAATGGAGCTTGCATGTGTAGATATGCACAGGAGGACCATTGGTACCAGAGAGAGAAGACGGTAAAAAGGAAAGGGGGCTGGCATAAAACTATAGATGTAAGTTAGCAAAATGTATCCTCATCTTGTCAACCATATACCATAACTATCTTCAACTTGAACTACATAATTCTAATCATTCAGTGAAACAAAGGTATATACTTCTAAATATATGCATATATTTTCTTCATACACATACACACACATTTAGATGATACTGTTCCTTGCTTTTTTAAAAGTCAAGCATTTAGAAAAAAAGTTATGACAACACTATATCCCCAATCTTCCAGGAATCAGATACAATGGGTATTTTCTTACAATGTAAACTAGATTTTAAGTTCAAAGATTTGAAAGAAACTGATCTGGCTGATAATTCTACAAGAGGGTCTGTATTATCTTCCAAAGAAATATAATGACTAGATAAGTAACTCAAATTATTTCTGGGATGGCTTTGTGTTGCTTGTTTGTTTAACAGGAGTTATCAATGAATACAGAATAATAATCCAGGACAACTCATGGGAAGTATTTATCAGATTCTGTAAAAAAGAAGTAATTTGATGACAGATCAAGATATTGCTATACATATTCTTCCACACAAATGAAGAATTTTTTAAAACATAAAAATGAATTCGGTAAATAAGGTTTATGTTTTGTTAGAGGTAGACAGGGTGGTTGTTTTTGTAGCAGAGGTAATGGATTTTGTACTGAGTTAATCCATACTATTGCATGGTCCCTCTTGAAACAAAAGTACCTATATGTAAGATGTTGTAAGATGTTTTGAAAGCTATTGCAAACGACACCTGCTCATGTGACAATAAAGTAGAACATCATTTTTCTTAGTCTTTTATTCTTGGTTCTACACAGTCTTACCTAATCTAACTTACTAGGTTTTATTTGTCTTTTTAAAAAAAAATTATTTTTGTTGTTGAGAATATATACAGAGAGAACATACACCAATTCAACAATTTCTATATATACAATTTAGTGACAAAGATTACATTCTTCAAGTTGTGCAGAAGTTCTCACCCTCATTTTCCAAGTTCCTCCTCCCCCGTTAACATAATGCCCCCTAAGGTTCCTATCTAATCTTTCAAGTTGCTGTTGTCAATTTGATCCCGTATAGAGAGATCTGAAAAGAGCACGATGCTCAAGGCAGATATTGTTTACTAGTTAAGCTAAATTATTGTTTGGTTATGGTGCTGGCGAAGAATATTGAATATACCATGTACTGCCAGACGAACGAACAAATCTGTCTTGGAAGAAGTACAGCCAGAATGCTCCCTAGAAGCAGGATGGTGAGACTGTCTCACATACTTTGGACAGGAGGGGCCAGTCCATAGAGAAGGACATCATGCTTGGTAAAGTAGAGGGTCAGAGAAAAAGAGGAAGACCCTCAACAAGATGGATTGATACAGTGGTTGCAACAATGTGCTCAAGCATAACAATGATTGTGAGGATGGTGCAGGACCACACAGTGTTTTGTTCTGTTTTACATAGGTTTGGTATGAGTCGGAATCAACAGCACCTAACAACAACAACATTGTTTGGTTTTAAGAAGACTTCAGGAGATATTTTTGGTTTAAAGAGAAGCTTAGGGCAATAGTTTCAGGGGTTCATTCTCCATGGCTCCAGAAAGTCTGGAGTCTGTGAGTATCTGAAATTCTGTTCTGCATTTCCCCCCTTCTGACCAGGATTCTTTTATGTGATCTTTGATCAAAATGTTCAGTTACGGTAGCTGGGCACCATCCAGTTCTTCTGGTCTCATGACAAAGGAGGCAGTTGTTCATGCAGGCATTAGCCACACATCCATATCCCCCTCCTGTTCCTGACTCTCCTTCTTCCTCTGTTGCTCCAGGCAAAGAGAGACCAATTGTTGTACTTTGGATGGTCGCTTGCAAGCTTTTAAGACCCCAGATACTACACAATGAAGTAGGAGGTAGAACAGAAGCACTGAACATGTTATAACGTCAATTTACTGGGATATCCCATCAAACCATGGCCCTAAACCTCCAAACCAGGGAGCCAAATCCCAAGAGGTGTTTAGTTACACATAAGCAGCCTCAGCAGCTACTCTGTTTTTGTTTGGTTTTTGTCATTGTTATAAGTATATTTATCACAGAACTTTTGCCAATTCAACTTTTTACAGGTGTACAACTTACTGACAGCCATTACATTAATCGGCTGTGCAACCCTACCCTTAATCAGTGCGATTTTTCCATCTCTCTAAACCTAACCTCCCGCCCCTGGTAACCACTAAGAAACTCTGATCTCTATACATTTGCCTGTTCTTATCTTTTTATATAAATGAGTTCATACAGTGTTTGTCCTTTTGTGATAACTTTCTAGTTTTACTTCCCACAAGACCCACCAATACTCTCTGCTCCAACCAAACTGGTGTACTCACTTGTCTCCCAAGTACCCCACATTTTCCTGCCTCTGTTTTACCTCAAAAGAAAAAAAACAAAAACAAAACCTGTTGCCATTGAGTCGATTCCAACTCATAGCAACCCTATTGGACAGAGTAGAACTGCCCCATAGGGTTTCCAAGGAGCGCCTGGTGGATTCGAACTGCAAACCTTTTGGTTAGCAGCTGCAGCTCTTAACCACTACGCCACCAGGGTCTCTGTTTTTTAGGTGATTTGTAGTTCTAAACGGAAAAGGTAAAACAAAACAAAAAGCTTCTAAAAGAAAATATAGACGAATAACTCCATGACCTCAAGGTATAGAAAGACATCTTAAAAGGGCATAAAAAGTACTAACTATAAAGGAAAGGACTGATAAATGAAAATACTTCAAAATTCCCAACTTCCATTCATCAAAATACACCATTAAAAGAGTGAAAAGGCTAGCCACAAAGACTCCTATCCAGAATGCATGAAGAATTCCTATAAATCTCTGCTGAAAGAGATTAAAGAAAAATAAATGGAAAGATATTCCATGTTCAGGGATTGGAAGACTTAATATTGATAAGATGTCAATACTACCCAAAGTGATCTATAGATACAACACAATCCCAATCAAAATTCCAACAGCCTTCTTTACAGAAATACAAAAACCAATCCTCACCTTTATACGGAATGGCAAGGAGCCCCGAATAGCAATGTTCAAAGAGAAGAACAAAGTAGGAGGGCTCACATTTCCTAATTTTAAAACATATTATAAAGGCTACTGTAATCAAAACAGCCTGGTACTCGGAGGTAGAACAAAACCACTAAACATGTTATCAGGCCAATTAACTGGGATGTCCCATGAACCATGACCCTAAACCTCCAAACCAAGGAATCAAATCCCATGAGGTTACACATAAATAGCCTCAGCAACTATTTTTTTTGTCATTGTTGTAAATATATCTATAACAGAACTTTTGCCAATTCAACTTTTTACAGGTGTACAACTTATTGACAGCACTAAAGCTAAATGAAACATCTTGCATGGGTTTCACAAACAATGTTGAATGTCAGAAGGCAGACACAGAAGAACACATACTGATTGATTTCATTTATATGGAGATTAAAAAACAAAAACTAAAAACAAAGGTTTAGAGACAAATACTTAGTCGATAAAACTATAAAGAAAAACAATGATGATATTACCAGAAATGTCAGAATAATGATCACCTTTGAGTGAATGGAGAGAAGAGGAAGCGATGGGGAGGAGGCACAACAGAGACTCTGAGGTGCTGGCAATAATTTATTTATTGACCTGGGAGGTGGGTAAAAGATATTGTCTTTGTGATAAATCATTATGCTCTTTTTTATACATGTGTTACATTTCCCTAATAAAATAGCAATAAAATAAAAATAAAAAATGATGGTACTGTTATGTGTTACATTCATTCATTTTTATTCAATAAATATTAATGTCTATCAGGCCTGTTCTAGGCACTGGATATACAGCAATGAGCAACAGAGACAAAAATCACCTATATTCTAGTTGAAGGAGACAAACAACAAACAAGTTGTGTAATATCAAATAATACATTATTATTATCACATAACTTATTTATACATGTAGAAATGTTTGCTTGTGACAAGTCCTAAGAAGAAAAATAAAGCAAGGATAGGAAGAGTCAATGTCAGGAGGTGTGACATCTGAGTTAAGACTTAAAAGAGGTGAGGAAACAAACATGGAAGATAACTGAAAGAAAAGCATCTAAGAACAGGGTTATATGTTTGCAATAAATATGCTTTTTTCTGCATGCCTTACTGTCAGGAACTGTGCTGATTATTCTATCTGATATCCCCACTGAGCTAGCACAGTTTCACAAAGTAAGTTCATTTGTTCATTCATTCACTAAGTTCATTCATTCATTCAGCACATAGTTATAGAAACCCTACTCTGAATCATGCATTTTGATAGGTATTTGGGACATGGGTAGTCCTGGCCTTCAGGCACTCAGAGTCTGGAGTTTGGAATGATGGTAGGGAACTAATGATTACCAGACTATAATTAAAATTGTCTTAAAAGCCACAAGGGAAAAAAAATACAGAATGTTACTTTATTCCAAAAAGGGGTAATATTTAAAGTATAACATGGGTAAATTTAGTCAGATGAACGGAGGAATGGAGCAGAGGGAAGGAGAGGGATTTTAGAGCAAACAAAATTCCAAGCAGAGGTAAGAGAATGAATAAAGACTCTGAGGTGAAAACGAGCTTGGTCCTTTTGATAGACAAGGGAAAGACCAGTGTGGATGGTGCATGGTAAGGGTGGAGGGTGGAGAAGAAAAATGTTTAACAGGAAGGGAGCAATATAAAGAATGGCTCCTCTGAAAACATTCTCCAGAGGCAGCCCTTTTCAGCACCATTTAAGAAAACATGCTGACATAATAGTAGTTAAGGTTTTGATGAAAAGATGATAGAGGATGCAGAATGAAAGCAAGACCATGAGGCATACAGAGAAGTTACTCAGAGTAGTACATTTTGTATGCTTATTCCTCCATCAGCCATCAGTTTAGGCCTCCATTCTGGGATGGATAGAAGAGTTCTCTATTCTAAGAGCAATAGAAAGCCACTGGAGAGTTTTAAGTATAGAGTGATATAATTATATTTACACATTTACAATTACATGTACATATTTAACAATTCACTTTGGCTTTTATTTGGAAAAGGATTAGAACTGGTCAAATTGGATATGAAAAAACAGGAGTTTAGGCAAGAATAGAGTTTAGGCATTACTTTAGGCAAGAGTTAAGTAGTAGGTTTGATCTAATGTGATGCAACAATAGAAAAAAGTGAAAAATTTTGAGATACGCTTTAGAGGTAGAAAAGAGACAGCCAGCACTTGGTGACTGATTTGAGTCGGGGTAGAGAGGAAGGGTGAAGGAAGGAGGAGAAGGAATCAAGAATAACTCCTAAGTTTCTATCAAGAGCAACTGTATGGATTCAACTGAGATTGAAAACATCAGAGAAGCAGATTTGAAGAAGGGGATAATCAAAAGTACTGTTTCAGGCACAGTTTGGTATGTCTGTGAGAGAGCTCTGAAAATATATGAAATAGGTCTAGAAAGCCAGAAAAGTGATTCATGAAAGAGATATACATTTGGGAGTCACTAATATACTGATGATATTTAAAACCAAAAAAGTGGATGAAACTGCCCAGGAAAAGAGTGCAGCATGAGAGGAGAGGACAGCCTGGGGCTAAGTCCTAAGGAACTCTAATAGGGAAGGAAGGTGTTCAATAAATGTTGATTATAATCAGGTTCACAAATGTTCTCAGCATGGTATTTTGAACTGTATGGTGGAAATTTATTACATGAATCAAAATACTTCTGTAAGTTAATATACAGGCAATAAAACTGGGTGGCTTATTCTTAAATATGACTTCAATCTTCCATTTTCCAGTAAAGCCCATTAGAGTCACTAATATTGTTAACTAAAGATACACAGACTGGAAGATTTACTCTCTTTCTTCTGCCTTATACGTAAAAGATAACAACCAAGAACCCACTTAGAAAATTCATTACTTATATTATCTAAGCTGGCCTCGTATTAATACCAAACTTCCTGCTGATCCGAAAACACTGCAAAATGAAAATGCAAGTGCAAAGATTAACATTCTGCCGATTTCTTAAAAAAGAAGAAGGAAGTTTTTGTCCACCTCTTCATTTTTATTTTTAATTTGTAATTCTGTCTACAAGTGCCTGGATAACGTTGCACATACCCATTAGTAAATTCCCATAGAAACAGAATTTGGTAAGGTCTTTTGAGAGGTCTGACTTGATGGAAGCTGACACTGTCCTCTGCTTTCCCATTAATCAGGAATTTTCCAAGAAAGAAATGCATTATTAACCTCTTCACAAATTATCCAAACAGAAGTATCCTCTAAATAATACAGATGCTGACTGGATAAGAACTGAACCAAATTTACATAGCTTAGCTTTTAAACTTAAGTTGGATATCAAAATTAGAAATGATACAATTATTCTTTCACTTAGGAAATCAGGAGGTAGAGGATTCTAGTAAAAGAAAAACTAATCTCTCTTGTACAAGCTGAATCTAAAAATACCTTCCTAGTTATTTGTAAAGGAATTTCTTTCCTTTTTGGTTGTAGAAATGAAGTGCAGAGATAAGAATTTAAATAATATTTCAAGTCCTGCTGAATGAGATTATAAAACAAAAATCATTAGGCACCCTTTACTAAATAACTACATCTATAGATTATATTATCTGTAACTATACATATAGTTATGTGTTGTTAGGTGCCGTAGAGTCGGTTCCGACTCTTAGCAACCCTATGTACAACAGAATGAAACACTCCCTGGTCCTGCGCCATCCTCACAATCGTTGTTATGCTTAAGCCCATTGTTACAACCATTGTGTCATGTATAGTTACAGATAATTATAAATATATTTCATTATCTCTATTATTATTTGTTGACTATCTTCACCGTTTTTGTTCAAAAAACTAGGGATATAATTTCAGCTTCCATCATAGATTAGAAAAGACATGAAACTATACTCAGCTGTACAAGCTTTAGCCATTTCTGTCACCCGTAGTATTCAGTAATTCAATAAACATTGAAAGAGTATGAGATACTGTGCTAAGGGCTCATGATACAAAGATGAGTAAGTCATGGAGAGGAGTACACTCCGGACGAAAGAATAGCCCTTCTCTATGTAGGAGGCTGCCGTTTACAACTTAGCTTTCAACAATGGCAAGAATGTAGGACAGTAAGGGAGGAAGGGACCCTCTGCCTACCTTTCAGATCCATGGAATCAATCCTGGCAATGAAATGGGTAATATATGTTAAAACCAGCTCTGATTCGAAGGGTGTCAGCATGAGAAGATGTAGGCAAAAGCATTCTAGACAGAGGTAAAAAACAAATTTCCACTTTTCTGCGAGGCAGCTTTACTAAAGGATAGCTGTTGAAAGACACAGCTATATATGCAAATTAAACTGTTAAACTGAGGTAGTTAAGAGAACCACAAAATGTCACTAAGAGTTTCAACAGAAACCTAGTTCAACCCACTTATTTAATAGGTAAGGAAACTGGTGCCTGCAAAGATGAAATAACTCACATAAAGTACAAGAATAAGACTAGTCACTGTTCTTTCCACTGCATTATTGTGGTAACACAACACAAAATAACATTTGCGTATGACTATCAAGATAACTTATGGAAAAATTTCCTCCCATGAATTTGCATGGTTACCTCTGTTCTTTTGCTTTAGATAGAAATAGGTCAAAGCTATACTGAGGGTAAATATTTTGATAAATATGGCTGATGAGGTACCAAGTGGTCAAATAATAAGTATAATGTGAGGTGTAAGTCTTCAACTGCTCAAAAATATTCAGAAAAAAATATAACCAAATCTCTTTGCCTTGGTTACATTAAACAAAACAAAAAAACTGCCACTGTGAAAATTTTACAAAAGTTAACATACAACCATAGCCAAGTTTAAAATTCTAATTCCAAACAAACAAACAACATTAGGCCAGTGAATATACCACACCATACAGAAATAGGGCAAGAGAAATCACTTTAACTTGAATACGGAGCTAGCTGACTTTTGTTGTTCCTTGAAGCCTTGTGATTCCAAAAGCTCTTCATTAAAACATGGCCCAGTTCAGCAGCCTCCAAAAACTTACAGGAATGGCCCTGTTCTCTGAAGAGAACAACAGACAAACTGAAAATCCTGAACTTATATCAAAGTTAAATAAAAGCTACAAAAGGACAACTGCAACAAATACATGAAACATAAGCCACAAAAGGCATTTTCCCTAGGTTTAATCAACTAAATTATAACTTTTCTTTTACCAGTCTTTGAAAAGTAAATAGTGTGACAAAATGCTTATTATCCATTTAAAAACACAAGCAGTATATAAACAGCAAAAGCAAATTCCAAGCTAATGGCATGCAAAATTTCCAAAATCTGGCCCACGATTCCTTCTACAGCCTCATTTTCCAGCACCCTCTTAATGCACTGCATGCTCCAGTAGTACTGAAGTACCAGTAGTGTACCATATACTGCCCTTGGGGGTCTTTGTTCATGCTGTTCCCTGTGTTCTCCCAGCAGTGCTTCCAACTGCATTCATACATGCACACACACACCCACCAGTCATTTCATTTTGGTTTTAAGGTTCAGTTCAGTTGTCACCAAAGCACCCTATGCATATCACTATCATTGCCCTTACCTACTACACTATATGGAATTACATCAGATGTAGCACAGACAGTAGGCTCCTCAAAGGCTGAGGCTATCTATGTTTCACTTTCTTTATTATAGCCCAATAGCCTAGTATGGTCCCTGATCATAGTACTTAATACATCTTTATTCAGCTTAATTTTAAGACAAGGAGGATATTAAATTTAAATATCCTTTTCTCTGGCTTTTTTCCCCTATAGAGAAAAAAGTACTATATATGGAGAACATCATAATAAGTGGATTTTTTCTACCTGATGACAATATTTTCCAATTATACTACAGTATTTGACCTCATTGATGATGGTAATCTTGTAGCTCTCATAACTCGTTTACTCAGAAAATATGTTTTAGGCTAAATAGTACAGCAATTAAACCCTAAATACTGATTCCCTAGTCAGCTTGAAAAATGGCTTCTCACACTTGAAGGACCTGCCCCCCTCATCCTCCAAACTGATAAAAACAGAAAATTTGAGGTTTTATACATATTTAGTGAAAAAACACAACAGTTTCAGCTGTCAACATGACAACAAATCATTTTTTGGTCAGAAACCTTTATTCAATATAACTATCGTATAAGAGTATGCGTATAAGAGTACGCATGAAATATTTCCACGAAAATGTTTAATCAGAGGTATTACCTATTTTGGTGATTAGGACTTTAATCCTTATCCATATATGCCTTTTTCATTATGGCTAAAACATTAGCTTGCTCCTGTGTAGACAAAATAATATGTTTGGTAGTCATGTCATCACCATATTTTACTCCTTCTTAAAAATACCATGTGCTACACATGAGCAGAAACCTTGGTGGCACAGTGGTTAAGCACTCAGCTGCTAACCAGAAGGTCAGTGGTTCGAACCCACCAGTTGCTCCATAGGAAAAAGATGTGGCAGTCAGCTTCCATAAAGATTTACAGTCTTGGAAACCCTATGGGGCAGTTTTACTCTGTACCGTGGGGCTGCTGTGAGTTGGAATCGACTTGACAGCGATTGGTTTGGGTTTTGGCTTTTATGCATGAGCAGATCACAAACTTGGAGCCAATCAAAATGTACTTGCCACAGTATTCATTAAGTGTAATTTATTAAGTATGTGCTGATATGTCATTATAATTTTCAGCTTTGGTAACTGAAATATTTAGCTATGGTTGCTGAATATAATCAGTAAGATAAGAGGCTGTGAATATGATTACATGAACTTCCTTAAACATAGTGGGAACTCATTTTAGAGTGCTGACAGGTACAAAATGAAGCTTTTGCTGTAATAAATGTTATAGGTGATGCTATGTTTTTCTGGAGATTATATATTATTCTTATTTTAAATATTAAATACTTATCTGACTATGGAAGCATTATCATTACCAATTTGCAACAGCTGCATTATTTAACTTCTCAAAACATGTGTTAAAGACTATGAGCTCAATAACCAAATTTGGGTTTCTCTTTTGTTCATAAAATCACTTTATTGTCATCTTAGATATCTGGATGATGTGTGTGTACTTTCAAGAGTTACTATGTATTTGGTATCCTAATTAAATAACCTAATGTAATTCACAGTGTAAGAAAAAGGTAATTAAAAACATATGCTAGCTTAATTTTTTCTATCTTGTGCTGTCATGTCAGTCTTCAAGAAAAAGATGACCAATATGTGCATCTAAATGAGTATTAATTTCACAATTTAGTTACAATTTACACTTCTTATCAGCTAATTGGAAGCTTGTTTCTGCAAATAAGATGAGCAAGTTCAGCATTTGCTTCATGGTTTGAAGGGCACTGAATTTATAATATAATGTGCACCTGAAAATCCACTGTTAACCTGCAGTGTAATAACAGAAAGCCTCCTATTCCACTCCCAACACTTGGGATCCAAAGTCCTAAAGACATGCAGGACTGAGGTGTTGGGGTTATAGCAGCAACAAAGACAATGCATACAATCCTTGCTTTCTTTGAGCCTGAAGTCCAACAGAGAGAAGTAAACAGCAACTATAAAAAAAAATAAGCATTCTAATAGGCTAAGATTAGGGCATGAAGAATAAGCACTAGACCCAGAATGTGGAGGCAAGAAAGGATTTCTAGTGGAAGTGAATCTGAGCTAATCTAAGATGAATTACCGGGAATGGAGTGAGGCAGGGGGATATTCTTACCAGCAAAAGAGAACATGAAAGGAAAGAACAGGTCACTGTAGCAGCAATCTAAATTAGAGACAATGATGACCTGAACTAGTGTAGAAGCAGTAGAAAATTAAAAGAAATAAATGGATTTAAGAGCTATTTAGGAGGTAGAATCTATAAAACTCAGTGATTTTTTTCAATGGGAAAGATGCGATGGGGTTAAAGAAAGAGAATTAGGAATCAAAGATGAAGTACCGGTATCTGGCTTGGGCAACTGAAAGATGGACAGAGCCATTCACTGAGATCGGATGGTGTAGGGGCAATCCTGGGGAAGGAACACAGGGTAGGAATTATGAGTTCAGTTTAAGACATGTTGATTTTGAAACATCTTTGGATACTCAAATGAAAAAGACCAGTAGGCCATTTGATATACAAGGTCAGTATCCAGGTTAGGTATCTGGGCTATAGATAAATATTTGACAGTACTCAGGAAAGAGGGAAAAGGTAGGAATTCAAGCCATAGGTGCATAAAATACTGCGTAGGGAGACTAAGTAGAGAAGACCAAGAACAGATCCCTAATGAACACCAATATTTAAAATACAAGCAATAGACATGGAGTTTTGTAATAACAAAAACAAAAACAAAACTGAGGAGGGCCTTGAGAGGTAGATAAAAACTAGGTAAGTGCTATCATAGAAAGAGAGTTTTAAGAAAAAAAAGTGATTTTTGCTAAAGGCTCCTAAGAAAACAACTGAAACAAGGACTGATAAGTTTTTATTTTAGATTCAATGACAAGGAGAATGTTACTGAATTCGACAAAAGCCATTTTTGGTGGAGTGGTGGGGAGAAGCCAACTCCAGTGGGCTGGAGGGGGTGGGTATAAGGTGAGGAAGTTAAGTGAATATAGACCAGGGATCAGCAAACTATATCTGCAAGCCAAATCTGGCCTGCTGTCAGTTTTTGTAAATGAAAGTTTATTGGAACAAAGCTACACTCATTCATTTATATACTGTCTATGTCTGCTTTCATGTTATAACAGCAGAACTGTATAGCCCAGAAACTTAAAATATTTACTATTTGGTTCTTTACAGAAAAAAACAATTGCCAATCCCTACTGTAGACAAGTATCTCAAATTATTCTGTTTACCAAAAGTGACCTAAGAAGCATTCATATTCCACATTATGTTCACCACTGCCAGTTAAAAAGGACTGATGTTTACATGTAACTGGAATGTAAGTAAAATTAGCCACATTTAATACAGTGTAATTGCTCATCTCAAGGTTGAAATTTCAGGCCCTCTTCACCACTATCTAATGCATTGCTGTTTTATAGGAAAGGCTGATGACAGTTGTAGAGGCTGTTAGATAGTAGCTTTGGAATAAATACGAAAACATCTCTTAGCAGGTCATCTTTTACAAACATGAGTACGACTAATATCATGTAAACTTCTTTAAAAGAAAGCTAATACAATTTTAAGATTGATACTTTAAAAAAAGTAAATTCCACCCCAAGTTTTGGCTCCTTTCTGTAGTTTATTAATCATGAATGCTTTTGTGAATGATGACTATGGTTAGTTCCAAGTATTTTGTTTTAATGAGTCAGATATTAATAACAAGTCAATAAAAAATCTGAGTGTCAGCTTTAAAATGCCAGCTTATCTACATAAAGAAGTGAGAAGCCAAAGGTTTGGATTAAAAATACTACAACTGGATTGTTCAGCTTTTGCCTATTATATGTGGTCTTTGCCTGGAATGACTCAGAGTATAACAAAACTACACAATTTAGTTTAATGTTTTGTATCTGTTGATGATTAGAGGGGCTAAATTGTCTCTAGTCTAGTCATTAATATTAATGAGTTTTGTGACCTAGGCCAAGTTAATAAAACAAACATTTAAATATCCTGTTAAGAAGTTCTCAATAATAATTTTGAGCTTGAAATTGACTTTACAGAATTCTTTTAAAGTGCTGGAAAATAAACAAAGGTTTCAAAGACATTTCCTATCCTAAACAGGGGAAAAAAATGACAGAACAATGACAGCATCTATTAAACATACTGCTTTTTGATTACAGGTCACAGAGGCCTGCTTCAAAATCAAAGATTAATGGTATAGAGAATTAAGACATAGATTATTCCACAGATGACTGGAATACAATATGGGAACAGGTTAAATCTGTTTAACCCCAAAGTGATTACAAGTAATTTTTACTTTCAAATCAGGCCTTAGTTAGCAAATATAAAATTGAAAGGTTGGTGGGACTTACCCAAATAGTTGTGAAAAAATTATTCACTTGTGTCACGGAGTTGGAAAAAGTCAATGATTTTGTAAAAATAGAATGCTTGTAATGGAGTAATGTTATATAAGGTGGGATGAAATAATGGTTTAAGAGTTTTGCCTTTTAGACATTTAAATAATAAAAGTTTGCAGAAACTTGTGGAAGAAGCCAAGGGCTATGCTGCAAATCAGAACTCTTCCACACAGCCACAAGCTCCTCCTAGTTGGGCCAGACTACGCTGAAACCAGTATTATTACTAACAGAGCACACTGATGTACGTCTTAAAAGATGACCTTCCACACGTGTGGTTTAGAAGTAAAAACTATACTGCTGGTCAGGTTCCAAGTTTGGTCTTCCTTTGAAATATTAACCTAGTTCATGGAGAGTGCTTATATTTATTCAGGAAAAACTAGACTTAAGATAGGTTTTTAAGTACACAAAATGCATTAAATAGGGTTGGTAATATACCCTAACTTATTTGGGAATGATTCCCAAGATGACTATGTAAAGAAGCACCCCTGTCCCTTTTCTTCCTATTCCCCTTGCCATGACCTGATCTAAGTACTTACTTTGCAACAACTGGAATGCTGAATTTGCTTAAATTACTTTTTGTCAACCTCTTCATTCTTTAAATCATTATAGATACAAATGTCAAATTTACTTTTCTAAAATGCCACTTTTATCAGGTTGCTCTTCTAGTAAAAATGGTCACTATCTCCTCCATTACCAACAGTTAAAGTTCTATCTCTTTTGCTTAGAAGTTAAAGATTTCCATAAACTGGTGCCAGCCTACTTTTTAACAAAATTTCTGAAAAATAATCAATATGGTATTTAAATAGCAGTTTTAGAAAAAGATAAAAGGGATAACCCTAAAATTAAAAATACATAATTTATAATATAAGAAATCATTCAGGAGATGGGGTCAAGAAGAAAGATTAGTCAGATGCTTCCGGTGGACCCTCTTACAACAAAGACCCAAAAAAACAAGTGATTCGATTATATATGACAATCTGGGAGCCCTGAACATCAAAGGCAGAGTTGAGGAACCGGACTGAGTGGCAGGGGGAGGGAGAGATGGTTCGGAAGCAGCAAGGAGTTGCCAGACCTGACCCGGTGAGAGCCTGAGCCCTTCAGCCCCGATCAGCTCGGGGGTGAGCGGTGAGGCAGGCAAGCAGCCATGCTTCGGAGGAGTGTTTTCCACACCGGGAGAGACCCAGCACCAAAGTCTCTACACGGCCACCCAGAACCAGTGAGAAGCAACCCTCATTGGCGAAAGATAAGTACTTGTGTATGGCTTACCACGTGGATAAAAAAAACACCCCTTCTAGGGAAAAAACCTCTCTCCCATTTACTTCCCTGCTCCCTGCTCTGCACTGGGTCCCCGACCAGCTTCAGTCATTGCCGAGTCCCCTGGGCCGGAAGTAGGATCCATCACACGCCCAGAGCCTTTCTCCCTGCCTTGGAGAGTGAACAAATTAACAAACAGGGGAAAAAAATAAACTACTGGTTCCCCTAAGCCAGGAACCCAGGGTGGGCACAGCTCCTTTCCCTAGGCACAGGCATAAGGGATCCATGGACTTTGAGTGCCTTTCCTCCTGTATAGACTTGTGTGGGCCCATCTCAACAGCGCAGGCCCTCATTACCTCAGTACAGCAGGGCATATAAAGGAACTCTAACTTCAGCTGTTGCAGCTGTGAAGTGGCAGGTTCTTGACACTGGACACTGCTCTGCCCATTAAGCAGGGTCTTCACCTACCCACATCAGGGGCCTGAGGACTGGTGGCTCCACCCATGCCACATAGCCACCCGCGAAAGAGGCCCATGAATAAGAGGTGCCCCCCAGTCCTCACAGCCAACAGCATTAGGTGCTCATTGTCTGGGTGCAAAACCCAACCACCTACCTGCTCTAGGGAACAGGGACATGCCTTCCTCCTGGACACTTGGGGGCGGCCGACAGCCCTCTGCCTTGCTAAGAGTGTGTCCCCCTGCTGCAGCCAGATGCCTGTGTCTACACCAAACACCCATGTCTGTCTAGGGCTGTAAGTGAGAGCCTACATCACACACTTGGTGGCTATCTACCCGGGCACCTGAGCTGTATCCATACAGGAGGAGTGGGCGGGCTCCTGAGCTCACATACCTAGTAACAGATCTAATGACTTGGTGACAGTACATTAGAGCTTCAAAGGTGCCAATAATCAAACCAGCTCATATAAGCAGCCTATTTGGGCATAACAAAACAAAACAAGAAGCTAGGACACAGTAAGAAAACATAAAATAAATGAATATAATAACTTATTGATGGCTCGGAGACAACAGTCAATATCAGATTACATAAAGAGGCAATCCATGATGGCTTCAGCAAGCTCCCGAAATAAAGAATCTAGAAATTTTCCAGAGGAGGAAAATTTCCTGGAATTACTGCAGGCAGAATACAAAAGATTAATATACAGAACTCTTCAAGAAATTAGGAAGGAAATTAAGCAAAATGCAGACCATACAATACAGGAAATTGAAAAGATTAGAGAAGAGCATAATGACAAATTTAACAGGCTGCAAGAATCCATAGAGAAAGAGCAATCAGAAATCCAGAAGATTGACAATAAAATTTCAGAATTAGACAACTCAATAGAAAGTCATAGGAGCAGAACTGAGGCAACGGAAGTCAGAATTAGTGAGACTGAAGATAAAGCACTTGACAGCAACTTATTTGAGGAAAAATCAGATAAAAGGATTTTAAAAAAATGAAGAAACCCTAAGAATTATCTGGTAGTCTATCAAGAAGAATAACCTACGAGTGACTGGAGTACCAGAACAGGGGGTATAATAGAAAATACAGAGAGAATTGTTGAAGATTTGTTGGCAGAAAACTTCCCTGATCTCGTGAAAGATGACAAGATATCTATCCAATATGCTCATTGAACCCCACATAAGGTAGATACCAAAAGACACTCACCAAGACATATTGTAATCAAACTTGCCAAAACCAAAGATAAAGAGAGAATTTGAAGAGTGGCTAGGGATAAATGAAAAGTCATCTACAAAGGAGGGTCAATAAGAATAAGCTCGGACTACTGAGCAGAAACCATGCAGGGATGACAGATATAAAGCCTTGAAGGAAAAAAAACTGCCAGCCAAGAATTATATATCCAGCTAAATTGTCTGTCAAATATAATGGCAAAATTAGGGCATTTCCAGATAAACAAAAGTTTAGGGAATTTGCAAAAACCAAACCAAAATTACAAGAAATACTAAAGAGAGTCCTCTGGTTAGAAAATTAGTAACATCAGATAACAACCCGAGATTAGAACACAGGACAGAGCAACCAGATATCAACCCAGACAGGGAAGTCACAAAAGGAAATCAAAGCTAAAACACTGAAAATAGGTAAACAGATGTCAATATGTAAAAGATGACAACATTAAAACAAAAAAGAGGGACTTAAAAAATGTAGACATATATTTTTCAAATGGAGAGGAAGTCCAGGTGATATAAAGAAATAAAAGACTGGTATAGACTTAGAAAAATAGGGGTAAATATTAAGGTAACCACAAAGGAAACTAAAAATCCTACAAGTCAAAATAAAAAACTAGGAAAATATAAAGACTCAGCAAACAAAAAATCAATAACAATGAAAAAGATGAAAAGAAAATACATAAAGAAAAATGACTCAGCACGGAAAATTAAGTGGAACAAAGAAACTGTGAACAACACACAAAAAAAGACATCAAAATGACAGCAGTAAACTCATATCTATTAGTAATTACGCTGAATGTAAACAGACTAAATGCACCAATAAAGGGACAGAGAGTGACACATTGGAAAAAAAAACAGGATCCGTCTATATGCTGCCTACAAGAGATACACCTTAGACTTAAAGACACAAACTAAAACTCAAAGGATGGCAAAAATATATCAAGCAAACAACACTCAAAAAAGAGCAGAAGTGGCAATACTAATCTCTGACAAAATAGACTTTAAAGTAAAATCTACCGCAAAGAATAAGTAAGGACATTATATAATGATTAAAGGGTCAATACACCAGGAGGACATAACTATAATAAATATTTACACACCCAATGACAGGGCTCCAAAATACATAAAAGAAACTCTAACAGCACTG
>NW_004443983.1:5461667-5473550 GCF_000243295.1 Trichechus manatus latirostris
ACACCAAAGACACAAGGAAAGTATTAGCCCAAGAGACAGAAAGGGCCACATAAACCAGAGACTTCATCAGCCTGAGACTAGAAGAACTAGATGGTGCTTGGCTACCACCAAAGACTGCCATGACAGGGAACACAACAGAGAGTCCTGGATGGAGGAGGAGAAAGGTGGGGTGCAGAACTCAAATTCTAGTAAGAAGACCAGACTTGATGGTCTGACTGAGACTGCAGGAACCCCAGAAAGCATGACCCCTGGATTCTCTATTAGCCCAGAACTAAAACAATTTCTGAGGCCATCTCTTCAGACAGGGATTGGAGTGTGCCTCTTAGCTCAAGTAGATACAAGAGACTAATAGGGCAGCTTCTGTCCGGAGGTGAGATGGGAAGGCAAAGAGGGTTAGGAGCCAGTTGAATGGACATGGGGAATTAGGGGTGGAAAGGAGGAGTGTGCTGTCACATTATGGGGAGAGCAATCAGAGTCACATAACAATGTATGTATAAGTTTTTGTACGGGAAAAAATAAAAATCATTCAAAAAGCAATGTGAAAATTCATGAAGAAAGATACTAGGTAAAAATATGACTCAGACTAACCCAATTTTTTCTAACTTGAACTTAATAAGATTATTGATTTTAGTTACTGCCTGAAATCCAAAAGTCAATATAATCTATGAAGTAAAATGTGAAAGTAATGAGAAATCACAGACTGCATAATGACCTCAGTATAACTTGGCTCACACATTGGGTCCGGAAATCACAGATTTGGTGGGTGGCCTAAGATTTCCCTAAGTGTATCAGCTTTCCCCTAATAAGCTTGGTAGAAATCTTTTATCTGAAACACTATGTTCAGAGAACAATATTTCAATACTTCAAATAAATATTTACATGTAACCATTCACATGATAGCAAAAATGAACGCTTGTCATGAGTGCAAGTCTCTTTAAAGTTGTACTTAAAGTATTGGTAGGTTATGGAGAGGGATTTAAAGAGTGTAACATGAGTACTTCCTTTTGAAGGGAAGGTTTACTTGTTAACTTAGACCTATTAATTCAGCTATAGAAAAAGTCTTCTAAAATCAGATATGAAACAACATTAAAATCTGTAATATTTTATAGCATTTTTATAAGAAAAAAACATTAATCCTTAGCATCCTAGACTGATTTGTTTGGATAAATCCTTTCCATTCAAATATTCCCCAGTAGTTAAAAAAGAAAAATGTAATAATTCAATCTTTAAAAAATTTATAATTTGGATCTGTATTACTAATCCCCAATAAAATTATATAAAGCTTCCAATTTTCAATGAAAACATACGTATTCTATTCAAGGGTATGTATAAGCACTAAGATTTTTCTTTTCTATATACTAAAATTAACTTTGTCCCCCTTAGTTTTCATTTAGTTACAGAGTAAACATATTTTAAATATTTGATCTAATTCCTAAATAAGCTCTATCCAAAAGTCTTACGGCCTCCCTCCAATTCTGATCACAGACTTCTTTTTCTATAGTCTAAACCCTTCAAAGTTTCTTCGTTACTGGCAAAAGAAAGTCCACATTCCCTAGGCTGCCACTTCAACCCTTCCACAATTCAAGCCCAACTGCCTTTTCCCTACTACCTCTCCAAGGATACTATACAAAATTGCTAATTACTATTCTTGAACATGGCTGCATTTTCTCAAAACAATGCCTTTGTTCATACTGCCCCCTTCAGTTTCCACATGACAAAATCTTGCCCATACCTCAAGGGTCAGCTAAAACACCTCCTCTGTGAGACCTTCCCCCATCTCCCAATGGGAATGCATCTCTCCTTCGAAGCTCCACTGCCTTCATATTTGAGCCAGTAGCACAGCATTTAATACGTTCTGTCTTGTATTGAATTTCTTTCTGAATATATCATCAGTTTTCTGGTAGGATGAAAGTTTCTTGATGGTAGGATCTTGTCTTCTTCTTAGTATAGCACAATGGTTAAGGGTGTGACCTTTGGTGTCAAACTGCTTGTGTTTTAAACCAGTCTTCCTACGTCACTGGCTGTGTAAACTTTAGTAAATTATGAAACATTCTATGCCTCGTTTTCCTCATTTGTAACATATGAGGAAATAACAGCATCTATCTGACAGGAATAAGAGCTTGACTGCTAACCAAAAGGTCAGCAGTTGGAATCCACCAGCTGCTCCTTGGAAACCCTATGGGGCAATTCTATGCTGTCTTATACGGTTGCTATGAGTCGGAATCAATTCGACGGCAACAGGTTTTTTTTTGTTTTGTTTATGTGCAAAAGCACTTAGACCAAAGGCCTGGTCTGGTACTTGGTAAGTAATCAATACCAATAAGTATTTGCAATCATCATCATCATCACTACCTTTTATGCTCCACAGGTATCAAGACCAAGGACTTGAATATAACAGATGTTTAATAAATGCTTGCTGACTTGAATAGAATTTATTTTTGGCTTTTCAAAACTGGCTGAAAATAAAACCATGTGGAAAATACTTAGTACAGAAAACAAAAACTCTTTGTAAATGTACAGTTTCAAATAAGCAATAAATAATACACAGATAAACAAATTTAAACACCTAGAGTTATATAAATGTTGTGAAATTATTTTTCTAGAAAGGGTATAGCATCACTGTTTGGATATAACCTAATGTGGTTACAATATCTATAGGTTGTCTGAGAGGTCCTTTACATATATAATTAAGGTCAATTTCAATAGTACTATCAGAATTGCATGAAAAAAAATCCTGACTTTTGGGGAAAGGGGGGTTAAAAAAAAAAAAAAAGCAATATGCAGAATATGCTCCAAGACCATCTAGGCAGAGAACATGTTGAGGGCTGGCCTCCTTTCCCACAGGACATTGCTTCATATTAAAATTTCAACTTCTAGCAATTTTTGGATATAAGGTCTCTTGAACATAGATCTTCGTAAAGTAGACAAAATGTCTGTATGTAATAGAATGAGCCTATGAAATTACTTTTTACTGGTGACCTAATCACGAGATTAAGCCATAATATTAATACAAAATATTTTATCCACTTTTTTTTTACTAAACACGTGAAAATAAAATGAAATGCCAACTACTCTAAATATAGTCAGTATTAGAGATTTTCAGGCCATGAACTTATTCATGGTAAGCACAATATGTCATTTACACAGTACAGACTCAATTTAAATAAATATTATTCCTAATGACAAGGCAAATAAATGATGTCCGGAGTTAAAAAACTGACTATATTTTGCATTTAGATGACACCTATCTTATTTAGATGACATCAAGGAGTTTAAGACATATGGCAAAGTCTGACAGAAATGTCATCTCCCTCCATCAAGTTTCTAAGTAGGAAAACATAAATGTTAAGAAAGCCAAGTAAGAAAATAGCAATATGGTGCAGCGCTCAGACACAACAAACATAAAGGAGAACACAAGGGTGTCTGTTATGTAAACAGTAGGATTCAAAATTGCAGGCTACTACTTTCAAATTAAGTCTTGATTTGTCTTTTACATGGCATTGTGATTAATGCTCTGTCATCTTTTGATCAGAAGAGACTGAGAGATCTAGAATATAAAATCTTTACATGCAAAGTGCTATGGCGAAAGTAACCGTGATGTTAACACCAAAAAACACATGTCGTCAAGTTGATTCCGACTTACAGTGACCCTATAGGATAGAGTAGAACTGCCCCATAGGGTTTCCAAGGAGCGCCTGATGGATTTGAACTCCCGACCTTTTGGTTAGCAGCCGAACTCTTAACCACTATACCACCAGGGCTTTTCTACAGTAATGTTAGGTGCTGTGAAATGAATCATCAAATTACAGATCTAGATTTTAGTGATGGGAAATCCTGACTAGTTGAACTTTCACTTAGCTGTAATTTTGATAAATACTGAAGGGAAGCAACTAGAATATTAAACCGTACTGTGGCCTCATACAGATATTCAAAATTTGACCTGAATTACAGTTGAACAAACCTGCAAAATAAAACCCCCTTTCATCCCCCAGGGCCACACTCTGCCCTTCAATCACTAGAAGTCATCTGAGGAAACTGTACACCTAGGAAAGCAGAACCTAGTGGATTCTATACAGCAAAAGGTAGTTGGGACCCAGAACTGCGTGAGCTGACTTGGGAGCCACTCCGTTAGTTACAGGCTCTGAAGCTGTAGCATTTTAAACACCAGGGTACAAGGTTCACACTCTGGATCAAGTCCAGCTCTCTCTAACTCTTATTCTTCCCAGGAAATATGGTTTGTACCAATTCAGATACATCTTTAGTATTTAATACATGTTTACAAGAGCAAAATATGTACTACTGCTCTTCGAAAATGTATGTGTGTGCATAAATAAAAACTTGCTTGTATGTTAATGGGAGCCCTGGTAGTGCAGTGATTAAGAGCAAGGCTGCTAACCAAAAGGTCGGCAGTTCAAATCCACCAGCCTCTTCTTGAAACACTGTAAGGCAGTTCTCCTCTGTCTTACAGGGTTGCTATGAGTTGGAATCGACTCAACGGCAACAGGTTTGGTTTTGTATATGTTAATGAGAGCTTCTATAAAAGCATCAACATTTTTAGTCATGAATTGTCTAAACCCTCATTTTAGGTTTTTTCCTTCCGTAGATTAACTGTTTCTGTTACATTGATTAAAAGAGACAAAGTCCAAGGTACTATTTTTAAGTTTTATACTCTTTGTAAGGAAACAATGTTGCCTGATAACACTAATTTACATTGGCCATTTTAAATGCAAGGTTGTAAAATATTTGACATAAAAGCATTGTTAGACATCATGCAAATGGGACTAACTAGTAGTTTAATTCATTTTGAAAACGAGTAGAAGTTTTAAAAAAATTATTTTTCTAGAACAAAATATAATGAACAAAATGCTTAGGTACTACATCATTAGCTCACTTTGGAGTAAAACATATCGGGATGCATAGATATTGGTACTTAAAAATCAATACTCAGTCAATAATTCATTTTATAATGAGCAGAGTTATACATTCTGAAATTAACATACTTGAAAAAAATGACCCTGAATTCAGTCTCCAACAGTAAGAAAATCATATTTTAATTGTTGTTGTTGTTAGATGGCGTTGAGTTGATTTTGGACTCACAGAGACCTCATGTGACAGAGCAGAACTGTCCCGTAGGGTTTTCTAGACTGCAATCTTACAGAAGCAGATCGCCAGGTCTTTCTCCTACAGAAGCCGCTGGGTGGGTTTGAACCGCCAACCTTTTGGTTAGCAGCTGAGTGCTTGCGCCACCATTACTGGCAATTAAGAAACTGAACAATTATGAATAAAAAACATACATGTACGAAATCTCTTTGAATCCTCTTTGGTCTAACTTTGAATCTTGTAATGATTATCTCTTTATGCTTAATTTCAAAGAGCAACATAAAGAATTTTGTCCACGCATGTATAAAACCCCCATTATGTTGAAAATTATATTAACTAATGCTTGAGCAGTTTTGAGGGATATAAAAATATTTAACACAATAGGTAAGTGTGGGCCAAGTGAAAATACAAAAACCTAGACCAAAACATAAAAAGATGAGAGAAACACTGATTAGAAGAGCAATACAGCATGTAGAGGTTAGAAGTACGGACTTTTGAGTCAGAAAGCTGTATTTGAATCCTGGTTACACCACTGATTAGCTGTGTAATCATTCTGTTCCTCACTTTCCATATCTGTAGGTGGGGATAATAAAGTAACTTATTTCATAGGATTGTGGTGAAGATCATATGACACGTAAAGTACTCAGAAAAGTAAATGACACAAAGTAAGTACTCAATAAATATTAGCTAATATAATTATAAAACTAAAGGGAAAATATTGCTTTTTTTTTTTATTGTACTTTAGATGAAGGTTTACAGAACAAATAGTTTCTCATTAAAAGTCAGTACACATATTATTTTATGACATTGGTTGACAACCACAACATGTCAACACTCTCCCTTCTCACCCTTGGAGGACCTTTTTTTTTTGGTGAAAATATACATAGCCAAAGATACACCATTGCAAAAATTTCTACATGTACAATTCAGTGACATCAATGACATTCTTCCAGTTGTGCTGCTATTCTAACTATCCTTTTCCAAACTATTCTATTACCATTATCTTCAACTCATTGCCAGGAAAATAATATTTCTGAGCCAAAAACATTAAGAATGGCTGGCCAAGTCGTACCAGAGGTTGAAGAGAGAGGAACAGAGATGGCAGCACTAAATCCACTGGTAACTCTAAAACAAGAATAATTTAAGTTGGTAAGAGAAGATAAAAGTCAGGCCACTAAACGTTAGCGCTGGATGATAGGAACAAAGAAGCCAGAGATCTGTACATATGCAAAAGCCTGCAAAATAAAAATGAGAAAATGGATGAAAAGAAAGAAAAGTCAAGAGTCAGGTGTTTTAGTCAAAAATAACCAGAAAAATGTCAAATAAATGCATTGAAATGAAAATTTTTAGTCATGGTAACACGTTCTTAGAGGTGCCCAACTGCAAACTGTACTGATCAATTTGATAAAGGAGTTTTACACATAAGAATACACATCCAAATCACTCTAACTTTACCTAAAAAATACAAATAAGAAGGACCATCACCCCAACAAGAAAACCCTCCAAATACCTGTAGAAGAACTACTGAGAGTTACTCTAGCAAGATTTATAAAACCTTAAAAGGAAACAGCAATTGCTACACCAAGATTTTCAGATTCAGTAACTCCAT
The DNA here is from genome assembly GCF_000243295.1 of Trichechus manatus latirostris. Lineage (NCBI taxonomy): Eukaryota > Metazoa > Chordata > Mammalia > Sirenia > Trichechidae > Trichechus > Trichechus manatus. Next base: position 5,468,377 of record NW_004443983.1, read on the forward strand.
GAGTACCCCTCTGATTTCTGATTGCATCCAGCTTTTCTGTTCAATAAACACTTTTGAACATTATATTCAACTTCTTTTTAATCAAAACTAGTCATATTGGCAAATTAGGCAAATCGAGAAATGCAATTCATTATGGTAGTTTTTTTTTTAAGTGTGTTTTTAATCAGTTTTGGATGCAGGTGTACTTTTAAAAGAAAAGCAAGACATTTCCACAGGCTACTGATGTCTGTAAAATAGGAATTGGCTTTACTAGAAAAAAGTAGAAAAAAATGGAATCAAATTTTGCAAGTCTCCATGAGGCACTGTATGTATGAAAGCAATAAACCGATTTGTTAATAATTTCTACTTTCACAAAGAGAACTTTAAATGAGATCATTTGTTTCACAACTTCTTTCTAGTTTTGAACAGTTTAATGAAAAACATGTAATACTTATTTTATAACTAAACTTGAACTATTTAAACTAAAATCTTTCCTTATTCTCTTCTAAACACATATTAGCAAACTCTGTTTCAAAATATAATTACAAAAAACATGACAAATTCAAGCCTGGGGTCTAATTTTAAATTGCATTCATTTTCCAAAAACATGATTAAAACAGGTTATAAATAAATCAACCTGACCATTTCAGCAGGCAGTTAATTTGGTTGTGCAGATTAACTACTGCTTGAATTACCATTAACATGACACCTGATATTCTTTTTTTTTTCCCGAAGGTTGCCTACAGCAACACGGTGAAGTTCTTTTATAATCTCCATTAAAGTACATAAAGGTTTACATGTTTCAAAATTGCTAAGTTAAAATTTACCAATAACAATGTCGACATGCCATGCTACTTTTGAAAACTGCATGCCTATTTAATAAAATGGGTTAATATTGAACACTGGATATATTAAAATAATTCATTTGTTATCATGAAATAACAATATTACTTAAGCAAATTCTTCTTAAACAGGATAACTAACAATAAAGCTTGCCTAAGAAATTTCTCCGAAGTCAGTAGTATCAATTTGTTTTCTTGAGGGAAGAAAAAGAACTCATGAAGGGTACTGATGCTAAAGAAATGGATTTTTAAAAACTCATTAAGCACTCTAAACATTTACCACATTTCCTCCTTTTAAAATAATGTTGATAAATCTCCATTAAAATGGTTTCATCATCTTTTTAGTTTCTCTTAATTTCAAAATCTGTACTTTTACACTTTAAGACAGAATGGATGAAGACGACAAATGACACATTTACCTCTTCTACTTCCCTTCAAATTCTATATAAAATATACATTTAAAAATAAGAAATATTACATACATCCAAAAAGAAGAAAGGGCCAAAATCAAAACATTAACCCTATAACTTGAACAAATAGACAGGAGCAAAAGAAGCCCTCGGGCACCAGGAGAAAGCAAATAATAAAAATTAGAGCAGAATTAAATAAAACAGAAAATAGAAAAATAGTTGAAAGAGTTAACAAGACCAAACGCTGGTTCTCTGAAAAGATCAACAAAATTGATAAATCACTGGCCAAACTGACAAAAGAAAAACAGCAGAGGAAGCAAATAACCCGAATAAGAAATGAGATGGACGACATCACAATAGACCCAACTGAAATTAAAAGAATCATAATACTATGAAAAATTGTATTCTAACATATTTGAAAACCTAGAGGAAGTGGACAACTTTCTAGAAACACACTAGCTACCTAAACTAACACAAACAGAAGCAACACAACTAAATAAACCTGAAGAGACTGAAAAGGTAATTTAAAAACTTCCAACAAAAAAAAAATCCCTGGCCTGGACGGTTTCACTGGAGAATTCTACCAAACTTTCAGAGAAGAGTTAACACCACTACTACTAAAGGTATCCAGAGCACAGAAAACGATGGAATACTGCCAAACTCATTCTATGAAGCCAGCATAACCCTGATACCAAAACCAGGTAAAGACACCACAAAAAAGAAAATTACAGAGCAATATTCCTCATGAACGCAGACGACACAAAAATCCTCAACAAAATTCTAGCCAACAGAATTCAACAACATATCAAAAAAAAAATTCATCATGATCAAGTGGGATTCATACCAGGTATGCAGGGATGGTTCAACATTAGAAAAACAATCAGTGTAATCCATCACATAAATAAAACAAAAGAGAAGAACCACATGATCTTATCAATCAATTCAGAAAAGGCATTTGACAAAGTCCAACACTCATTGATGATAAAAACTCTCAGTAAAATAGGAATAGAAGGGAAATTCTTCAACCTATTAAAGGGCACTTATACAAAGCCAACAGCCAACATCATCATGAATGGAGAGACTTTGAAAGCATTCCCCATGAGAATGGGAACCAGAGAAGGATGTCCTTTATCATCACTTTTATTCAACATTGTGCTGGAGGTCCTAGCCAGTGAAATTAGGCTAGAAAAAGAAATAAAGGGCATTCAAATTGGTACGGAAGAAGTCAAAGTATCTCTATTTACAGAGGATATGATCTTATACACAGAAAACCCCAAAGAATCTACAAGAAAGCTACTGGAACTAATAGAAAATTTCAGCAAAGTTTCAGGATACAAGATGAACATAGAAAAATCAGTTTGATTCCTCTACACCAACCAAGAGAACTTCAATGAGGAAATCACCAAATCAATACCATTTACAATAGCCCCCAAGAAGATAAAATACTTAGGAATAAATCTAACCAGAGACATAAAACACCTATACAGTGAAAACTGCAAGACACTACCGCAAGAAACCAAAACAGACCCACATAAGTGGAAGAACATACCTTGCTCATGGATAAGAAGACTCAACATTGTGAAAATGTCTATTCTAACCAAAGCAATCTACAGGTACAATGCAATCCTGATCCAAATTCCGAAGGCATTTTTTAATGAGATGGAGAAACAAATCACCAACTTCATCTGGAAAGGAAGAGGTCCCAGATAAGTAAAGCACTACTAAAGAAGAAGAACAAAGTGGGATGCCTCACACCACCTGATTTTGGAACCTATTATACTGCCACAGTAGTCAACACAGCCTGGTACTAGTACAACAGGCAACATAGAACAACGGAACAGAATTGAGAATCCAGAGGTAAATTCATTCACCTATGAGCAGCTGATATTTCACAAAGGCCCAAAGTCTGTTAATTGGGGGAAAAGACAGTCTCTTTAACAAACGGTGCTGGGAGAACCGGATATCCATCTGCAAAAAACTGAAACAAGATTCATACCTCACACCATGCACAAAAAATAACTCAAAATGGATCAAAGACCTAAATACAAAATCTAAAACCATAAAGATCATGGAAGAAAAAACAGGGACAACACTAGGAGCCCTAATACATGGCAGAAACAGAATACAAAACATTACTAACAATGCACTCCAGAAGAGAAACTAGATAACTGGGAACTCTTAAAAACCACACACTTATGCTCATCAAAAGACTTCACCAAAAGAGTCAAAAAGACAACCTACAGACTGGGAAAAAATTTTTGGCTACGACAAATCCAATCAGCGTCTAATCTCTAAAATCTACAAGATACTGCAAAACCTCAACAACAAAAAGACAAATAACTGAATTAAAAAATGGGCAAAGGATATGAACAGGCATTTCACCAAAGAAGACCTTCAGGCAGCTAACAGACACGTGAGGAAATGCTCACGATCATTAGCCATTAAAGAAATGCAAATCATAACCACAAAAAGATACCATCTCACCCCAACAAGGCAAGCATTAATCCAAAGAACACAAAATAATAAATGTTGGAGAGGTTGTGGAGAGACTGGAACACTTATACACTGCCAATAGGAATGTAAAATGGTACAACCACTTTGGAAATCAATTTGGCGCTTCCTTAAAAAGCTAGAAAGAGAAGTACCATACAATCCAGCAGTCCCACTACTTGGAATACACCCTAGAAAAATAAGAACCATCACACGAATAGATATATGTACACCCATGTTCATTGCAGCACTGATAGCAAACAGATGGAAACAACCTAGGTGCCCATGAACAGATAAATGGATAAATTTTATGGTATATTCACACAATGGAATACTATGCAACGATAAAGAACAACAATGAATCTGCTAAGTAACTCATAACATGGAGGAATCTGGAAGACATTATGTTGAGTGAAATAATGTGGTTGCAAAAGGACAAATATTCTATGAGACCACCATTATAAGACCTCAAGAAATGGTTTAAACACAGAAGTAAACATTCATTGATGGTTACAAGGGAGGGGAGGTAGAGAGGGGGTATTCATTAACTAGACAGTGGACAAGAATTATTTTAGGTGAAGGGAAGGACAACACACAACACAGGGGAATCCAGCACAACTGGACTAAACCAAAAGCTAAGAAGTTTCCAAAACACAACCAAACACTTCAAGGGACAGAGTAGCAGGAGCAGGGGCCTAGGGACCATAGTTTCAGGGGACATCTAGGTCAACTGGCATAACAAAGTTTATTAAGAAAATGTTATGCATCCACTTTGGTGAGTGGTGTCTGGGGTCTTAAAAGCCAGCGAGCAGCCATCTAAGATGCATCAATTGGTCCCAACCCACCTGGAGCAAAGGAGAATGAAGAACACCAAAGACACAAGGAAAATACTAGCCCAAGAGACAGATAGGGCCACTTCAAACAGAGACTCCATTAGCCTGAGACCAAAAGAACTAGATGGTGCTCAGCTACCACCAATGACTGCTCTGACAGGGAACACAACAGAGTCCCTGACGGAGCAGGAGAAAAGTGGGGTACAGAACTCAAATTCTAGTAAAAAGACCAGACTTAATGGTCTGACTGAGACTGGAGGGACCCCAGAAGACATGGCCCCCGGACTCTCTATTAGCCCAGAACTGAAAGCATTCCCGAAGCCAACTCTTCAGACAAAGATTAGACTGGACTATGGGACATAAAATGATACTCGTGAAGAGAGTGCTTCTTAGCTCAAGTAGATAGTGAGACTAAATGGGCAGCTCCTGTCTGGAGGAGAGATGGGAAGGCAAAAAGGGACAGGAGGTGGTTGAATGGACACGGAAAATCTGGGGTGGAAAGGAGGAGTGTGCTGTCACATTATAGGGAGAGCAGCTAGGGTCACAGAGCAATGTGTGTATAAATTTTTATATGAGAAACTGACTTGAACTATAAACTTTCACTTAAAGCACACATGCAC
>NW_004443983.1:5473650-5509060 GCF_000243295.1 Trichechus manatus latirostris
AAAAAAAAAAAAAAAAAAAAAGACCAGACTTACTGGCCTGACAGAGACTGGAGAAACCCTGAGAGTATGGCCCCTGGACACCCTTTTACCTCCGTAATGAAGTCACTCCTGAGGTTCACCCTTCAGTCAAAGATTAGACAGGCCCATGAAACAAAATGAGACTAAAGTGGCCACGACAGCCCAGGGGAAAGGAGTAGAAGGCAGGAGGGGACAGGAAAGCTGGTAATGGGCAACCCAAGGTCAAGAAGGGAGAGTGTCGACATGTCATGCTGTTGTTAACCAATGTCATAAAACAATATGTGTACTGTTTAACGAGAAACTACTTTGTTCTGTAAACCTTCATCGGAAGTACAATTTAAAAAAAAAGAAAAGAATTCGGCAGTTCAGATCCACCAGCTGCTCCTGGGAAACCCTATGGGGCAGTTCTACTCTGTTCTATAGGGTTGCTATGAATCGGAATCGACTTGGCAGCAACGAGTTTGGTTTCTGAGTTTATACTTTGAGGTGGTTAATTTTTAATATTTGGTGACATTTAAAAAAATCAATGTTTCGGTTTTATTAAATAAAAACTCTTTGTATTTTAGATTTACTATTTCAAAGAAGAATCTATTTAGGTAATTTTAATATTCATTCCAATCTGATGTTTGTGTGCATTTACATGCATGAAATAAGCATAAGGTTTACTTGAGTTCAGTTCAGGAGAAAAATAGAACATCTGGGATCAGGTGAAGAAGATCCATCTAGTTGAGAACAACCATAGTATAAGATGGTGACTTCAATTCACTTGCTTTGGACATGTCATCAGGAAAGACCAATCTCTAGAAAAGGACATCATGGTTAGTAAAGTGGAGGACCAATGAAAATGAAGGAAACCCTCATGAGATGGATTGACACCATAAGTGCACAAAGATGACAAAGTACCAGGAAACCTTTTCTGTCATATGTAAGGTCTGTATGAGTTGAAGCCAACTCAAGGGCAGCTAACAACAACAACACAGATGTAAAGAGGGAAAAAGGAAACTTCTCTTTCTGAGTAGTTGTAAAAGACAGAGCAGTTCACGGGACTCTGACAGTAACTGCTACTGGTGCATTGTTGCAGTATGCAGTAAAATTTTATGATCCCTCTGCAGTAAAATATAAGAATTTGAAACAGTTCTTCAAAAAATTTTTATTCTTGACATAAAAACAGTTTTTGACTCTAAAAAAAAAAAAAAGAAATATTAACAGTGTAGGAAAATAAGAAAGAATATCATTACCGACCAGAAATTTAAGGAAGTTCTGTAAACTAAAAATCAGAAAAGATTTGATTAAAGGGGAAATCAAATCAGAGAAAATTGAAGCCTAAAACAAGCAGAGACTCAGAGAAACTCAATATTCATGGTCAATAAATACAAAGAGCAAAAGTACATTCTCTCAAATGTGGCTTCTGATTGTGGAAAGTTTCAGAATGGACAGTGGGATTAGATAAACAGAGCAAGGTGGCAATTAACATGGGAATGGAAGTTCCAAACCAGCTGACAAACTCAACAAGGAACACCTTGCCTAGGCATACCCATTGTTTTGGCTCTGCAATCGGAGGAAGGTGTCTGTAATGAGAAGCTACATATACCGAGAAGTAAAAAGGGATTCTCATTTGGGCTGAGGAGTAAATATTGAGTCACGAAGACTGTTCAATCTAGACTCACAACAAGAAATATTAACAAACAACCAAGAATCACCAATCATTTGAGGAAAAGCTAGCAAGAAAGTGAGCAAACTTAACAAATAGAAAAACTAACATTCAGGCAGAATAAAAGAAACAGAAGAAAACTTTAAAATAAATATAATTGACATTCTTAGTCAGAACTGAAGATAACACGTCACATACACACACACACACACACACACACAAAACAGGCTATTATGAAAAGGAAAAACCAAAACAAAACGTCACTGAGTCGATTCCTACTCATAGCAACACCATTTGTGTCAGAGTAGAACTGTGCTCTGTAAGGTTTTCAGTGGCTGCTATTTCAGAAGTAGGTTGCCAGGTCTTTCTTCTTAGGAGCATTTGGGTGGACTTGAACCACCAACCTTTTGGTTAAAAGCCAAGTGTGTTAACCACTTGCACCACCCAGGGACTTCTACGAAAAGCAAAGAGTGGTATTTTATCAGGCTTTTTTTTTTTTAATTTTATAACATCAAAACAAAGCCTAAAAAAAATACTGAAAATTTAAAGGATCTAGTGATCAAATTATTGAGCTAGAAATAAAGTAAAAAAATTCTTCAGAGTTCATTGCAAAATGAAAAACAGATAAAAAGTAAGAGAAATGGAGGGTCGATTTAGATGTTCCAGCAGCTACCTAATAGAAGGATAAAACAGGAGAGAACTGAATGGAAAAAGTAATCATAGAAATACGAGAAGAAAATTTCTCTTATCTAAAGATAGATCGAGACTTTCAGATAAAAAGGGGACCACCTAAAGCAGAGCCCTAATAATAACAACTGACACTTAATTACATCCTAGAGTAATATCAGAACTCCAATGATAAAATCTTGAAATCTTCCACACACGAAAGTATAAGTGAGTGAGTGACAGAGACATAGAGGAAGAAAGGGAGACAGAGAAGATAGAAAAATTATAACGACATCACAGTTTTTTTTAAGCAACATCAGGTAATAAAAGTCAATAATGTTTTCAAACTTCTGAAGTAAAATTATTTAAACGTAGAATTCTATGTCAAGCCTAACTCGCATTCAAGTGCAAGTGCAAGATTAAAATACATATTTTCAGCCATGCAAAGACTCAGATTAGTTTAACACCTTCAGGTACAATTTAAAACAATCAATAAATTATCTAGTCTAATAAAACAAAAATCCAGACATTTGGAAAATATTAAAAAAGCAGTAAAACTTAAATTTAAATAATTATTGATACATGATGCAAAAAAGAAAAAACAATCTAAAATTAAAATACAATGGTATTTTAGAATGAGTGTCAAGCAAATGGAAAGTAAATGTGCAAGAGATCTTGTTTAGGGGAGGATACAGATATTAATACTAAAAAACTCTAGACATTGTTAAAAAAAAGAGTACTAACGCTCAGTAAGAGAAAAGCTTTTGGGTATCCTTAAAATATTCCTCCTTTTCAGTTACACAGAGAAATACCTGTTAGTGGAAAGGAGATAGAATTTCTGTGCCTTTGGAGTTAATATGAGTTTGCTTTTCTCCAAATATACCCATAACTGTAGATCAATAAATTCTTACTGGTGTGTAAACATAGTTGGACATTATATTGTTCCTTGAGCTGCTGAACCCTACTTAAAGCTAATTAGACAAAAATTATTATATACGGTCTTGACCATCCTAAACAGAATAAAACCAACTATTAAAATCATGTATATGGAACTGTGATTCAGTAAGCTTCAACATTAGTTCTTGGGAAACTGATTTCCAAAAAATTCAGATGACCACAGCATCTTTATCTTGGAGCCACATTACATAAAACGAGTTCGTACATAAATATCCTCAAATTATCTATTGCTTATGTTTCAATTCTTCATTCTGTTTCAGTAAATAAATTTGAAGTCTTATTTGTCTTTCTGAGAAATTTACGTTATTCTGAAAAGAACTGGTATTTTAAAAAATGAACAAGAAGTCCCTACCTCATATTATAACTTCAGGCAAATGGCATGCTGCTAAGAAAGCTCACGGAAACTAATAATTTTGAGGGTCTAAGTAAGCCTTCAATTTCGTACATACTCATTAAGAGGAAACCAACTGTCAGAAGCTCTTTTGTCCTGATTGTCTTGCTAAAATGCCCTCCCATGCTTTTTTCTTTCATAAATTTCATATGAAAAAAAAAATTTTTACAACAGAACATCTGGAATTGGGTAATACAGAATTTCAAAATATTAAATGGGAAAAAGCAAAACAACTATCTACTCAGTAGACAACAACAAGGTATATAGTAAAAATATTTATGTTGTTGCTTGTAGGTGTTGTTGAGTCGGTTCCGCCTCATAGCGACCCTATGTACGACAGAATGAAACACTGCCTGGTCCTGTGCCATCCTTACAATTGTTGCTATGTTTCAGCCCACTGTTGCAACCACTGTGTCAATCCACCTGGTTGAGGCTCTTCGTCTTTTTTGCTGATCCTCTACTTTACCAAGCATGATGTCCTTCTCCTGGGACTGGTCCCTCCTGATAACATGTCCAAAGTATGTCAGACAAAGTCGTGCCATCCTTGCTTCTAAGAAGCATTCTGGCTGTACTTCTTCCAAGACAGAGTTGTTCGTTCTTTTGGCAGTCCATGGTATATTCAACATTCTTCGCCAACACCAATTCAAAAGCATCAATTCTTCAGTCCTCCTTATTCACTGCCTAGCTTTCACATGCATATGAGACAACTGAAAATACTATGGCTTGGCGCACCTTAGTCCTCAAAGTGACATCTTTGCTTTTGAACACTTCAAAAAGGTCTTCTGCAGCAGATTTGCCCAATGTAATATGGTGTTTCATGTCTTGACTGCTGCTTCTATGGGTGTTGATCATGGATCCAAGTAAAATGAAATCCTTGACAACTTTAATCTTTTCTCCGTTCATCATGATGTTGCTTACTAGTCCAGTTGTGAGGATTTTTGTCTTCCTTATGTTGAGGTGTAATCCATACTGAAGCTGCAGCCTTTGATCTTCAGCAGTAAGTGCTCCAAGTCCTAAAGAACTATTAGTCAAAACTCTTTAGTTGATCTCAACTGTCATATGGGTGATGTTGTTGTGTGCCATTGAGTCGATCCAACTCATAGCAACCTTATATGACAGAGTAGAACCGTCCCGTAGGGTTTCCAAGGCTGTACTCTTTATGCGAGCAGATCACCAGGTCTTTTCTCCTCTGGAATGGCTGGTGGGTTTGAACCTCTGACTTTCTGGTTAGCAGGCGAGTGCTTAACCATTGTGCCACTAGGGCTCCTTATATGGGTGATATGGAAAGATAATTTCTAAGTTACCCAAAGTACAAAACATAAAAAAGTCTATTACAGATTAAAACCAACATCCAAATTATATTTATGCATAATTATGTTGATGTTACTGACCTTCGAGAATAGGTATAATATTCTTCCTATACTCAATAACCCAAAAATGAATAAGTAATCAGAAGCTTTACCAATGGAAGTTTCCACTGGTCTTCAAGGTCAGTCCAAATTCCATAATACAAGATCATTTTGGATTTTACAACAGCACAGTTAACTTTCATTACATTTTAGAGCCTTTTCTTCTGATCATATATCCATCCAGAAGTCAGGCACAGCATTTTAATAAAGTATTATGGACTTGCCACCCTTGGGATATTTTTCAAATGCATTTGGAAATTTTTATAGAAGATAATTTCAGTCATGCATATTTGGGTTAATTTATTTAGCTATGATTGAATACAAAAATAGCTCAATATTCATATTGATGAAAATTTAAGGAAATGAGAAAAATTAAGATTGAGTCTGACTGCAATGTTTCTGAACACTACATGCAATTCACATTACTAAATGTTTTAAAGACAAGAAATATGATCTTCTCTTCTACTTAATGAGATCAACATTTCTCATTGGTTTTAATAATGCATTCTATATCTCTGATAGACAAAAAAGATACAACCCAACAGAGTAAATAAATCTGAATTTTCACAGTTAGCATACATGTACATTATTATGTTAGTGTTAGCTTATGCTATCATTAAATTCAAACTAAGATTATGAAATCTAAAGACTATCTAATTGTTTCTAAATCATATCCCACTGATATCAAATAAAACTGCCTTCAGGTAAAAAAAAAAAGTAGTTTCTGGTAGATTTCTGAGATTGGGTGACCAAAAATGAACAACTCTCGAAAACGGACTCAGCTTCAATTTGTGAAAAATCAGCACAGTGCAGAATACTTAATGAACACTAAATCTGAAAATAATAATATAACAGACAAGTAAGCATTTAGAATAATAGGAAGGTTTCACATAACAGACAAACATACTACTAAAAGTAGGTTTCCTCTGTCATCTTGCCTGCTTGGTAGCATTAACCAGATATCCAGTGCTGCTATAACAGAAATATCACAAGTGGACGGCTTTAAGAAACAGAAATTTATTCTCTCACAGTCTAGGAGGCTAGAAGTTTGAATTCAGGGTGCCAGCTCCAGAGGAAGGCTTTCTCTCTCTGTCAGTTCTGGGGGAAGGTCTTTGTCATCAATCTAGGAGCTGGGCCTAGGAGCTTCTCAGCGCAGAGACCTTGAGTCCAAAGGATGCGCTCCGCTCCTGTTTCTTCTTGCTTGGTGGTAATGAAGTCCCTCTTCTCTCTGCTTGCTTCTCTCTTTTATATCTCAAAAGATATTGACTCAAGATACAACCTAATCCTATAGACTGCGTCCTGCCTCATAACATCACAGAAGTTAGGATTTGCAACACAGGAATATAAGATCACAAAATGGAGGGCAATTATCATGGCTTAGCCAAGTTGACACACATTTTTGGGGGATGCAATTCAATCTATAACACTCAGCAATTCAATAATGTTCAAATTAGCTGCAAGATAATAAAAATTAGATATCTGAAAGTGAAAATTCAGATTTTTTTTCATACCAGGTAATGACTAAATAGGATTAACTATAATAGAATGTGAAAGTTTGAGGAACTATAAATTATCATTATTCAAAATATATTTGAAAAAAAAACAGCAACAATATAATCCTTAAAAATTCTGGAAACAGATATTAACTTCATGACAAACATACCACTGATTGATGACTGTTAACTAATTTATGTGAACCACAGCTAACTGAACCATTATGCTGAGTTATTACTTTACTGCCATTGTCTCATTGTTGGATACATTTCATAAAATCAGGTACAGAACTGCTCTCTGGCCAAGTATAGTTAAGTCCCCAGGTTATGAATGTCCGACTTACAGACAACTTGTACTTGCCCTTAAATGTTATATAAATTTGCCCTCACTCTGAGATGAATGAACCAACATCTACTCAAAACAAATTCTTCATCACAATCATCTTTACTTGCTGCGTGCGCAGCTTTTAAATCATTGAAAAGGCTCTGTGATTGTTAAGGTTGTGTGTCAACTTGGCTGGGCCATGATTCTCAGTGGTTTGGCAGTTATGATACAGTTTGGCAGTCGTATAATGATGTGATCACCTCCATGATGAGATATGATATAATGTGATCACCTCCATGATGGGATCTGTTGTGAGCAGCCAAGCAGTTGAAAGGGCATTCCTTTGGGGGTGTGACCTGCATCCACTATAAGTGGACTTTCTCGCAAGGCCGGTGGGCTTTTACTTGCTCTGGATCCTGCAGCCGGCTTCTTCTGACCTCCAGTTATCGGGACTTGAGCTAGCAGCTTACCTACCATCTTGCCTGTCGATCTTGGGATTCATCAGTCTTCACAGCCTGTGAGCCAGAGCTCTGCTGTCTGACTTGCTGATCTTGGGTTCACCAGCTCCTGTGGTACATGAATCAGGAGAAGCCTCCAGCCTGACCCATGGACTTGGGACGGTCCAGTCTCTACAACCATGTGCACTATTTCCTTAAAATAAATCTCTCTCTATATATATTTATATGCTTTACTGGTTTTGCTTCTCTAGAAAACCCAGCCTAAGACAGGTTCAAGCCTCTTCTTGCACTAAAGTAAGGCTAAATAAGAATCATATGCATCTGTTCCAACTTACCTTCAAATCTGATTTAAAGACGCACTTAGGAACGGATCTTGCATGTAACCCAGGGACTGCCTGTTTCCCAGAAAACTCAGAAATATAACAAGATACACAAGTTATATAAAGGTAGCTTAAAATCTGCACTGTGTAACACACTCTACTTTTAAGATTTTAATTGACTACGGAAAGAGAAAAACATTTTTAAAAATTACAAAATAGTATAGTTTTATTTGATATAAATCCATTGAACATCTCAGCCAAGAGGGGAATATATATTGACCTTGACTATCTCTTCTCATTTCTAAATTCTCTAATCAATTTCACATTCTAAATACTTTAATAACATTATGAATAAATGACTTTTTATTTAATATCATAGTAACTTCAAAACCACTGCGATGCAACAAATGTTTTCAGAATTAAAAATTGTACAGAAAGGCAATAAGCACTACAAAACAGACTTTGTGGTTTGCCATGGCCAGGACATTTGATTTATCCTGACGTCTGACAGATATAAATGCTAATCCACAATAATCACTGGAATAGTGTTTGGGAACCTACCTAACTGCCGTCATTAAACAAAAAATAAAGTATATTTCAATAAAAGGTAAACACTTATTTTCAATCATTTACTTATTTGAAATAGCCCCAACCACAGGGGTCCTGAATATACCAAAGTAAAGTAAATAGGTGATGAAAATTTTGACTTTAAGAGAAGAATACGGTTGATAACCATGCTTTGAAGTGAGCGAATTACATATCCTAATAAACATTTTTATCTTTCACTAAAAACAATAAAATTTGCATACCAAATAAAGACAATACCACTGATATTTAACATAGCTTAAAACTGTAATAATTTGTAGTGTATTACTTATTGCCATTTATTATTCCTTGATTTTCAAAACCTCTAGGATGATTAAACAAGATGTCAGTAAATTGTCTTGTTTCAAATAACATGTGTGTTGAGAAACTGACCCCACCCTCCAGCCCTCCGCTGCCATGTCTGGTCTTCCATTTCAATTTTGTTGGTACATTTCTGGATCAAAGGGACAGAGCCATATACAGCTTGCTTCAAATGACAGATTCTTGGTTATCTGGTTTTAAAAACAAGGGGAAAAGGAAGGAAACACAAGATTATCGATATAGCTGGGCCACAGGAGTTCCCATCTTTGGTTCTAACAGAACCAACAGAGACTTCTATTTAAAAATTACTATGTTCAGGCTACTCCCAGCAAATCTGTAAGGCTTTAGCTATATTAAAACAACAAAACAAAACTTCAGAGGTTATTCTGATGACTAACTAGGGTCTGGCACAGCTGGCACAGACCAGCTCTAAGGGCTTTACCTTCTCATGTCTTCCTTTATCTTTTCCAGGTTGTAAAAACCTTAATTCTCTCTCTTTCATCCAGGTTCTTGCTTTACATATGCCTAACTCTCATGTTACACATTTTCTAATTATCTCTCACAGGGCTGCCTTGCAATTCATCTGTGCTAGAACTGAAACTTTCTATGCTGCCCAAAAGCTGCACTGAGGTCAATTTATGTACTCTAAAAGGTTATTTAAGGGAAATTCAAGGTCAGGGAAGGGTGGCTGTTTAATGAATATTCTAATGCAAGTACACGGCTGTATGGAGTTTAATGAAAAATGCTCAGGTTTTGAGTCTTTCTGCATTTAAGAAAAGCATATGACAAAAAGCATAGGTTTCTGTGAAAAGCAGAACAGGTAAATTTAATGATACATCATTTTCTACCTGGAAGGTTTCAGTATCCCAAGATATATTGGTTTGGAACTCAGCAATCTTGAGGAAAAAAAGCTACGATAATCTTTCGGTCAAAAGCAATTTCTCAGTGATAAGAAGTCTTCATCAGGTATTATAGGAAATCTATCATAGCAGTCTGTGCATGGTACCCTCTTTTGGAGGAAGAAAGCCCTGGTGATTATTTCCAAAAAATCAGCCCCTGAAAACCCTATGGAGCATACTTTTACTCTGACACTTATGGGGGTGGACATGAGTCAGAGTCAATTCAGTGACAGTTGGTTTTTATGTGGCCTAAAAATGGTTGCATGTATTGTGGTTTGGTTTCAGATTCATGTCTCAAATCTCCTTGGCTTTTACATTTTTGAAAATGCTTAAAATGCTTTTCTAACAGACTTTATTTTGCTTTAAGAATTTCTAATTTCTTATTTTGCAATTAGTAAACTCATATGAGTATCATAATAACAATTACTGGTCTTTTGGCACATAGCTACAATATAGAATTTATCAACCTTCGAACTATGTATGCATGTTAATGAAATGCTTCATACTTCAGAAGTTGGCCTGAGTACAATAAATTTCAACTACATCAGACTTTTGCTTTTGTTTTTCACTCTTTATGTTCAAACTTAAAACATTTTACCGCGCTCAAATGCATTAAAATTACATCTCACTGGAATTTGATTTTTCTGATAACTATGTAATCACCTTTAAAAACTGACATCTACATTGTGGAGGTTAGGGGGAAACCAGATGCTTAAATAATTCCAGGAAACCTACTTCCTTCTTTATTGATATGAAACTTAATTAGTGCTAATATATTCTTTAAACTGTTTTTCTTTTGACCTTACCCTCACATACAGATTAAAGAAAAAGTTAAGATTTTATTTCTGAGGCGGCAGAAGACTCTAGACATTAAAAGGTTATTACTTAAGAGACAGAAATAACCCACATTTTCTATTTTTAAAAAAGACCCCAAATTTAGCTGTCCATGATATGAATAGATTAGAAGGTCAAATGATCAGACAAACTTGGGTTTGTTTTGAGCTGAGAAAAAATCTCTTTTACAATATGTTGATTGCTGTAGAAAACAGATAATATAAATGTAGCTTTTATTCTAAAACACCATTGGTAAATAGTCTAACTTGGGGACTGATGAGCCCACATACAAGAAGTTTTCTGAAAAGAGAGAAAAAGATTTGGAGGAAATTAATTGTACTTAGTGACTAAAGTAACCACAAACTTATGTGTTGGAAAATAAGATAATTCTTTAAAAAAAGTCTCTGCTAAGCTGTTTTTAAAAAAGAAAGGAAAAAAGAAACAAACAAAAAAAAAGTGGGCAACTTTTTTTTCTTAATTTTTCATGGTTATTAGCTCAAGCCTATTGACTTTTGAGCAAATTTTATAAAAATAAGAAAATCCTCAAATATATATATGTATACACACATGTAAGGAGCTACTTGGTGAACCACTTGAGGATTTAAAGAAGAGAAATTAAATAATTAGATCTGTATTTTAGAAAAACCAAATATTTGCTGAGTGGCTGCGATATGCCCAATAATTAGACACTGGTAATTCTGGAAACCCTGGTGGCATAGTCGGTGAGCGCTATGGCTGCTAATCAAAACGTCGGCAGTTCGAATCCACCAGGTGCCCCTTGGAAACTCTATGGGGCAGTTCTACTCTGTCCTATAGGGTCTCTATGAGTTGGAATTGACTTGACAGCAATGGGTTTTTTATGGTACTTC
This sequence comes from Trichechus manatus latirostris, assembly GCF_000243295.1. NCBI lineage: Eukaryota > Metazoa > Chordata > Mammalia > Sirenia > Trichechidae > Trichechus > Trichechus manatus. Next base: position 5,484,847 of record NW_004443983.1, read on the forward strand.
CTTGCCTAAGTACTCAGCTGCTAACCAAAAGGTCAGTGGTTTGAACCTACCAGTCACTCTGTAGGAGAAAAGATGTGGAGTCTGATCCCGTAAAGATTACAGAGTGGGAAAAGATAATTGCAAAACATATAATCAACAATGGGCTTGTATCTAGAATTTCTACAAATCAGTATAAAAAAAGAGACAGCTTGATGGATAAACAGGCAAGAGACCTGAAAAGGCACTTTACATAAATGGATATCTAAATAGCCAATAAACATGTGAAAAGGTGCTCATACACTACTGTGGTTGCTCCGTATCTTCTCCAACACTTGGTATTGTCACAGTTTTTAATTTCAGCCATTCTGGTGAGTTTGTAGAGAGCTATCATATTGAGCATTTATTTTGCATTTCTCTGTTTAAAATATGTATGAAAACAACTAGTTCTGAACTGAATGATGCTACTTTACACTCCCAACACAGCAGAGAAGTCATTCAAATCAGTTTCACTCAACCATGTCAAGTAAAAGAGTCACTTCAACTGAGCTGAATTTTATACAGGAGCTAGAGAGAGCCACAAAACCTCACAGCCACATTGTGAAGGGAAGAAACCCTGCTCCTGACACGAATAGGAGTTCTCAGTATTTTAGAAGTCCAGGTTATATCTGCACATTTTCTGTCACCAGCAGCAAGTAAGCTTCCTTTTGCTGCTTACCCATTGGCATAATGAGCATTAAAATGGGTGGAATCAAGCAGCTCCTATTAGAGATGGAGGGCTTCAAGATGTTATAAGTGAGAGCCCAGAAGTGGGTATAACATTCTAGACACACAGGCTCAATAATCACTGCCCTAAAGAGGTTTTTTTTTTTTAAAGTATCAAAATTATGATTAAAAAAAAAAAAAAAGTGAGTTACAACAAATTCAGCCTATGGTGTTCAGACCAGTACTCTCCACCTCAAAAGCATTTTGACATTATATGCTCAGAAATATCACTGCTTGATAAGCTGAAAAAATAATTGCAAAAGTAAATTGGATAACATTGACTATTTCCTTAAACATAGAAACTATAGAGTATTTATGTGTGCCAGATACTGTTCTAGTTGCTTTACATATATTAACTCATTTAATCTCCAAGCAACCTAGGAGATACAGGATGAGACACACATAGAGAAGTGAAGTAACTTGTGCAAGGTCACATGGATGGCATCTGAACCCAGGCAATCTATTATTCCATGCTCTTACCTGAAGGGATTGGTCAATTCTAGCTAAACAGTATACCTGTATAAAACATGGAGTATAGTAACATTTATAATATTCATTCATTCAACAAATATTTTTTTGAGTGCTCAGAATATAATAGTTTATAAAACTAAAGCTCCCTGACCTTATGGAGTTTGCTGTCAAGTGGAAGCTGACAGGCAATAAACCATATGTGAAATACATAGCTTGTCTAATAGTGATAAATGTTATAGGGCATGGAGTATGCTGCAAGTGGGGATTACTATTTTACATAAGGTGGTCGGTTCAGAAGGCCTCACTGACAAGGTAACATTGGAGTGAAGATATGAAAGAAGTGAGAGAATAAACCATGAGGACATCTGCAGGTAGAACATTCCAGACGGAGGAATTAGCAAGTGCAAACTCCCTGAAAATGAACAAGGAGGCATTATGACTGGAGCACAGTAAGCAAGAGGGAGATTAGTAGATGCTGAGGTAAGAGAGACAGCAGTGGGACAGATTACATAAGGTCATTGTTAGGACTTTGACTACTGTTTTGAAATGAAAAACCATTTGAGAAATGTGTACAAAAAAAATCAAAACTAAAATACTTAGGGCTTTACAGATTCTAGAAGAATCTCTGGTAACTAGAAAAGTAATATTTTGCATTTACAGGAGAGGCGAAGAGTAATATACAAAAATAAGAGGATTGTAATCAGTGATGCTAACATGTCTGTAGGGTCAGTGTCTCTATTGGCAGTGAGAAAAGAAGTGAGAAGAGGTTAAAATTTACACTGGCATTGTGGTTGGGGAGACAGGGGTCTGAACTGACACCTGCTATGGAAGCCAGGTAACAATGGAGGCAGGAAGTATCAGGGAAGGTAAGGACACTCTCGGCAGCATCAGAGTAAATATAATGAGATTCCTCATGGCAATACTGGCAGGGAAGGGCAGAGGATACCATGGGACAGCCAAGCCAATCACCTAGGGCAGCTCTGCTAACAGACACTCATAAGTGAGGGATTTAAAAGACTAACAAAATACTAGACAGCACTGGAAGGGAAACAATTTCAATTTCATAATAGTTATTAAAACAAGGTCACAAAAACAGAAAAATGTCCATAGTTCACATATAAAATCCCATGGTAACAATAATCTAATGCATATGGCTTTGAAGATGGGTAAAATTATTGCTTTAATACAGTAAAACTGATGAATCAGGAATGATATAGACAGCTTATGCAAACATGTTTGAAATAAAGTAAAATGCAGTGTTCAAATGGAGAAACTACTGAAGTGTCCAGTAATGATGCATTTAAATAAGGCAATTTGGCTGGAACTCCATTTGTCTGTAAGTAATTTACGCACAGATTAAGTTACAACCTAGCTAAAAAACAATGAGTTCTAAAAACACACCCAGTAGGGTAATTTTGTCTCTAAGGTTAAAAAGTGCTGATTTAAAAAGGGTTTTAGTGTCTCTTTCGTGAAGAGATCTTTAAAGTATAAATGCCTGGCTGACTGAGCCTCAGGAGAGCTAGGGAAAAAGGCTAACAGCTCTACTAACCAGTTACTCAGGGAAGTCCTGGTCAGAACAGTCTCTGTGGGCTCTGAGACTCTTCATTTTGCTGGACAGTCTATCTGCATCCTACCAATGAACTCATTCACCCCTGAAGGGAGTATTTGTAAGAGGACATACAAACCAATGATTTGTATCATATTTTCAGGTCTGTGTCTTTTGTATATGTTTTTCCCATTTATTTTTTTCCATTTGTGAGATGCTCCAGCATGTACTAACTTTAAAAAAACAAACAAACAAAAACAAGGAACCCTGATACAATCGTAAGAGAGCATGCAGGCTAGTAAGTTTCAGCTTCAGTCAAAAACGGATGAAATGGAGAACAGGTTGATAATGAGTGCTTTTCAGTTCCTTTGAGGAATGTTTGTAATCCTTCAGGATTCAGAATTATCAAAGCTGCAAACTCCCTTTGGCTACTACTTGTAGGAATGCTGCTTGCTTGTTAGACTTTTAGTTCCAAGTTGGATCAGTTGCTTTCTTGGAGGGCTGCAAAAACTGCTACCTGGGCATTTCAGGCGTTTCACTCTCCTATTACACTCGACAGCAGCTAACAACAACAACAGTGGACATACAGTATTTGTCCCTGCCCATTATCTTTGACCACACTTTTATATATATTATTCCCCACATTATATTCTTAAAAGATAAGAACATTATACAGTTTGTTATAAAATGATACACTTTTTCTTTGACTGACAGGATTATTAAAAGATTGAAGTTTTAGTTTTAAAAATCACAGGATTTATTTTCAATGTAGTTGTGTACTAAATTCAGAAATTATGAAAAATCAATACTACACCATGCTTTTATTCTAAAATGTAGATAAGTGTTAAAGAAAAATTATTTATGTAAGATTTGTAAGCTGAAGTACTTTTAGAAAATATTTTACTCACAGAAATAGTTAAATCGTTCATCTTTTTTATTATATGGTCAAATTATTACTTAGTAGAGTTCATCTGGAGCCCTGGTGGTACAGTGATTAAGAGCTATGGCAAGCTACAGCTGCTAACCAAAAGATGGGCAGTTCGAATCCACCAGGCACTCCCTGGAAACTCTATCGGGCAGTTCTACTCTGTCCTATAGGGTTGCTATGAGTCAGAATCGACTCGACAGCAACAGGTTTGGTAGAGTTCATTTGATTTATATTTATTAAAGAAAAAAATGCAGTAAATACATTGCACATTTCTTACAAGTTAACAGTGTCCTTAAATGTTACATTGCTTGATTTGTACTATCAACTCCTAAAGAGAAGAGCTAGCATAAACAGTAGAAACCTTGAGAAAGAAAGGAAATGATAGCAAAGCTAAGGGGTCAGAATATAATGTCATTATTATTTCAAAGCAATTTTCTTAGCTGTAATCAAGGTAAATTTAATAAAACTAAAAACAATCTGCTCCTAGAATGTTACAATCTCCTGTTTTGAGTAAATTCATATTATCTGGAAATCAATATGGTTCATGTTGCACACAAACAAGGTCTAAAAATAGTAATGCCCCAGAGCTCCAACAGGATGCCAGATCCTTGAACTTTTTAGACCAATATGAAAGGCTGTTTCCTAGAAGAAATGATGCTTCTGAGCAAGGCATCTCTTAAGATACTATTTCCAGAATTACTTGCAACCGCTATAATAAAACATAATCAGGAAATGGTCAGGCTGATTGTTCACAGCATTAGTGACAGACAAACTGCTCATGTTTACTGGACCACGTGACAATTAAGAGTAGAACAATTTCATGATTAACAGGTTAAAAGACAGGAGTCTTCAAGGGACTTAGATTGGGCAACTTTCATATCTCTAATGATTTTATTTTATATCATCCTGACCACTTTTAACTGGTTTAATATAATTTTAAAATGTTTCCCTAAATGTTACATCTGTTAATAATTAGAAACCAGACTAAATTCCCATTAAGTTTTATTCAACAAACCTCAAGCTTCTGCTCTGAGAACCTCATAAACAAGTACCCTCTACACTACAGCAGGATTAACAGTGTATTTTAACACGCATTTTACAGTTTGTTTTGAAAATAAAGAAATGTGTAGGCTCCCCAGGAGTTCACATTCAAGTCAACAATATCAATTCCACTTAAGCCATAAAAATCCATTTCTACTGGCAGCAATATGAAAAATCCAAGACCATACTCCTTATGGGGGGCAAACTCCCATGGAATGAGTCCAGCAAAGCATAGAACCAGGCCTGTGAGGGAGACTTGGCTTTAACACAGTACCACTAGATAGTACTTAAACTAGTAATCACTTCTGTCATTTACAAATATGGATCTGTTTAGTGTCTTCAATTGTTTAAATTAACCATTTGGATGATTCTAAACTGCTCTGAAGCCTTTGCACTTAGCCTTCCAAACTTTTTGTTTATTGCTTCAAGCTTAAAGTAATTCTAGTAGCAACATATTGCATCAACAAGTTGATTTTTTAAAAAGTATATATCTGTTTTCTCTACTGAAAAGATCAATGTTACTCTCAACTGTTGTCTGTTTAATTAAAGAGACTAGGGAACAGTAAAGTTTGTTTCTTTAATGTCAATCACAAGTTAATACTTAATTTAAATCATGGTTTTCAACCATCACTGCTATACTAAAATAACCCTTTTCATACAAGATTCATAGCGGACTATCATAATCAATGGATACTGAGAAAAAAGATTAAAGGTATAGAAAAAAGAAGATTAAAGGTTTTTTTTTTTTTTGAAGTCATATTATGATTCTGGAGCTAAAACCAGCTCACATAGGTAGAGGAGCACTGTAATTTTTCAGCTTTGCCTCTCTTTGAGCAGTACATTTTAAAAGTCAGAAAGACAGTAAAAGCTAGCTAGTGTGGCACTTAGCTTTATGCTCGAGTGGCCTTTGCTGGTACTGCCCCTACTTCCACTGTACTTAGAAGACTCATAAAGGGCTGATAAGAACAATGCATACAACAGCCACCGTCATTTGATCAGAACTCACGTGCAAACCAGTTAAAGAGCCTTGTCATAATCACTGTTTAAACATATAAAATGATGGGTCTCTATGATGACCTTTCATTAATTAATTAATTCTATCAATATGGGCAGGCTGCTGCATTAGGTGCTCCTGAGTTTACAGCCAGTGAGGGAACCAGACAAGCAAACAACGATAGTCCAACATGACAAGTGATGTAGTCATATACTGTACACGACACTAGGACTGCTCCAGTTTTGCTGTGTTTAATTGGTTCAGAAATTTTGTCATTTTCTGTAAACAACAATGGATCTAGTACTAAAACTTGTTGCCGTCAAGTCGATTCCGACTCATAGCGACCCTACAGGACAGAGTAGAACTGCACCATAGTGTTTCCAAGAAGCGCCTGGTGGATTCGAACTGCCAACCTTTTGGTTAGCAGCTGTAGCTCTTAACCGCTAAGGGTTTCCGGATCTAGTACTATCTATCGTTAACTGTTCTGCTTCCTTTTTACTTGCGCAGAAGCAGAGTAGAGTCTAGGATAGCCAGTGGTGTTATCACAGTAGAAGAGCTGAGGTGTCATAGGTTGTAGCAGACCTGAATTTCTTTCTACTGTCTTACATAAAATGAGCACAAGGAAATACAGGAAGAAGACAGGAGGTCACTATATCAGGCCAGGGTGAGTCCTCATCTACAACAAAAGGAAGACAGAAGGGAAGAAGCAAGCGAATGAGGTACATAAAATGTGACAATATAAATGTATACGGGTGAATGCAGAAAAATAAGGGAGGAATGGTAGAAGTAACATGGGAAAAGGGAGAAAGATAAGTGGAGAAAGAAATATGGGAAGAGAAAGAAGAGGCTAGGAGGGGAAAAAAAAAAAACAGAATGAAGAACAGAACAAAGGATGGAGGCATAGAGAAGAGGGGAGAACAGAGTGTTCTCTCCCTCTGAAATCTTCCCATGCCAAGCATAAAGATGAACTGCAGTTCCTTAATTACATAATAGCTCTTCCTGAGAAAAGTATTCATAAATATAACTTTTACAAAGTTGTGATACCTGGAACATTTAAAACACATTCTGGTTTAACATTTAGGGGATAATCGTGACCCCTAAAATAGCCAGCCTAATACAGCAGTTAAGAATTCTTCGGCACAGATTTCAGCAAAGTCTCATGATACAAGATAAACATACAGAAATCAGTTGGATTCCTCTACACCAACAAAGAGAACCTCGAAGAGGAAATCACCAAATCAATACCATTTACCACAGCCCCCAAGAAGGTAAAATACTTAGGAATAAATCTAACCTGAGACATAAAAGACCTATACAGTGAAAACTACAAGACACTATTGCAAGAAACCAAGAGACCTGCATAAGGGGAAAAACATACCTTGTTCATGGATAAGAAGACTCAACATTGTGAAAATGTCTTTTCTTCACCAAAGCAATCTCCAGGTACAATGCAATCCCAATCCAAATTCCAATGGCATTTTTTAATGAGTTGGAGAAACAAATCACCAACTAGAGGCCCTGGATAAGTAAAGCATTACTCAAGAAGAACAAAGCAGGAGGCCTCACACTACCTGATTTTAGAACCTATTATATAACCACGGTAGTCAAAACAGCCTAGTACTGGTACAACAACAGATACCTAGATCAATGGAACAGAATTGAAAATCCAGACATAAATTCATCTACCTATGAGCAGCTGATATTTGACAAAGGCCCAAAGTCCATTAATTGGGGAAAAGACAGTCTCTTTAACAAATGGTGCTGGCAGAACTGAATATCCATCTGCAAAAAACTGAACAAGACTCATACCTTACACCATGCACAAAAACTAACTCAAAATGGATCAAAGATCTAAATATAAAATCAAAAACAATGAAGATCATGGAAGAAAAAATAGGGACAACACTAGGAGCCCTAATACATGGCATAAACAGAATATGAACCATAAGTAACAATGCACAAACACCAGAAGAGAAACTAGGTAACTGGGAGCTCCTAAAAATCAAACACTTATGCTCATCAAAAGACTTCATCAAAAGAGTAAAAAGACAACCTACAGACTGGGCAAAAATTTCTGGCTATGACAAATCCGATCAGCGTCTAATCTCTAAAATCTACAAGATACTGCAAAACCTCAACAACAAAAAAACAAACAACCCAATTAAAAAATGGGCAAAGGACGTGAACAGACACTTTGCCAAAAAAGACATTCAGGTGGCTAACAGACATGTGAAGAAATGCTCACAATCTTTAGCCATTAGAGAAATGCAAATCAAAACTACAATGACATACCATTTCACCCCAATAAGACTAGCATTAATCCAAACAACACAAAATAATAAATGTTGGAGAGGTTGTGGAAAGACTGGAATACTTATACACTGTTGGTGGGAATGTAAAATGGTACAACCACTTTGGAAATTGATTTGGCACTTCCTTAAAAAGCTAGAAATAGAAGTACCATACAATCCAGCTGTCCCGATCCTTGGAATATATCCTAGAAAAATAAGAGCCGTCACATGAATAGACATTTGCACATCCATGTTCACTGCAGCATTGTTTATGATAGCAAAAAGATGGAAACAAACTAGGTGCCCATCAACGGACGAATGGATAAAAAACAAATTATAGTATATTCGCACAGTGGAATACTACGCAATAAGGAACAACAATGAATCCGCGAAACATAACGTGGAGGAATCTGAATGCTGAGTGAACTTAGTAAGTTGCAAAAGGACAAATCTTGTATAAGACCACTATTATAAGAACCCAAGAAAAGGTTTAAACACAGAAAACAACATTCTTTGATGGTTATGAGGGTGGGGAGGGAGAGAGGGGGGTATTTACTAACTAGAAAGTAGAAAAGAATTATCTTAGGTGAAAGGAAGGACAGCACACAACTCAAGGGAAGTCAGCACAACTGCACTACACCAAAGCTAAGAAGTATCCTGAATACAACCAAACACTTTGAGGGACACAGTAGCAGGGGCGGGGGTCTGAGGACCATGCTTTCAGGGAACATCTAGGTCAGTTGGCATAACAAAGTTTTTTAAGAAAATGTTCCGCATCCTACTTTGGTAAGTGGCATCTGCGGTCTTAAAAGCTAGCGAGTGGCCATCTAAGATGCATCAATTGGTCCCAACCCACCTGGAGTAAACGAGAATGAAGAACACCATGGACACAAGGAAAGTATTAGCCTAAGAGACAGAAAGGGCCACATAAACCAGAGACTTCAACAGTCTGAGACCAGAAGAACTACATGGTGCCTGGCTACCACAATAACTACCCTGACAGGGAACACAACAGAGAGTCCCTGACGGAGTAGGAGAAAAGTGGGGTACAGAACTCAAATTCTAGTAAAAAGACCAGACTTAATGGTCTGACTGAGACTGGAGGGACTCTGGAAGATGTGCACCCCGGGCTCTCTGTTAGCCCAAAACTAAAACCATTCCCAAGGCCAACTCTTCAAAGATTAGACTGGATTACAGGACATAAAATGATACTCATGAAGAGTGTGCTTCTTAGCTCAAGTAGATACCTGAGACTAAATGGGCAGGTCCCATCCAGAGGCGAGATAAAAAGGCAGAGAGGGTCAGGAGCTGGTTGAATGGACACAGGAAATCCGGGGTAGAAACGAGGAGTGTGCTGTCATAGTATAGGGAGAGCAAGTAGGATCACAAAACAATGTATGTATAAATTTTTGTATGAGAGACTAATTTGAATTGTAAACTTTCAACAATAAAAATAAGAATAAAAATAAATTCTTCTGCACAACCATCCCCCCAGCCATTGTAGTAGCCTGGAGAACTTCATGCAGAACTTGAGACGTTCCACTCAGAGTTTCTCCTTCTCCAGGATTCTAGGCAAAAAGATCAGGAGAGAGGAATGGGTAAGAAGAATCATTGACAAGAACTGAGGCATCAAGTTTCAGTAAATCTGGGTATTACTTAGGTCAACTCAGGTAATTCAACATAAAGGGGAAATACTGGCTAAGATTTTAAAAGCTAAGTAACTACTTCAAACCTATAGCTATTGTGCCAGTATAATGGGTGATCACTTTCTGCATAATGAAATCCTTATACAAGTGTTTTACTTACCTGAATGTAAATAAATAAAAATGATCCCATACTGCAAGATTAATTTTCCTCTAGTTCTTTAATCTGAAGTAGGTCCAATCTGTGTTAGAAGAGACTTTTTCATTTATTTAGCTGAATTCCCTCATGTTGGAATCAAGAAATATGAGGCCCAGTAAAGTTAAGTGACTTGCCCAAGGTCCCTGGGGTTTAGATTAGAATTCCCAAATCCTAGGCCACTTGGGGATTACTATTTGAGGCTAGTCAGAAAGTTATACAGAAAAAAAGATATAGGTCAAGGGAATCAGAACATGAAGTTGAGTAATGCATTTAGTAAAAAATACAGTCATTGTTTCCTTCCTTATAACCGTGAAAAACAGTTAATCACAGATAGACTTTTCAAAAAAAGAAAATACATTGTTTACCCTTAAAAACGAGACTCAAGATACAGGACTAGGTTAGATCCTAGAGTAAAATCAAAACAGCTATTTCAGCCAGAGAACTGATTAAGAGTAAACGGCAAACTGCAGATTCCTATACATCTATAATTTTATAAGCCACCATAAATTCGCATGCACTAGACCAAATGAAAAAAACTTCATTTGCTATTGACACAACCATCACAAAACTGCCACAGACCATATGTTAGAGCACTTTTATTTAGGAAAGAAATAAAATACAAGATGTATAGTTCTTCCTAATGCTGTAAAACTCTCCCTTCTCCCACACCCTGCTTTAATTTAGTCTGTCCCTAAGTGAGCCTGGATAAATTTAACCTCTTCAAGTACCAACTCAATCTATGTGAAAAGATCCTCGCTAGTTTCTGTCTTACAGGAAAGGCAGACCTATGCTACCTGGAGTTGTCTGGCCCAGAGCTGCCTCCCAGTTAGGTAACCCTAACATCTGGAGATGTACACTCTTTGACTCTGAACAGAACAAAACAAAACAAACAAACAAAAACAACTCATCAATGCTACCTAAACAATGATTCCCTCTTTCCCTCCCGTACTTGGTAATCACTATTCAACTCTAATCTCTATACCTTTGCCTATTAGTGAAATCATGTATTTGTCCTTTTGTGATTGACTTATTTCCCTTGGCAATGTTTTCAAGGTCCATCCATGTTGTGACATGTATTAAGACTTCACTTCTCTTTATGGCAGAGTAATATTCCATTGTATGCACATACCACATTTTGTTTATTTATTCAACTGTTGATGGACATTTGGGTTGTTTTCACCTTTTGACTATTGTGAATAGTGCTGCAATGAACACTGTGGTGCATGTGTCTGTTTGCATCACTGCTTTCAAGTCTCTTAGGCATATACCTCAGGGTGGAATTGGTGGGTCATATAGTAGCTTCATATTTAACTTTTTGAAAAACTGCTATACCATTTTCTAGAGTAGTTGTATCATTTTGCATTCCCACCAGCAATGGATGAGGGTTCTGATGTCTCCACATTCTTACCAACATTTGTTATTTTCTGTTTTTTTTTTAAGCTTAGCCACCCTAGTGGGAGTGAAGTAGTATTCTCATGGTGGTTTTGATTTGCATTTCCCTAATAGTTAATGGCACTGAGCATCTTTTCATGTGCTGGTTGGTCACTTGAATATCCTCTTTGGTGAAATGTCTATTTAGGTCTTTGCCCATTTTTCAGTTGGGTTTTTTTTATCTTTTTCTTGTTAAGCTGTAGGAGTTCTTCACATATTCTGGATATTAAACCATTATCTAATTTATGGTTTCCATTTTTGTTTATCAAATAACGCCTTGGAGAGATTTACGCACACGGCCTGAATTGATTGTGAAGTCCAAGACGTGCTACTAAAAAACTCTCTATTTTAAAAAAGACCAGACTTACTGGCCTGACAGAGACTGGAGAAATCCTGAAACTATGGCCCCCAGGCACCCTTTAGATCAGTAATGAAGTCACTCCTGTGGTTCACCCTTCAGTCAAAGATTAGACAGGCCCATAAAACAAAATGCAAAGCAAAACAAAAACACACTAGCCCAGGGACAAGGACTAGAAGGCAAGAGGGGACAGGAAACCTGGTAACAGGGAACCCAAGGTCCAGAAGGGGAGAGTGTTGGCATGTCGCAGGGTTGGTAACCAATGTCACAAAATGGTATGTGTACTAATTGCTCAACGAGAAGCTAGTTTGTTCTGTAAACCTTCATCTAAAGTACAATTAAAAAAAACTCATATTTTAAAATATGTAAATACTGACCACACTGTCCATACAGAAATGTGCAGTTATAGCTACTACACTCTGCAGCATATAACATCCCAGCTATGATTTCAGTTCTTTCAAGACCCCCATACTACAGTTAGAAGAAAGCTAAGACTAGATTGTCTTTATTTGCATTAGAAGCAGGTGTTCAGGGAAAGCCTAGTTAACAAAACCAAAACCTGCAAATTTCATTACTTTAAACTAACTGGAAAATTTCTTGTATTCACTGCTAGGAAACATCACCTATAGAAGTAAATACTTAGATGCCTTGATTTTTAAAGTAATGACTCGGAAGTAAGTAGCTAAAAATATTAACATATAAGAACTCTTATTTGCCAGAGTATGATTCTTCAAATATTCTGGTGTTTAAGCAATTAAATAACTAAATATAGCTTAGCCAAAAATAAACTAGCTGACATTGAAAAGCTATACTATGAAAAACAGCAACATAGAAAATTTTGAGTAGTCAGTAAGTTTACTAACAACGTATCCATTTTAATCCTTTAATTGATGATTCTATTTCATGCCAAAAATGTTTAGTCAAAGTGATAGCACTAATTAAAACAAACAAACAAAAAAAAAAAAAACAGTTGCCATGGAGTTAATTCCAACTCATGGCAACTCCATGTGTGTCAGAGTAGAACTGAACTACGTTGAGTTTTCAATAGCTGTGACCTTTCAGAAGTAGATAGTCAGGACTTTCTTCTGAGATAGCACTATTACCTACCACCAACAGGCTGTATATCAGCTTGACCTGATTTTAGAACATCTGAGAGGCTCTAAGAGCTGGCAACACCAACTTAAGAGTATGGAGTAATAGGGAGTAAACGGCATCTACTCTGGGTATGAACCACTCCAAGCTAGCCTCAGACAGAATCTGAAAAAAACAGGAGCCAATACTGTTCCTAAAAAAATTTTTACTTGCAATTTGAAACTATATTTAGAATCATTAAGGCAGTGAAAAGCTGGGAGGAAGGGAAAATATATATATATATTTTAAAAGGATAGAGACCCTGGTGGTGCCGTGGTTAAGCGCTCAGCTGCTAACCAAAAGGTAGGCAGTTTGAACCTACCAGCTACTCCATGGGAGGAAGACGTGGCAATCTGCTTCCATAAAAATTTACAGCTTTGGAAACCGTGTGGGGCAGTTCTACTCCATCCTATAGGATAGCTATGAGTTGGAATCAACTCGATGGCAGTGGGTTTATGCTAAAAGGATACAAAAGGAGAAGACACTATGATCCTTTTAACATACATATACTCACTATATATATCTATAAATCTCATATCTACATCTATATATAATATTTAAAGACCCATTTTTTTGGCACTGACCAATTTGAGAGTCAACTATTGGATATGTTCATACAAATATCTGGACTGATTCAAGAAGTCCATGTGCTTCTCAAGGCAACTTCAAGAACTATCAATGGTATGGGAATATGGATTTCATGGCTTTCCAGATCAATTTTCTTAGAGAAAATTATATGGTGTTAGAGGTAGGGACTGATAAAAGTGGTGAGTTTTTTTTAAAAACCTATCTACACCATGGGTCCTAAAGATTCACACCCATTGGACACTTAACAACAGAATGACCCCATGGTTACTGTGAGAACCAAATGCAGTAACAAATTTTCACCAGCACTGTAACCTATAACACAAATTCATATATTTCATTCATTCATTAAGTGTTAAGAATCTACCATGTACCAGGAACTACGTGAGGTCCTGGTGATAGGACAAAAAAGTCAATCCAATGAATCAGACAAATGAATTTATTAAAATAAATTCAAACACAGGGATATATGCCATGATAGAGATGGACAAGTATGGATGTGCACAGGGGAAACACCCAAGGAAGGGCAAAGAAAAAGAAGAAAGCTTCCCAGCCACAGCTGAATCTTGAAAGTATTTTAAGAATCTACTTTAGACACTATCACTTGGCGAGTAATGGGAAAAAAACACATCAAAAAACAAAAAACAAAAAAAAACAGAATGTTGTAAGGCTGCCATGTGGCCTCTTTACACAAAACTAAGGAGATTACTGTGTTCTTTGAGGCTAACTTTTTAATAAACACAGCTCAGAATACCTGGACACTGGAAAAATGAACTGAATGTAGAACATAGTAAACCTACTGTAAAACAGAGTGAGCGAACCTTTAGGAACATCTGAAGTAAAGAAAGAATACTAGATAAAACCTTATAAACTTTATGCTCAGTGAACTGGATCATTAAAAAGGGTTAAATTATTCTTGAATTTATTTCTATTCATCATCTCATGTATGATGTAATCATTCATCTAACTGGTGTTTAGGTTGGGCTAAAGGATACTTCAAACATTAAAAAAAATCTTTTTTTTTCTATTTAAATAACCAAAGACCTCAATTAACCCAGACTATGTTATTTTATATCTTCACATAGGTTTATACATCATATAGATACATCTTTTCACTTGCCAGACAAACTGTGCTTATATTCTGTTGGACAAACAATCCCACACTTGATTGTATACTGTCACATTTTGTTCTCCAGCTGTTTTATATATGAATCATTCATCTCCCAAATTAGATGATATACTTCTTTGGGGAAAAATCATACTGTCTTCCCCTTTTGTATCCTTTTAGCAGCTAACATAGTGTTAAGCTATAGAACTGCTCAATAAATGCCTGTTGAATTGAACAGTACCCTTATTCATTGCCAGTTCTTTTCTCTGAATTACAGCTGAATAGATTTAATGCTGTGGTGCTGTCAGTTTTTATACATTGTCCTCTTCTGTGACCACCTTGCTAGAAGAAGGCAAATTCAATTTTCACATTTATTCAGTCAATGCTGCTCCTGGCAGGATTATCAACAACAATGACAATCAATGCCAGTTCAAGTGGTGAGTTTTATTTCACACAAATACTTGTCACCTAGAGATTAAACCCAAAACACCTATATCACACTTAGCAATTATTATTCTGCACTTGACTCAAAACAAATGATTAATCATCTTAAATAAGTTCACTGCCTGTATCTTTCATTCTATAAGTAGGAATTTTAAAAAACAGTAAAAAGGGAAAGAGTAAAAAAAAAAAAAAATATTTTTAGAGTAGATAAATTGTAAATGTTCTATACATACAGGCTCTTTCATGCCTAACTGTGAAAGTAAAGTAAATCTATTTCTTCTAAAGTGAAACTCCTCTACTGTAAGTTATAATTTCACTGTGCAGATATTTATTTTATACTATTTTACATGAAGATGAAGATCTACCATCCCAAGTTGGAAGTCAAAATAAAAAATATGATTTTCACAGTAAGTTTCCAAATTCGAGCATATGTCTCAATGCTTATTTACTGCAGTGAAATAATTTTTATTTACCAATGCAGAAATATTAAACTGAATTCAGAAGCAATAGTTAAAGCTTGTTTATAATCAGAGCTAAGTTATGACAAGAAATTGACAAGGAGATAGAAATAATGATCCTAAAAGGTCCTGCTTTAATAAGCTTGAGAGGAAAAGGATCAGAATCCAGACTTAACTGTCATTTACAATCCTACAATTCATGATAAGCCACAATTTATGCAACTATGAAAGCATTCACTGAAAACCACCGTAGGACTATATTATCTCTTGAGGTTTAATTGAAACTTTGCGAGGAACCAACAAAAAAGCAGTGGCTCATTAAAGGTTCTTTGACAAATCTACTTTACTATTAAAAACAAATTTTCAAATACCTTTTAAAACCCATAATAATCCTTTTCTTGAAATAAGAAAAAAATTATCATATGAAGGTGACAAAATACATTTCCTGACTTTAATTGCTTTTCCTAAATTAATTTAAATTAAAATTAACATCTAGTTTGTGTCATTATACAAAATAAACAGTGATGACTAAATTTTTATTTCTTTTTTTTTTTTAATTTGAAAACTCAAAAGTCTAGAAAATGAATGATGCTAGCTATCAAAATAGTAGTTTTCTGGCTGATACTACATTATACTTCCTTTCTCCTAACCTAGTTTTCAAAGGTGAATTGGAAGTATATTTTTAAGTAAACCACTACAATAACTGTTATCTCTCTGGCTGAAAAACTGTTATCTGCATCAAACTCCAGTGGTAAGATTGAGATCTTTCCTCATTTACAGGGAGCAGGGATGAGGCCAAAGTGAAGACCTAAGAAAGAATCACAGTGACACAGTAACCACAGTCACATTTATCACTACCATGAAAAAAACCCAAAAATTTCTAATCCTGTTTCCAATAAAAGATTTCAAACTCCACTGAAATGTAAGCATATGTGCATTATTCTGATGACATTTTATTCCCTTTCTTGTCTTGTTGACCTTTTAACATGACCTAGTTTGGCTAAAAATACCATAGTGAAAAAGTAGCTGCATTGTGATAAGTGATTATACCTAGACATTATGTCTGGTTCCCACTGGTATACACAAACTGATGTCCCTGGGTGAGAAAGACTAATTCCTTCTACTTGTTTTTTTTCATGATAAAAGGTATCAATAGTGATTTTTTAAAATTACTTGATTCTAAACTGAGAAACTAAAAAGCTGTGAATGCTCAGCATCTCCAATCAAGTCAGAAAACTAAGCCTGGTAATAACATGAGGAAAAAAATATTCTGAAGGCAATACTTTGGGAAACGAAGATAATAGGAATGAAATCACCATACTCACTTCTAAGGAGCATTCTGGCTGTACTTCTCCAAGACAGATTTGTTCATTCTTCTGGCAGTCCATGATATATTCAATATTCTTCACCAACATCATAACTCAAAGGCATCAATTTTTCTCCGGTCTTCCTTATTCATTGTCCAGGTTTCCCATGCATGTGAGGCAACTGAAAATATCATGGCTTGGGTCAGGTGCACCTTAGTTCTCAGAATGACATCTTTGCTTTTTAACACTTTAAAGAGGTCTTTTGCAGCAGATTTGCCCAATGCAGTATGTCATTTGATTTCCTGACTGCTGCTACCATGGGCGTTGATTATGGATCCAAGTAAAATGAAATCCTTGAGACAACTTCAATATTTTCTCCATTTATCATGATGTTGCTTATTGGTCCAGTTGTGAAAATTTTTGTTTGTTTTTTTTATGTTAAAGAGTACCATATTTTTATGCAAATAGCACACACTATACATTTTCCGCCAACCATACAACCCCCTAGTGTGTTGTTTTCCTAGAAGCGCTGTGGGCATGTTATTGGTGAAAATACGGTAATCCATGCTGAAGGCTGTAGTCTTTGATCTTCATCAGTAAGTACTTCAAGTCCTCTTTACTTTCAGCAAGGAAGGTTGTGTCATCTGCATATCGCAGGTTGTTAATGAGTCTTCTTGCAATCCTGATGCCGCATTCTTCTTCATATGGTCCAGCTTCTTGGATTATTTGCTCAGTATATAGATTGAATAAGTATGGTGAAAGGATACAACCCTGACACACACCTTTCCTGACTTTAAACCATGCCATATTGCCTTGTTCTGTTCAAACACGTTCCTCATGAGCACAATTAAGTGTTCTGGAATTCCCAGTCTTTCAAATGTTACCCATAATTTGTTATGATCCACACAGTTTAATGCCTTTGCATAGTCAATAAAACACAGGTAAACATCTTTCTGGTATTCTCTGCTTTCAGATAATGATAAGCATACATAATACAAAATGTCATGAATGAGAAGACCAAATACAAAATGGTCAAACTAGTTTATGTACAACCATTTAAAAATGATAAATCTTTCACCTTTAACCAAGATAAAATTTCTGTTGACAAGAGGTCTGGAACACTGGCATCTGAATTTTTAGGACACATTTACAGTCTAATATCACATACTGAATGCTATATTTAATAGCAGCAAAATAAATTTATGGCTACATTTAAGATACAAGACAAGATAAAAATCAATTACATTTTAAAGGTTCATTTTCCCCCACAGACTCTATAGCTTAAGCTGAACTATTTGTCAAAAAAAAATTTTGACTTTCATGCAAGCGTTTAATAAACTGAATGCCTATTATTGAACAGACAGTGTGCTCAGGCATTGGGGGGTGTACAATGGTGAGTAACAGTATTAATCACCTATTTCCCTTCCAGCTTTAAAACTCAGTAATTCTATGAAATTATATTAAGAATAGTCAAAAACAGAGGTAGCTAAAGCATCTGGTCTTATCAGAGAAAGCACATTCCCACATGTAAACAGGGATATTAATCCACAGGAAATACAAAGAACAACAATGTTGTTTTATTGGTTTATACCAATAAAACAATTCAGTAAATTCTGAGTATTAGGTACAATGTGAGGCACTGAGGGAAATATATAAATGGGTTAGCTTATGTCTTAGTCATCCAGTGCTGTTATAACAGAAATACCACAACTGGATGACTTTAACAAAGAGAAATTTATTTTCTCACAGTCTAGTAGGCTAGAAGTCCAAATTCAGGCGTCAGCTCCAGGGGAAGGATTACTCTCTCCTTCCACTCTGGAGGAAGGTCCTCATTGTCATCAATCTTCCCCCGGACTAGGAGCTTCTCTGTGCAGGAACCTCGGGCCCAAAGGATGTGCTCTGCTCCCTGCACTGCTTTCTTGGTGGTATGAGGTCCCCAATTCTCTGCTTGCTTCCCTTTCATCTCTTGTAAGATAAAAGGTGGTGCAGGCCACACCCCAGGGAAACTCCCTTTACATTGGATCAAGGATGTGACCTTAATAAGAGTGTTATACAATCCCACCCTAATCCTCTTTAACATAAAATTACAATCACAAAATGGAGGACAACCACACAATATTGGGAATCATGGCCCAGCCAAATTGGCACACACTTTTTGAGGGACATAATTCAATCCACGACAGTTTACAATAGAACAGAGTGTCAAACAACAACTGTGAATAAAATATTCCTTTGAGAAAATCTAAATATTTGTAATTAAAAAAAAAAATTCTAAGTTCCTCAATAGCTTCACCAACTCCAATGCCAAACTATTTTCCAATCAAATGCCTAGAAATCTGACAACAGTGCGGGGTGGGGTGGTGGTGGGGACACAAACCCATTGCCATTGAGTCAATTCTGACTCATAGCAACCCTACAGGACAGAGTAGAACTGTCCCATAGGTTTCCAAGGAGGAGCTGGTGGATTTGAACTTGGTTAACAGCTGAGGGACTTTAAATCCACTATTTAAAAAATAAAACAAAACACAATTAACAAAAACTGAGAAGAACCTGAGAAGAACCCATCAGTTAAAACGTAGATTTGCTGTCCTTTAAAAAAAAAAAAAAAACAGAGAGAGAGAAGCATAAACTGTAAACATGAACTTGGAAGAGTTCGGGTATAAGTTAATATTGAAAAACTTCACTAAAATTTTATTGGATGTTTTGAGGTCTTATTTTTAATGTACTATTTAAAATCAAAAGAGATGAAGCAGTTCAACTTCTGGTACTGGTGGAGGAGTGAAGTGGTTACATGAAACCTCAGAGATAACAATAAAAAAAACTAGATTAAAACAAACAAAAAATGATTTAAAGCCACTGAAAAGCATTCAAAAGCAGACATAAGTTTGAAGAGAGTTTAATTTTGAAAAATGAAAATAGAAGGAGTAAAAATTGAGAGTTCATGGCTTACTGGCCCAAGGATACTGACCAAGCTTCACAGCTAAGGCTGCAAAAAACGGAGGAGGGAAAAACACAGCCTTACTATCTAAAGGTGCTAGAAATTAGAGTTTGGAGCTGCAAAAGCAGCTGAAAATCTAAAGAGAAAATCTTGGCAGCATGCCAACCTCAGAAAAAACGAGACTCAAATTCAGAACACAAAAACCCAACACACTGTCCACTAGTTGATTCCAACTCATAGCAACCCTACAGAGACAGTGGAACTGCCTCATAGAGTTTCCAAGGCTGTAATCTTTACGAAAGCAGACTGCCACATCTTTCTCTTGGGGGGCGGCTGGTGGGTTTGAATCACCGACCTTCTGATTAGCAGCTGAGTACTTAACCACTGTGCCACCAGGACTCCTAAACTCAGAACATATGCCTCACAAATCACTGGCTGAGAGCTAAATCATGCATGAGCAAGGAAGACAGGTGAAAAAGCAGGAAGAGGAAAAAACCAGGTTTGTGAATTTGTGATGCTTTTATTAACTGAATGCATTCATCAATCATTTTGCAGCTTGAGTGGTAGAAAGATGAATCTGGAGAGACTTAAAGTGTCAGAATACAGAGCCCAAAGCCAGCAGAGCAGCTGTCAATTAGGAGGGAACCCTCAGAAGCAAAGAAACAATAGAGAGGGTGAGTCCCATCTTTGCCCAAATCCTCTGGTTAAGTGCCAAATTTTGCAGGCATGAGGAAAATCTATAAAAGTTCAGGCTAAAAAGGCATCAATGGGAAACTAAAAGCTGTATACTACAGGGGAGGCAAAGTTTGCAGTTTCAATCCAAGCAAGATAACTGCCTACTAGAACAAGAAACCAAGGTCCCCAAAAGAATATGATAGAAGTTACAGTCACTTCTACACATAATCTATAAATTCCAGTTTTCAACCAGAAATTCCTAGACGTGCAAAGAAACAGGAAAGCATTACTTATACTCAGGAAAAAAGGCAGTCAACAGAAATGACTCTAAGTGGGCTCAGATACTGAGTTTAGCAGATAAAAGAATTCAAAGCAGCTACTGAAAATATGTTCAATGAGGAGGCAGGGCCAACATGGCGCTATAGGCAGAAGCACCATGCCGTCCCCCTGCAGCAAACACCTGAAAAACTAAGAAAACCGATACAAAATGTCAATCCTGGAACCCTAAGCACAAAATGAAGGAATAAAGCACTCGATCATACATCAAATGGAATGAGAAACTGCCAGAGAACAGAGAACGAGGAGAGCTACGGAGTGGAGGTCCCCTACTAGCAATGTGGCCAGATTGGCCATTTTGAACTACAGCCACCAAAGAATGCAGACAGGGAGTACAGGAAGGCAACTTCATGGAGCTCCCAACAGGGACAGAGTACCCAGTAACCAGGGACACATGCTTTCCCACCCTCCACCCTTCTTCCCTGTATGAGGCCTCTCCCACTTTCCAACGGGCCACAGTCACTCGACCGGAGAGCTACCAGCTCACTGCTGCCGGGATTCACTATCTTAGACCTCAGCCACCAAGAACTGTGGACAGGGAGTACAGGAAGGCAACTCCACTGAGCTCCTAGCAGGAGACAGAGCAGCTGGTTACCAGGGATACATGCTTTCCCATCCCCCACCGTTCTTTCCTCTATGCATCTTCCACCCCTTTCCAAGCTGAAGTTGCTCAGCCAGAGAGACAACAGCTCACTGCTGCTGGAGTCTACCCTGCTCCCACAGGCCAGCCCCTTCAGTGCCATGTTTTTGTTTTTTATTTAATTGGTTCATATTTTTATTTGTTTGTTTGCTTCCTGATATATATATATATATATATTTTAGCTTTTCTTTGTTCCTTCTCTCTCTCCCCCTTCCTTCCTTTCCTGTCTCCCACCAAGCCAGCTCCATGTGCCATCCCCTCTTTTTCTTGACAGATTGTAATTTTTTGGTTTGTTTGCTTTGTTCTTTTCTTTTTCTTCTTTTTTTCTGTTTCTTCTCTCTCTCCCGTCCTTTCTCCCACCCACCCAGCCCTGTGCACTGTCCCCACCCCTCTGGAGGGGCCATGCTGCACAGCTAGGTTGGAGAATCACTGCATGTGGCCTCCCTGGTTCTGCGACACTGGAACCAACCAGCTCCCTCGGCACCATTTTATTTATTTACTTATCGTTTTTTGTTCGTTTGGTTTTCCTCTCTTTCTCTCTCCCTTCCTTCCTTACCTTTCTCTCCTCCACTCAGCCCTGTACAACTTCTTGGTAGGCTGTGCTGTACCACTTAGCTGGACAGCCTCTGGCACAAGGCCTCCCCAGGGTCTGCACTGCCCCCACAGGCTGGCTCCCTCAGTGCCATATTTTCTATTTATCTTTCCACTTCTCCTTTTCCTTCTCCCACCTACCTAGGCCCTGCATTGCCTCTGCCCATTCTTGATGGGCCATGCCGTGCCACATGACAAGAGAGACATCAATCAGCTCACTGCCACCCCATTCCACCTCACGCCCAATAGCTGGCTCCCTCACCATCATATATTTTTTTTTTTTTGCTGTTTTTATTTTATTTTTTATTTATTTATTTTATTCATTTGTTTGACTGTTGGTTTCTTCTCTCTTTCTTTTCTTTCTCCCACCCACCTAGCCCCGTGCACCACCCATGCCCGTTCTCAACAGGCTGAGCCATACCACTCAGCTAGAGAGCCACAAGCACATGGCCTGGCCAGGTCTGCCCTGCCCCGACTCGCCAAATCCTACCGCATTGCCATTTTATTTACTTTTTTTTCTTTTCAGTTTTTGCTTTTATTTCTCCCTTCTCTCATCCATACACTTAGCTCCGCACATCACATCCTCTCCTTTACCTCCTGCTTATCTGGACCATACACCAAGTGCCATGCCCCGAGACATACTAACGTGCTCCCCTGAACCCTGTGCTGCACCGCCCCCCAGACCCACCCCATCACCCTCAGTTTGTGCTGAAAAATAGCCATCCCTGCTCCTCCACCCTCACTGGACATGCCCTGCTGCACCATATCTGAGTGACTGGCCCTGCTCACCTGTACAAGGTGGTGAGAAGTATCGTGCCCACAGGCAAGCAAGCAACAAAACACACTCAGCCCGCCTGCTCAAACATAACCAAATAAAAAAGCAGGAAGAAACAACCAAACCTACAGCAAATAAACAAAGAAAATAATTCCTGAATGTCCCAGAGAGAGTAGACAATATCAAAACATATAAAAAAACAAGAGAGGATGGCTCCAGGAAGCCATCAAAATAAGACATCACATGACCTTCTGCTAGAAGAAAAGGCACCGGAACTACCTGACAGGGAATTCAAAACTCTAATATTCAGGGTTCTCCAAAAGATGAAGAAAAATTCAGACAAAAATAAGGAAAAAATAGACAAAATCATGGAAAATACAGACAAAACAATGGAAGAATTCAGGAAAATAATAAGAAAAAATGTCAAAATAAATAAACAACTAGAAATCATACAAAAATAGCAATTAGAAATCCAAAAGACAAACAAGGTATCAGAAATGGACAGTGCAACTGGTTTTAGGAGGAAATGTGAAACAATGGAAGACAGGATCAGCAAAATTGAAGATAAATCCTTGGATACCACTTTGAGGAAAAATCAGAGAAAAGAATGAAGAAAAATGAATAAACCCTGAGAACAATGTGGGATACAATCAAAAGCAAAAATCTGGATGTGATTGGAGTTTCAGAATAGGGGAGAAAATGGAAAACACAGAGAGGATCATTGAAGATTTGCTGACAGAAAACTTCCCTAATGTTATGAAAGATGAAAAGCTGACCATCCGAGAAGCTCCATGAACCCTATATAGGATAGACCACAAAAGAAAAACACCAAGATATAATCACACTTGCTAAAGCCAAAGACAAAGAAAGAATCCTGAGAGCAGCTTGAGAAAAAAGAAAAGTCACCTACAGAGGGGAAACAGTAAGACTAAGCTCTGATGACTCAGCTGAAATCATGCAGGCAAGAAGGCAACGGGATGACATATATAAAATCTTGAAGGAAAAAACTTCCAACCAAGAAGAACATATCCTGCAAACCGCTCGGTCATATATGATGGTGAAATTAGGACATTTCCAGATAAACAGAAATGAAAGGGATATGTAAAAACCAAACCAAACTTACATGAATTTTTAAAGGACGTTCTTCAGTTACAGAACGAACAACATCTAGCACATAAGACAGTATCAGCCAGATACCAACCTAGATAATGAACTCCCAGTGATAAAACTAAAACGTTTGTAACAGGAAATCAGAGAGGTCAATCTGTAAATAACAATGTCAGAACAATAAAAGAGGGAAAAAACGGCGTAGGTATAGAACTTTCATATGGAGAGGTCAACGAGTTACCAAGTAATAAAACACTGGTTTAAACATAGGAAGAAAGAAGTAAATTTCAAGGTAACCACAAAGTAAGTTAACAAATCTACTCGTCAAAATGAAGAAGAAAAACAAAAAACTTTAGTAAACACAAAATCTACAAAAATGAAAGAAAGAAAAAAACAAAAAAATCCACAAACAAAAACAATTCAGCATAGGAGAGTAGGAGGAACAAAGAAAACGTCAGCATCACAAAAAAAAAAAA
>NW_004443983.1:5509160-5533311 GCF_000243295.1 Trichechus manatus latirostris
AACAAAGAAAACGTCAGCAAAAAAAAAAAAAAAAGGCCTACAAAATGACAGCAATAAACTCATATCTATCAATAATGATACTGAATGTAAATGGTTTAACTGCACCCATTGAGAGACACAAAGTGACAGAATGGTCAGAAAAAAACAATATCCTGACTACAAGAGACACACCTTAGAAACAAAGACATAAATATATTAAAAATCAAAGAACGGAAAAAATATATCAAGCAAACAGCAACAAAAAAGAGCAGGAGCGGCAAAACTAACCTCAGATAAACAAGACTTTAAAACAAAATCCACCATAAAAGAAAAGGAAGGACACTGTATAATGATCAAAAGGACAATGAACCATGAGGACATAAACATAATAAAAATCTACGCATCCAATGACAGGGCTCCAAATCACATGAAACAAACTCTAATAGCACTGAAAAGAGAAATTGAAAGTTCCACAATAATAGTAGGAGACTTTGACACACCACTCTTGGTAAAGGACAGAACTCTAGAAAGAAACTCAACAAAGATACAGAAGATCTAAAGGCCTTAATCAACCAACCTGACCTCACAGACATACACAGAACACTCCATCCAACAGCAGCAAAGTACACATTCTTTTCCAACACATGTGGAATGTTCTCCAGAATAGACCACGTCTTTGTCCAGAATAAACAAAGCAACTGTCAACAAAATCCAAAACACTGAGATAATACAAACTATCTTCTCTGATCGCAAAACCATCAAAGTAGAAATTAGTAACAGAAAGAGCAAGGAAAAAAAATCAAATACATGGAAACTGAATAACACTTTGCTTAAAAAACACTGGGTAACAGAAATCAAAGAGGGAATCAAATACTTCCTAGAATCTAATGAGAATGAAAACACATCATACCTAAACCTCTGGGACACAGCAAAGGCAGTCCTCACAGGACAATTTATAGCAACAGACGCGCACACCAAAAAGAAGGGACAAAGTTAAAACACTAGCCATACAACTCAAACAAACAGAAAGAGAAGAAAGGAAATAAAAAAGATCAGAGCAGAAATAAATTAAATAGAGAAGAGAAAAACAACAGAAAGAATAAACAAACCCAAAAGTTGGCTCTTTAAAAGGATCAAGAAAATGGACAAACCATAGGCCAAACTGACAAAAGAAAAAAAGTGGGGACACAAATAATCCAAATAAGAAATGAAAAGTGGGACATTGCAACACACCTAACTGAAATAAAAAGGCTTATAACAGAGTACTATGAAAAACTATACTCCAACAAATTTGAAAACCTAGAGATAATGGACAAATTTCTAGAAACACACTATCTATCTAAACTAACACAAACGGAGATCGAAAATCTGAACAGATCCATAATAAGAGAAGAGATTGAAAAGGTAATTAAAAACCTCCCATCCAAAAAAAGCCCTGGCCCAGATGGCTTCACTGGAGAATTCTACCAAACATTCAGTGAAGAGCTTACACTAGTACTATTCAAATTATTTCAGATCATAGAAAAGGAAAGGATATTTCCAAATTAATTCTATGAAGCCAGCATAACCCTGATACCAAAACCAGGCAAAGACACCACAAAAAAAGAAAATTATAGGACCAATATCTCTTAGGAATATACATGCAAAAATTCTCAACAAAATTCTAGCCAATAGAATTCAGCATTACATCAAAAAAATAATACATCACGACCACGTGGGATTCATACCAGGTATGCAAGGATGGTTCGACATTAGAAAATCAATCAGTATAATCCACCACATAAATAAAAGGAAAGAAAAGAATCACATGATCATCTCAATCGACACAGAAAAGGCACTCGATAAAGTCCCACACCCATTCCTGATAAAAACTCTCAAAAAATAGGAATACTAGGGAAATTCCTCAACATAATAAAGGACATCTATACAAAACCAACAGCCAACGTTCTTAACAGAGAGGCTGAAAACATTCCCCCTGAGAACAGGAACAAGACAAGGATGTCCTTTATCACCACTCCTATTTAACATTGTGCTGGAAGTCCTAGCTACAGCAATAAGGCAAGAAAAAGAAATAAAAGGCATCCAAATTGTTAAGGAAGCAGTAAAACTGTCCCTATTTGCAGATGATATGATACTATACATAGAGAACCCACAGGACTCCACAGAAAACTACTGGAACTAATAGAAAGATTCAGCAGAGTAGCAGGATACGAGACAAACAAACAAAAATCAGCTGAATTCCTACACAACAATAAAGAGAACTATGAAAAGGAAATTAGGAAAGTAACACCATTTATAATTGTTCCTAAAAAAATAAAATAACTGAGGAATAAATCTAACCAGGGATGTAAAAGACCTCTACAAAGAAAACTACAAAACACTACTGCAAGAAACCAAAAGAGATCTACATAAATGGAAAAACATACCATGCTCACGGATAGGTAAGACTCAACATTGTGAAAATGGCAATTCTACCCAAAGCAATCTACAAATATAGTACAATCCTGATTAAATACCAACAGCGTTCTTTAATGAGATGGAAAAACTAATCAATAACTTTATATGGAAAGGAAAAATGTCCTGGATAAATAAAGCACTATTGAAGAAAAAGAATAAAATAGGAGGACTCGCACTACCTGACCTCAGAATATACTATACAGCTACAGTAGTCAAAACAGCCTGGTACTGGTACAAACAACAGATACATTGACCAATGGAACAGAATTGAGAATCTAGATGTAAATCCATCCACCTACGGTCACCTGATCTTCGACAAAGGCCCAAAGTCCATCAAATGGGGAAAAGACAGTCTTTTTAACAAACGGTGCTGGCAAAACCGGATGTCCATCTGTAAAAAAATGAAACAGCACCCACATCTCACACTGTACACAAAAACTAATTCAAAATGGATCAAAGACCTAAATATAAAACCAAAAACTATAAAGACCATAGAAGAAAAAATAAGGTCAACACGAGAGGCCCTAATACTCGGCATAAATAGCATACAAACCATAACAATACACAAACACAGGAAGATAAGCTAGATAACTGGGAATTTCTAAAAATTAAAGATTTATGCTCATCAACAGACTTCACCAAAGAGTAAAAAGAGAACCTACAGACTAGGAAAAAAATTTTGGGGTATGACAAATCTGACAAAGGCCTAATGTCTAAAATCTATAGGAAAATCCAACACCTCTAAAACAAAAAGATAAATAATTCAATTAAAAAATGGGCAAAGGATATGAACAGACACTTTACTAAAGAAGGCAATCACACAGCTAACAGACACATGACGAGATGCTCGAGGTCACTAGCCATTAGAGAAATGCAAATCAAAACTACAATGAGATACCATCTCACCCCAACATTACTGGCAAGTAGAAAAAAAAACAAAATAACAAATGTTGGAGAGGCTGTGGGGAGCTTGGAACTCTTATGCACTGCTGGTGGGAAAAACTGTACAAACATTTTGGAAGACTATACGGCACTTCCTTAAAAAAGCTAGAAATAAAAATACCATATGATCCAGCAATCCCATTCCTAGGACTATATCCTAGAGAAAAAAGAGCCATCACACAAATAGACATATGCACACCTGTGTTCACTGCAGCATTATTCACAATAGTAAAAAGATGGAAACAACCTAAATGCCCATCAACAGATAAATGGATAAACAAATTATGTACATACACACAATGGAATACTATGCAATGATAAAGAACAATGATGAATCTGTGAAACATCTTACAACATGGATGAATCTAGGGGGCATTACGCTGTGTGTAATAAGTCAATCACAAAAGGACAAATACTGTATGCGACCGTTGTTGACAACTCATGACAAGGTTTACACACAGAAACAATCAATCTTTGATGGTTATTAGGAAGGGGAGGGGTGGGGAAGGAAAAACACTAACTAGACAATATATAAGTGGTAACTTTGCTGAAGGTTAAGACAGTACACAATTCTGGGGAAGTCTGCACAACTTGACGAAGGCAAGGTCACGGAAGCTTCATAAAACCAAAACAAACACTTTGCCATCGAGTCAATTCCAACTCATAGCAACCCTATAGGACAGAGTAGAACTGCCCCACAGGGTTTCCGAGGAGTGCCTGGTGGATTTGAACTGCCAACCTTTTGATTAGCAGCTGAACTCTTAACCACTATGCCAGAAGCTTCAAAGACACATCCAAACTCCCTGAGGGACCAAATTAGTGGGCGGAGTTCTGTGGACCATGGTCTCGGGGGACATCTAGCTCAGTTGGCATAACATAGTTTATAAAGAAAATGTTCTACATCCTACTTTGGTGAGTAGCATCTGGGGTCTCAAAAGCTTGTGAGCAGCCATCTAAGATACTTCACTGGTCCCACCCTGTCTGAAGCAAGGCAGAATGAAGAAAACTAAAGACACAAGGAAAAGATTAGTCCAAAGTTCTAATGGATCACAACTACCACAGCCTCTACCAGACTGAGTCCAGCACAACCAGATGGTGCCCAGCTACCACCACTGACTGCTCTGACAGGGATCACAATAGAGGGTCCCAGACAGAACTGGAGAAAGATGTAGAACAAAATTCTAACTCAGATAAAAAGACGAGACTTACTGGTCTAATAGACACTGCAGAAACCCCCAGAATATGGCCTCTGGACACCCTTTAAACTCAGTACTGATGTGACTCCTGAGGTTTATCCTTCAGCCAAAGATTAGATAGGCCCATAAAACAAAATGAGACTAAATGGGCACACCAGCCCAGGAGCAGAGATGAGAAGTCAGGAGAGGACAGGAAAGCTGGTAATGAGCAACCCAAGGTTGAGGGAGGGAAAGTGTTGACACGTCATGGGGCTGGCAACCAATAACACAAAACAATATGTTCATCAATTATTTCATGAGAAACTAATTTGCTCTGTAAACCTTCATCTAAAGTACAATAAAAAAAAATGTTCAATAAACTGAAGGAAAACATGCTATCAATAAGAGAACATAGAGGGAATCTCAACAGAAAAAAATTCTAGAGCTGAAAAGGACGATAACTGAAATAAAATATTCACCAGATGAACTTGACAGCACCTGAAGATGTCAAAGGATGAAGCAGTAAACTTGAAGATGAATTAATAGAAATTACCAAATCCAAAGATCAGAGAGAAAAAAGAATGAGGTAAAATAATCAGAACATCAAAGACCTGTGGGACAATATGAAGCAACCCAACATATGTGTAATTAGAATCTCAGCAGGACTGGTAAAAAGGGTAAAGAAAAAATATTCATAGACACACTGGCTGAAAATCCCCAAATCTGATGGAAAACATTAGGCTAAATTCCAGTAAATTCAATGAAATCTAACCAAAATAATAAACACAAAGAAAATCTATCTTAGCTGTAACAAACTGCTGAAAAGCCAAAGATATAGAATGAATCTTGAAAGGGGTCAGGGAAAAAAATGACACATTCCATATAGAGGGAAAAATGATAAGACTGACTGCTGAATTCTCATCAGAAACCACTGGAGCCAAAAGAACTGGAACAATATATTCAAAGTACAGAAACCAAGAATTCTATTTCCAGTAAGGCCATACTTCAATAATAAATGCAAAATAAGGACATAACCAAACAAAAACTGAGATAATGTGTTGCCAGCAGACCTTAACTACAAGAAATTCTAACAGAAATTCTTCAGTCTGAAGAGAAGTAACACCAGATGACAACTCAGATCTATAGGAAAGAATAAAGTAAATATATAGGTAAGTATAAAAGATCACATGTAAGCTTTCGTTTCTTCTCTAATATATATACTTATGACTATGAAAAGCAACCACCACCTGCCTGTCAGTTTGTTATACTGCAGTGTCTTGCATGTTGCTATGATGCCAGAAGCTATGACACTAATATATCAAATATCAGCAGGATCACTCATGGTGGACACGTTTCAGCGGAGCTTCCAGACTAAGATAGGCTAGAAAGAAAGGCCTGGTGATCTACTTCCAAAAATTAGCCATGAAATCCTATGTATCACAGAATACTGTCTGAGACAACTCACTTACTCTGTAGGCATCATCAGGAGGGACAAGTATTGGAGAAGGACATTATGTCCGGTAAAGTGGAGGGCCAGTGAAGGTGAGGGAAACCCTCAATGAAATGGATTGACACAATGGCAGCAACGATGGACTCAAACATACCAATGATCATGAAGATGGTGCAGGACTGGGCAAAGCTATGTTCTGTTATACATGGGGTCACCATGAGTTGGAGCCAACTCAACAACAACTTAAAGCAAAATTTGTAACTCTGAATTGATAGATTTACAGATATTTGTTAAATATATGGACCTACTGACAGCATAAAAGAAGCACAAAGGAAGGGGATAAAAATAGAATTACACAGTTGAAAGATTCCTATATTTTATGAAAAGTAATTAAATATTTCAACAGATTGGTACATGGTTAAAATATATAGTATAATCCTTAGAGCAACTATTAAAAAATGATGCAAAGAGAAATACCTAGAATGCCACTAGAGAAACTAATATAAAATTATATCTAAATCTATATTTATCTAATCAAATCTGCAAAGACCCTTTTTTCCTTATAAGGTAACATTTATAGGGTCCAGGGATTACAGCCTGATATCTTTGGAGGCAGGGCATTATTCTGCCTACAACAATATTCCTTGGGGAAAAAAAAAAACAAAAACTCTTTAAGAAGCTTCATATAAGGAAGAGTCAAGGCCCTACTCAAGGTTCATCGGAATTTTCAAATTTGGCCATGAAGAGTTCTCACAAAGCCTATTCTCTCTTCCTCCTGCCTCACAAAAACACTGCCTTATGGAAAATTAGTTCCATTTACCCTGCTTCTTGAAAGTTTGTGTCAAACCTACATCAGGGGTGCTCTTACAGTTAACTCACATGTGTGTGTACCTGCCACTAAAGTTTGAAAAAAGAACTGTTGGTTTTATCAAAGTAGATAAATTTCTTTACAAAACTCTGTTCAGCTGTCATTAGCAAGCATCCATAGAAACCGTGGCACACATCCTTAGAAACTGTGAAAGGTAACACCGTTTTTAATGGTGGAAAATTATTTGGAAACCATATATCTGACAAACATCTAATGACGAAAATATATATGAAACTTCGACAACTTAACAACAAAAAGACAATAAGCCAATCATAAAATGGGCAAAGGACTTAAACAGACATTTCACCAAAAAGAATATTAAAATGGACCAAACACATGAAAAGAGGCTCAGCATCATTAGCCACCAGAGACATGCAAATCAAAACAACAATGAGATACCATTTCATTCCCACTATGATGGGTAAGATAAAATAAATAAATAAATAAATAACAAATGTTGGGGAGGATGTGGGGATACTGGAGCACTTATCCATTGCTCCACCTCGTGTCTATCAGTTTGTCATACTGTGGTGGCTTATGTGTTGCTGTGATGCTGGAAGCTATGCCACCAGTATTTCAAATACCAGCAGGGTCACCTATGGAGGACAGGTTTCAGTTGAGCTTCCAGACTAAGACAGACTAGGAAGAAGGACCTGGCGGTCTACTTCTGAAAAAATTGGCCATTGAAAAACTTATGAATAGCAGTGGAACACTGTCTAATATATGCCAGAAGATGAGCCCCTCAGGTTGGAAGGCACTCAGAAGACAACTGGGGAAGAGCTGCCTCCTCAAAGTAGAGTTGACCTTAATGATGTGGATGGAGTCAAGCTTCTGGGACCTTCATTTACTGATGCAGCACGACTCAAAACGAGAACAAACAGCTGCAAACACCCATTAATAACCGGGACATAGAATGTATGAAGTATGAATCCAGGAAAATTGGAAATCGTCAAAAATGAAACAGAGCACATAAACATCAATATCCTAGGCATTAGTAAGCTGAAATGGACTGGTATTGGCCATTCTGAATAGGACAATCATATGGTCTACTATGCTAGGAAAGACAAACTGAAGAGGAATGGCATGGCATTCACTGTCAAAAAGAACATTGCAAGATCTATCCTGAAGACCAATGCCGTCAGCGATAGCATAATACCCATAACGCCTACAGGAAGATCGGTTAATACGACTATTATTTAAATTTATGCACCAACCACTAAGGCCAAAGATGAGGAAATGGAAGATTTTTACCAACTTCTGCAGTCTGAAATTGATCGAACATGCAATCAGGATGAATTGATAATTACTGGTGATTGGAATGCAAAAGTTAGAAACGAAGAAGGATCAGTACTTGGAAAATATGGCCTTGGTGATAGAAATGATGCTGGAGAATGCATGATAGAATTTTGCAAGACCAATGAATTCTTCATTGCAAATACCTTTTTACAACAACATAAACGGTGACTATACATGTGGACCTCACCAGGTGGAATATACAGGAATCAAATTGACTACATCTGTGGACAAAGACGATGGAAAAGCTCAACATCATCAGTCAGAACAAGGCCAGGGGCCAACTGCAGAATAGATCATCAACTGCTCACATGTAAGTTCAAGTTGAAGCTGAAGAAAATTAGAACAAGTCCACAAGAGTCAAAGTACGACCTTGAGTATATCCCACCTGAATTTAGAGACCATATCAAGAACAGATTTGACACGCTGAACACTAACGACTGAAGACCAGACAAGTTGTGGAATGACAACAAGGACATCATACATGAAGAAACCAAGAGGTCATTCAAAAGACAGGAAAGAAAGAAAAGACCAAAATGGATGTCAGAAGAGACTCTGAAACTTGCTCTTGAACAGTGAGTACCTAAAGCGAACGGAAGAAATGATGAAGTAAAACAGCTGAACAGAGAAGACTTTAAAGGACAGCCCAAGAAGACAGAGTAAAGTATTATAATGACATGTGCAAAAAACTGGAGTGAGAAAACCAAAAGGGAAGAACATGCTTGGCATTACTCAAGCTGAAAGAACTGAAGAAAAAATTCAAGCTTTGAGTTGCAATAGTGAAGGATTCTATGGGCGGAATACTCAACGATGCAGGAAACATCAAAAAAAGATAGAAGGAATACACAGAGTCACTATACCAAAAAGAACTGGTCGACGTTCAACCATTTCAGGAGGTAGCATATGATCAGGAACTGACAGTACTGAAGAAAGAGGTCCAAGCTGCAGTGAAGACACTGACAAAAACCAAGGATCCAGGAATTGACGGAATAATAACTGAGATGTTTCAACAAACGGATGCAGCGATGGAAGTGCTCACTAGTCTACACCAAGAAATTTGGAAGACAGCCACCTGGCCAACTGATGGAAGAAATCCATATTTATGCCCATTCCAAAGAAAGGTGATCCAATCGAATGCAGAAATTATTGAACAATATCATTAATATCATATGCAAGTAAACTTTTGCTGAAGATAATTCAAAGCATCTGCAGCAGTACATTGGCAGGGAACTGCCAGAAATTCGAACTGGATTCAGAAGAGGACGCAGAATGAGAGATATCACTGCTAATGTCAGATGGATCCTGGCTGAAAGCAGAAAATACAAGAAAGATGTTTACCTGTGTTTTATTGACTATGCAAAGGCATTTGACTGTGTGGATCATAACAAATTATGGATAACATTGCAAAGAATGGGAATTCCAGAACACTTCATTGGGCTCATGAGGAATCTGTGCATAGATCGAGGCAGTCGTTAAAACAGAACAAGGGGATATTGTGTGGTTTAAAGTCAGGAAAGGTGTGTCAGGATTGTATCCTTTCACCATACTTATTCGATCTATATGCTGAACAAATAATCTGAGAAGCTGGACTATATGAAGAAGAATTCAGCATCAGGATTGGAGGAAGACTCATTAACAACCTGCAACATGCAGATGATACAACTTTGCTTGCTGAAAGTGAAGAGGACTTGAAGCACTTACTGATGAAGATCAGAGACTACAGCCTTCAGTATGGATTACACTTCAACATAAAGAAAACAAAAATCCTCACTACTGGACCAATGAGCAACATCATGATAAATGGAGAAAAGGACTGAAGTTGTCAAGGATTTCATTTTACTGATACACAACACTCATGGAAGCAGCAGTCAAGAAATCAAATGACATACTGCATTGGGTGAATCTGCTGCAAAAGACCTCTTTAAAGTGTTAAAAAGCCAAGATGTCACCTTGAAGACTAAGATGTGCTTATCCCAAGCCATGATGTTTTCAATCAACTCATATGCACGGGAAAGCCTGGCAATGAAATAAGGAAGATGCCTTTGAATTATGATGTTGGTGAAGAATACTGAATATACCATGAACTGCCAAAAGAACAAATAAATCTGTCTTGGAAGAAGTACAGCCAAAATGCTCCTTAGAATTAAGGATGGCAAGACTTTGTCTGACATACCTGGGACATGTTAACAGGAGGCACCAGTCCCTAGAGAAGGACATCATGCTTGGTAGAGGGTAAGCAAAAAAGAGAAAGACCCTCAATGAGATGGACTGACACAGTGGACGCAACAATGGCTCAAGCATAACAACAATTATGAGGATGGCGCAGGACCCGGCATTGTTTCATTCCTTTGTACATAGGGTCACTATAAGTTGGAACTGACTCGAAAGCACCT
Organism: Trichechus manatus latirostris; assembly: GCF_000243295.1. Taxonomy (NCBI): domain Eukaryota; kingdom Metazoa; phylum Chordata; class Mammalia; order Sirenia; family Trichechidae; genus Trichechus; species Trichechus manatus. The sequence continues at coordinate 5,519,718 of NW_004443983.1, forward strand.
ATCAACAACAAGGAAGGCCAGTTAATACGACTATTATTCAAATTATGCACCAACCACTCATGCCAACGATGAGGAAATTGAAGACTTTTACCAACTTCTGCAGTCTGAAATTGATTAAATATGCAATCAAGATGCATTGATAATTACTGGTGATTAGAATGTGGATGTTGGAAACAATTAACAAGGATCAGTAGTTGGACAATATGGCCTTGGTCACATAAATGACACTGGTGATCATATGATAGACCTTTGCAAGACCAATGACTTACTTATTGCAAATACCTTTTTTCAACAACATAAATGGCAACCATACATGTGTACCTCGCCGGATGGAAAACACAGGAATCAAAGTGATTACATCTGTGGAAAGAGACAATGTAAAACCTCAGTGTCATCAGTCAGGACAAGGCCAGGGGCCAACTGCCTAACCGAACATCAGTTGCTCATATGCAAGTTCAAGTTAAAGAAAACAAAAATCCTCTCAACTGGAACAATAAGGAACATCATGATAAACAGAGAAAATATTGAAGTTAAGGATTTCACTTTACTTGGATCTACAGTCAACGCCCACGGAAGCAGCAGTCAAGAAATCAAACAATGGATTGCACTGGGTAAATGTGCTGCAAAAGATCTCTTTAAGTGTTCAAAAGCAAAGATGTCTCTTTGAGGACTAAGGTGCATCTGACCCAAGCCATGATATTTTCAATTGCCTCATATGCATGCAAATGCTGGACAATGAATAAGAAAAACTGAAGAATTGATGCCTTTGAATTACGGTGTTGGTGAAGAATACTGAATATACCATGGACTGCCAGAAGAGTGAACAAGTCTGTCTTAGAAGATTACAGCCAGAGCGCTCCTTGGACATGAGGATGGTGAGACTTCATCTCACGTACTTTGGACAGGCTATCAGGTAGGACCAGTGCCTGGAGAAGGACATCATGCTTGCTAAGGTAGAGAGTCATCAAAAACGAGGAAGATCCTCAAAGAGATGGATTGACACAGTGGCTGCAACAATGAGCTTAACACAGCAACGATTCTGAGGAGGGCGCAGGAGCAGGCAGTGTTTCATTCTGTCATACACAAGTTCGCTAAGAGTTAGAACAGTCTTGACAGCACCTAACAACAACAATCCATTGCTGGATGGAATGCAAAATGGTGGAGCCATTATGGAAAACAGGGTGACGGTTCCTCAAAAAATTAAAAATAGAACTACCATATGATCCAGCAATTCCACTCGTAAGTATATACCCAAAAGACTTGAAAGCAGAGACTCAAAAAGAGACTTGTACACCAGTGTTCACTGTAGCACTATTCACAATAGCCAAAAGGTTTAAATAACCTAAATGCCCATCAACAGATGAATGGATAAACAAAATGTGGTACATACATACAATGGAATACTACTCAGCCAGTAGGAGAAATGAAGTCTTCATACATGCTACAGCACAGATGGAGCTTGAAGACATTATGCTGAGAGAAATAAACCAATCACAAAAGAACAAATATTGTATGACCTCACTTATATAAAAAGGTAAATGCATAGAGATCAAAGTTTATTAGTGGTTACCAGGGGCAGAAGGAAAAGACGGGTTAACAGTGATGGAAAAATCACATTGAATTAAGGGTTTGAGTTGCACAGCCGATTATTGTAATTGCTGTCAATAAGTTGTACACCTGTAAAAGTTGAATTGGCAAAATTTGATATATTTACAACAATGACAAAAAAACAGAGTAGCTATTGAGGCGGCTTATGTACAACCAAACACCTCATGGGATTTGGTTCCTTGGCTTGGAGGTTTAGGGTCATAGTTTCATGGGATATCCCAGTTAACTGGATTAATAACATGTTAAGTGCTTCTGTTCTAGCTCCTAATTTGTTGCGTAGTGCTTGGGGTCTTAAAAGTTTGCTAGTGGCCATTCAAGGCACAACAATTGGTTTCTATTCACCTGGAGCAACAGAGGAAGAAAGAGTCAAGAACAGCAGGACGATATGGCATGTGTGGCTAACTGACTCCATGAACAACTGCTTCCTTTGCCAAGAGACCGGAAGAAGTGAAAAGTGTCTGGCTAACATTACTGAATATTTTGATCAAAGATTCCATAGAAGAATTCTGAACAAAGGGAGGAAAATGCATAACAGAATTTAAAATTCTCATGGACTCTAGACTTTCTGGAGCCATGGAGAGTGGATGAACCCCTGAAACTATTGCCATGAGATAATCTTTAAACCTTAAACCAAAAATATCCACTAAAGTCATCTTAAAATCGAACAACAGTTCAGCATAACTAGTAAAAAGTTCTGCCTTGAGCACTGTGCTCTTTAAGAACTATAGATATGGGATCAAACTGACAATAGCAACTTGAAAGATTAGATAGGAATCTTAGGGGGCAGTGAGTTTATGCTAATGAGGGAGGAAGAACTCAGAAAAGGAAGGTGAGAATGGTTGCACAACTCAAACGATGTAATTAACGTCACTGAATTGCATACGTAGAAACTTAAACTGGTGTGCTTTGCTGTGTATATTCTCAACAACAAAATAAAAAACAGAAAATCCTATGGAGCTCAGTTCTACTCCACACATGGTGTTGCCATGAGTTGGAATCAACTGGACAGCAACTGGTTTTGTTATATTAATTAGATCATGCCCTGTAGAGTGAGTCCTAAATCTAATCACTTCTGAGTTATAAAAACAGCAGAATAGACACAGAGACACACATACAGAGGGAAGACAGACGCCAAGGAATGCCAAGGAACTCCAGAGGCTAACAACAAAGAAAGCTATCCCCCAGAGCCATGCCCTGAACTCACACTTCCATCCTCCTAAACTATAAGAAACTAAATTTCTGTTCTCTAAAGCTGAAAAAAAAAGGTAGAAAAATTATAAACAACCTGAATCTACACAGTAGTCAGTATTTGTAAACAGTTTGTAGTTAAGAGTGATTGATCTTGGGTGGTGGGATTGGGGGGATTTTTTTTTTCTTCTTTATACTTCTCTGTTTTTCCAAAATAATCATTTATTACTTTTAAATATTAAGATCCTTTCATATAATATATAATTTTTTTAAAAAAGGTTACTTAATGACTGTTTCCTGAAAAGTATCTATTAAAATCTAGTCCCCTCAAAAAAACCCTTCTGAATCCTACTATCCTAATGAATTTTTAATCTTTTTCATACCAAAGATACAGTATAGGAATTATAGAAGAGATTAAAAAATTTATCTAAATTACAATTTAGAACTGATGTTTAATTTATATTCACTACAGAAAATTCGAGGAGCCCTGGTGGTGCAGTGGGGTTAAATCGCTTGGCTGCTAACCTAAAGGTCAGCGGTTTGAATACACCAGCTGCTCCACGAGTGAAAGATGTGGCAGTTTGCTTCAGTACAGACTTACAGACTTACAAGACTTACAGTCTTGGAAACCCTATGGGGCAGTTCTACTTTTTCCTATAGGGTCACTAAGAGTCGGAATTGACTCCATGGCAACAGGTTTGGTTTCTTTTTTTAGACAGAAAATTCTATGCTGGACACTTGTAACATTTACTGATTATTAACTACGACATTTGTAATAGCTTTGGTTGCAATATAGGTCTTAGATAAAAGCATAATGCAATATTATGCAATTGTTTCTGAGAATAACAGATGTGTCTTATGTATCTACTCAAAGCACAAGAACAAAGCTCTCTGGTCCATATAAATACTGTACACGCTACACGTTTTATGTGATCAGTTTTTCCTTCTTTTTGTTAATGTAGATAATTAAGAGGTGAGAAAAAGAAAGTTCTGAGTTAACAGAAACGTAACAGGAAATATTACTAATAGGAACTCTGGAAAAACTCAAATTTTCTCCTTGAAGTGAAACCATCTTCTGATCAGTTTGCTATCCACGCTTTTTTTAAATAAAAACCTGTGAAGGTTGAAAATATAAATCAAAGAAAAAAGGATGTTCTTAATGTTAAAAATACTTCTTTTGTACACAAAAACATTGGATACTGTGTTCTTTTTAGGATTAAAATTCTAATCTGCTTAACTGGAGAAAATCATCAGTACTGTAATGCTCTGGGTTGTCTTACTTCAAAACAACTGTCCTCTTTATATCAAATTCTGTCAATGATAAGGCTCTTCCTTTCCCACAGGAGGCAACTTCAGGAGCAGCTTTTCTATTCTGACCTCAAGTCAGGAAGGAAAAAAGTTGCTTTTCTTCCAAACACTCAGTATATCTTCCAATATTCATTCCAAATTTTTCTCCAAAAAAGGAAATCTTTATTTAAAATAATAAAAAACTCTCTATACTGACTACAAATAGGCAATATTAAAATAATGATTAGAAACAAGTGAGAATAAGGAAAATGCTATTTATTTTCAAATTAAGTACTATACCTATATAAACAAAAGATTTAATATAATCTTCACTAACATTTTTTTAAATTGCTCAATTATTTTTAGATATAGCAGGTCATGACTTCATATTATTTTCTATCATATTCCCCTCAACTAAATGAACGTGACCATAATACATTAATACCAGTTATAACGTTTAAAATATCCAGATATATTATTTTTAATGTAAATAAACTTTCTTTGTATACTTAGATCTTTGTAAAATGCTGACTAAACAACGTTATTTTTCACATATTCTATAACATACAAACTTGACATCTATTTGCACAATTAACCACTGTTTAAAAATGAGGCTGACACCTTAAGACAAAATGAGAGACAACGAAAGTATAATTATGGTATACCTATAAAATACATTTTCTCTCCCAAGAAACCAAACCAAAATAATAAGACAACTATATTAAGGATTATTTACTAGTGATAACAACCCAACTATTAAGAAAAATGAGTACCCTTTTCTACTGGTATAGAAGGATGAACAGAAGAAACCTCCAACATTTCAGTCAATCTCCAGCCCAGTAACTGGTGATTAATGAGTAGGAGTGGAAGTATAGAAGTCTACTTCATTTAGCTTTTACATAGCATTATAAAAGGAGATATTTCTTCTTAATGTTATAATAAATGCTTGCTCCACACTTTTTATTTTTAAATTTCTTTTTAAATTTATTATTTTATTTAATTTTTAAAAAGAATCACTGCAGAAAACACTGTCACAAATACTTCACTGGGTGCACTTCCGTATGTTATATGTATCAAGGCCTGGAATCCTGAGGTCATAATTTAACCAAAGATAAATGGGAAAATGATAAAAATAGGAAAGGATCAGAGATTCACAGATTTCAATGCAATTTGATTTAATAAATATTCAGCACCTAGTTTTGAAGGTCACCCAGAACATCTTGAATAAGTTATTTAACTTCTTTGTGCTTCAGTTTCCTCATCAAAATGGCAATATTATTATTTACCACATACAGCTGTGAAGATCAAATGAGGTGATATGTAAAATGTTTATTAAAAGTGCCTATATAATAGGGTAGTCTCTGGGTGGTACTTAATGTGCTCAGCTGCTAAATGAAAGGTTGGAGGTTCAAGTCCACCCAGAGGCATCTAGGAAGAAAGGACCGGTGACCTACATCAAAAAAAACAGCCACTGAAAACCCTATGGAGTATATTTCTACTCTGACACACATGGTGTTGTCATAAGTCAGAGTTGACTTGACAACAATTGGTTTTGTTAATAAACACCCAACAAATGGCTGTTAATTCTAGTATATTTATTAATTAACATTACCAATGCGTTTCCTTTCTCTGGTGACAGAATGAAAAATTTTGTTTTCAAAAATTTAATTCCTAAATCAGCGAAGTAGTTCTATAGAAATGTATATACTCTCCACTTGCTCATCAATATAAGTGGTAAATTTCATGTCAGTGGGTTCTGTAATTTTGAAATAAATTACTCGTTCAAAAACATAAATTAAGGTTAGATTGCAATTATGTGTTCTAATTTTGCTCTTATTCATTTCTTTCTCTTATAGTTTCACTTTCTAGGAAGTTTGCTTTCCGTAGGCAACACAAAGGAAGCAACAGCTAAAGCGTTAAAGAAGACTGACCCTATCATAAAGTCTAGCTCAATACAATAAAATACTGGCATACACTCACAATAATCTATGCTATCCCTTTATATTGTACTACTATTTACTGTATGATAAGATCCTATTTTTTTACAGAATGAATTAGGGTGAAATACTACTATAAATATTTCAAAAAGCAAATATTTTTTAAAAATTAAAAATTCAATCCAAAACTTGTTTCAAAATATTCTATCTCATAAAGAGCTAAATGTAAAATATGAAAAATTCCTTCTATTCCCCTTTAATAATGAAATCAAGCATATATAAAAAAATTATAAAAAGTATTATTCACATTTTATTGATCACCTTCATTCATTAATGTAGCATTTGTATTAAAATATGAATTCACATAAAAAAGAAATACAATTATATTGTGAAATGGTCACAAATTTTCTCTGAACTGTAAAATTCAAATAACCAAACCAAACCCACTGCCGTTGAGTCGATTCCGACTCATAGCAACCCTGCAGGACAGAGCATAACTGCCCCATAGGGTTTCCGAGAACAGCTGGTGGATTCAAACTGCCGATCTTTTGGTTAGCAGCTGAGCTCTTAACCACTGCCCCACCGGCTCTTAATCACTGGTAAATACACACACATGGTAATTTCATTCCTCCAGAGGTATATGCTGTATATCAAGGAAATGAGATGGCAAATGTCTACTCTATGTAAAAGACCCTTGAAGAGGCTACAAATCCTTTGGTCCCTAACTTTTCTCAGATTACTGCCTTGATGGTACTCATATATGCTACAGATTTCTTCTCAGGAAAAATGTATATTCAAATATATGCAAAATGTAGCAGATAATTTCAGGAGCTTCATAGACCTTCTGAGGACAGAAGCCATACAGGTTAAAAATCCTTATATAGACCCTTGATATTCAGTGACTATTTTCACTGTGACCCAAAGAACCAGGGTCTGTGGTAATTTGTCATTTTGCTGAGGCACAGATTTCAATCACACCAAGCGAAAGCTGTAAGGCTGATGTGAAGTAGCAAGTCACTCAGGTAGTGAGGGAGACTGGCATTCACATCTCCGTTTGATTCTGGCATCTTTACAACTCATCATCAGTAGAATAATTGTCAAGAAGTGTTATAGTGGTATCATTAATATATTCAGAAGGTCTTTGAACTTTTCATAATAAAAAGAGTACACTGTGTTTTCATATCCAAAGGCTCCTTAGCAAGTTATGTAAAAGAATGCAGGTCTATAAAAGATGACAAGCCAAGAGACTAATGAAATAAAGTGTATTATCTTCACAGTCATTTATTAACATATCTATTAAATCCTTATATTATAGATGGTACTTCCTAGTCATTATGTGGTTTACAGAGAAAACATAAAAGACACAAACCTAATATTCTAAGAGCATTCAATATTATGCACGGACCTTAGTTATGACCATAAAGAACCACATGACAGAAATTTTATTACGGACAGCCTAAAACAAAGTAGTTATAAGTATCAGACATATTTACAATATTCTTCAGTTCCTATAATCATAAAAGTTCTAACATGGGTTTGCTGATAGCCTTCAATGTCTGTCTGTACTACTACCCTGTACCATGATATTAACGCAAGCCATTAGAAATCAAACTAGTTTGCTTAAAATAAAAAAGGTTGGGATTATAAAATGTGATGAATTCATTATCTAGTTGCAACAAAATACCAATAGTAATTTCTTGAAATAGGTACAGTTGACATGGTTTTTTTTTAAATTAGAAGTTCTACACGCCCATCACCTTGGCCTACCTCTTCACTTTAGATCACTTGTCCCTCTCTACCTACCCCCACTCCACCCCTTTCACACACTGTGTTTCAGCACCTCCCGTCATTGAAACTTCATTCCTAATGGTCAATCCCTTTGCAGGCAACACTGTGCAAAAAGTCCCAGCCTCTGGCACCACCACCATCTGCCTTGGATATGAGGGTATATTTACTCCTACTCCTCAAAAGATGGAAGAGTGCCTAGAGAGAGAATTATTGCTTCTACTCCTAGAACTTTAGGAGTGGAAAACAGTTTCTGGTTTTTCAAATTGGAATTCTGATGGTATTTTGCCATCAAACCACTGCTACAAATGGTTCCTTCACTTTATGGTACTATTCATATTATTCTAAGTTACATTATGGATCAAATAAACTTTTGAGAGTTGGATTACAAACTCAAATGTTATTTATCAAGTTCTTTTTCAGGGGGAAAAGTTTGAACTAAAATAATGATGACTTACTGTGTATGGTGTGTACAGGACACTGTGCTAAGTAATTTACATATATTCTCATTTAATCAATATACTGAAATAGGTATTATCGCTGTTTTATAGGTAGTAAGAAAACCAAGGCTCAGAAAGGTAAAGCAACTTGCCAGAATTAGAATTCAAATGCAGTTCGAGCCAACCCATGTCTGTGCTCAGTCATCACACTTCACTGTCCATGTGTATTTTGAGTTTTAAATATCACTGTACAATGGACTTTGTATAATATAATCTGATTTCACGAATTATTGACTGTGTGTGTGTAATGTAGTTACAGAGAGACATGTATTAAATTTTTTTGTTTTCGTCTTTGGAATCCATGAATTAAAAATTCTTTCAGATATTTCAAAGAAACTGAAAAATCTGCTGTATGTGATTTGTGCTTTATTAGAAATTCCTTTACACAAATCATAGTGATATATGAATGAGTAAAAATAGTAATATAAAAAAAAATCATTACTAAGCTTTTTTTTTTAAAGGAGCCCTGGTTGCGCAGTGGTTAAGCACCTGGCTGCTAACCAAAAGATCTACAGTTCAAACCTTTCAGCCACTCCAAGGGAGAAAGATGTAACAGACTGCTTCCATAAAAAGTTACAGCTTTGGAAGCCCTATGGGGCAGTTCTACTCTGTCCTATAGGGTCGCGATAAGTCGGAATTGACTAGATGGCAATGGGTTCAACGGTTTTGGTTTACTAAACTTTTTAATTTAACAACATGATCTCCTGGGAATATATCCATCAGCAAAACTGAATTTTACAAAGTTAATGGTAATTTCAAATAGTATTAACTTTCTTCCCCCAAACCTCTAGGTCAATCCCTGCAGAAGAAAGGAATTATATTGTATTTTTTCCCTGAACAAATACTTTATAAGCTATGAAAATGTTTCAGTCTTCTTAATTTTGTTTTTGAGTTAAATTATTATTAAAAGTAACAACAGTGAACCTAATAATTTTACAGATTAACACCTAATTATTGTTGTTATTGCTCGTATTTTTAACATGTAGGAGGAAAAGTTTCCTAAATCTCAGTGGTAAGTAAATTTGGGTCGCATTTAAATATAGCTAGACTATTCCTAATCTCTGAAATGAGGAGGTTGTAAAAACAGAAATAGGTAAGGAAAAAAACAGCTGCTAAGGTTATAGAGAAAACAAAAACTGACAAAGAGTTGCTGCTGAGAGTCTGAACAATAATTAGAATTTTTGATTCTATGAGTATTTAACATAAAATAATTCTATTATAATTTTGTGTTAATTTAGAAAAATTTAAATTCCTAACAAAATATATAGAACACTAAAAAGAAGTTAAAACTAACATTAAACATAAACAATGACTTCAAACATTAAATCTCCCTCCACGATTCTGTTCTTGTGCCCATGCAACATTACCACCTTTTCTAGAGGCAGAGAAATAATCTTAGACAAAGGAAAAACAACAAAACAAAACTTACTCACTTCTATTTTTTTACAAACCATGCAAGAAGACAAAAAAGTCCTTTAACCTACAATGAATGATTGTGATAAGAAAATTCTACTATTATAAGCACTTGGACAAGATATTCCAACAAGTATGTTTTGACTGGGTTGACAGAACATGTTTACAGAGATAACCAGGGCTTAATATGATTCAGCAAAACTGTTTAAATAGCTAGAATAGTTAATTAGGACACAGCTACAGCCACTTGAAAAAGAGAAGCCCCAAAGTAAGAAGGAAGGTACGCTATCTTGATAAACTTAATGGAACACTATAAAAATCTGTTTTATTTATTTAGTTATTTTAGTTATTCTTTTATACACAGTAGAGAATTAGCCTTTGATAATGTAAAACATTCGATATGATTGAGTAGATGCTAAAAGCTAAAACAATAGTTTCAATACAAAATGTTTTCCTTTCTGATTTAAATAACTTTTACAGAACAATGAACTTAGCAAAGATATATATTATTTTCCTGCTGCTTAAAGCTACACTGAAGTGTTATTTTAAAATGTTGGAAGAATGATTCTTGCAAAAATTTATGTAATGCATAGAACTTCAATGTATTAAAAATGCTTGACCTCTATTCAAAGTCACACAAATAGAATCAATGGATTATGAAACTCCATTGTGCATTTATAAAAGATCTCAGTGCTGTTACTTTTACTATGTTTCTGTGTTAAAAATACACAGTTTTGAAAGGTAGCATTATTATTTACTTTGGTAAACATATAAAAAAAAACTTGCCTCTTTAAGTTCTTTACCATGTTTAGAAAATGACTCTGATATGTTTATTTTTTCCTAAATATAGCTTTTGTTTGAATAGACCAGACTATTCCTGCATGTCTCTGTTTCATCAGATAGATATCCAAGAAAGAAGGATTAAATAAAAATGTTAAACCAGTTAGATATTTTTTCCTTCTCATTGCTAGCTAATCTTTTAAAAATAACATTTTAAATTATTTAACTAAGAAACATTTCAGTTTATAGAAAAGAACAAAAAATGATACTCCTGTACTCAGTAGAGGATCAGGGAAGAGGAGGACCCTCAAGGAGATAGACTGACAAAGTGATTGCAACAATGGGCTCAAAGACAGCAACGATTGTGAGGATGGCGCAAGACTGCGTAGTGTTTCGTTCTGTTGTGCACAGGGTCACTACGAGTCAGAACTGACTCGACGGCACCTAACGACAACAATATACTCAGCCCAGATTTATCAGATGTTAAAATTTCACCTTGTTTCATCTCTTTTTTATAAATGTTAATTATAAACTCAGCTAAAGCCCTATCTACCCACATTTTCCTCTTCTTTTCATCCTCAGAGGTACCCCCAATATGATTTTCTACTTTTATTACATAAAACATATAATATTGTTCTGTTGTAAAATTTTACAAAATTTTTACCAAACTGTCCACATCATTTTGCAACTTGTTTTTTTTTTGTTACCACATTTATGAAACTTATTTATGTTGATAACATGAAAATCTAACTCTTACACTTTGACTGCTGTATGATGTCTCAGTGTATAAATAAATCTGTTTAATTATCTAGTTAGGATACAGTGCCATACTGTTTCACTTTTTCACTATTACAAATGTAATGATCACCCTGTACATGTACACCATTCTCTGGTGTTGATACCTAGAAACATCAACCACAGAGCCATAGGGAATGTACATTTTTTAAATTACTAGGTATTATGTAATTGCTCTTCAAAGTGACTGTACTACTTTGCCACTAGAGATGTATAAAGGAGTTCTCATTTCCCTACATAAATATTTGGTGATATCAGACTTTCACTTTTTTGTCAATTTGATAGGTGCCAAACGTGTCTTGATGTTTGTTACCTGATATTCCATAGGTTCATCAGTAAAATTACTGATAAAAAATTTTATATGTATAACTCAGTGCTGATATTGTATTTTAATAATGTTTACATATTTTAATTGTCATTTTCAACTTGCAGTAACTCAAAATATTTAAAAATTGAGTTTTTATGTCTGGAAATATAATTTCTCTCTCTTAAGCAATGTTCTAGTTTCATCATCAGGTATGACAACAACAGCTGTTAAAAGGGGCTTAGCCTCTTCATCTTGAAATTATTTAATTTTGGGGATTCTATTAATCAAAAACAAAGAACTTCAGAGTTTTATGCTATAAAAGTACCTGGTGCTATGGCAAAAGGTAATATTAAAGGTATTATAATGACTTATAATTTTGTCTTCCCACATACACCTTGATGAAATTCATGGTTCCAACCTTTGCTCACCCAAAGCTCTTTGTACATCACTTGTTTTACTCAGCCTGATGTTTACTGCTCCTTAACTAAGTTCAGTTCTTTTAAAGCAGGGATTACAGCACTCTAATACTTTTAAGTAAATGTTTTACTGAAGTATTACACACACATACACATATATATGAAAGTGAACATATTATAACCGTAGAGTGTGATGAATTTTCCCAAAGGGAACACATCTGTTCAAGGTACAAAACATTACAAACACAACAGAAGTCCCTCTTCATGTCCTCTTCTAGTGCTACCCATTTAAGGGTAAAACACTATCCTGACTTCTAACAACAAAGATTTGAACTTTATATAAATAAAATCAAACAATATGTATTCTTTTGCCTCTAGCTTCTTTCACTACACATTATATTTATGCAATTCATACATGTTGCTAAATACAGCTATAGTTCTTATGTTTTCATTGACGTACAGTATTTCATTGTATGACTATGCCACCATTTATATAGGTATGTACCCAACTCAGACATTTGCTCACCAAAAGACATCAACAGTAATGTTCATAGCAGTACTATTCATGATCATTCCAATACAGAAACTACCCAAGTGCCTATCAATAGCCGAACGGATAAAAAGAAGTACTTATATCAATTTATATCAATATAAGGAAATTTTGCTCACAACAAGCAGTTGTTTTAATTATAGTACAAGTACTTGGAATCCAGCAATTGTAGTTATAAAAATGCTTTGTTAAAAAAAAAAAAACTGAATTTAATTACTACAATATGCTTTCTGAACTCAGTTCAATACAAACTACATTCATTTCCACACTTCTGCTGTGTGTGTGAAAGCTAGGATATATTTACATGTAAATATTAATATATGAAGTAATTAATAGATCATTTAATCTACTCTGTAGTGGTAGCCAAAATTCTCTGTCATATCCATATGTAGATAGGTTGTTGGGGAATATCTTTTCTACAACAAAAAAGTAGCAAACAATATAAAGGTTACTTTGAAATTTAACTCCTAACACTTTATATCAAGCTATGAAATATAGTAGCTATGTCTGTACATATGTGTAACATTCAATTGCATTTAAATGCACAAACAATTATTTCGTGTATAACTAATACAAATACACTGTCACTGCCATCTGATCTTTTATATATTCATTAACTTATCCTATATTTTTAGCTGTACTTTTAGCTTTCAAATGCTTCCTAATTGTAAAGGTTTTGTTACATTTTATTTACTAGAGCATTAGGAGTTGAAAAGTATCTAAGGGTCTCCTATATTTAAGTAGAGAACAGGAAACAGAATTTATGGTGTCTCTTTTGGATATGTACTCTTACAGTGTTTTAAAAGTATACTTTTTTTTAAAAGAAACAAGTCATTTACATGATAAATTTAAGTTTTCACTTTAGGGACATATACTGAATGATATTCATTAAATATGCAATTTAGTTAGTTCAAGATTCCATAAGAGTTGACTTGTCATGGGGTTGTTAACCATTGTCATAGGGCAATATGTGTACTAACTGTTTAATGAGAAACTATTTGTTCCGTAAACCTTCATCTAAGGTACAA
>NW_004443983.1:5533587-5567817 GCF_000243295.1 Trichechus manatus latirostris
GGTTGTTAAGCAATGTCATAAAACAATATGTGTACTGACTGTTTAATGAGAAACTATTTGTTCTGTAAACCTTCATCTAAAGTACAATCAAAAAAATTAAAAAAAAAAAAAAGATTCCATAAGAAACAACATACTCAAAGTTCCAATAAAAAAGTTTGAAATTATTACATGTTTCTAGTTTTCTTAAAAGCAAAATGTGGAGGACAGTAAGAAACTTTATATGCTGTGTAGCTATTATGTACTATTGGCTACACAGGAGAAACCATATAGTTTTCTATCTACCCACAATTCACACTGCCAAGGAAAAAAGCTCTGATAAGGTCAAGGACACAACTGATCTACCAAACAATGGAAGGATAAAGCTGTTCTTCATTTATTTTAAAAATTTCTTCAACAAATATTTATTGAGCTCCTTAGGAGTGTCAGGCCCTATGGCCAATGGGATCCTTCTCAAGAAGCTAACCTTAAAAAACATGGGAAGAAAAACATCAAATAAATTATTATGAATGTGATGAGTGCTATGAAGAGGAACAATAAAGTAGGACCCAGTTAGGTCAGGGAAAACCACCCTCAGGTGATGACTTTGAGTTGGGGAAGGAGGAGAGTGTTTTCCAGGTAGAGGAACTAGAACTTGTAAAATCCCAGAGAAACTATATAAAAATGAAGTATATTTGATGAAATGAAGGAAGTCTGTATGGCTGGAGTGCAGAAGGGAGGAATAGAATGGTGGGAATATAAGATTAGGGATATGACACACCATCGTTAGGTAATGGGAAAGCTGTAAAAGGTTTTGAAGTAGGGAGTGAAACAATCAAATTTTCAAAAGCAGTTCTGGCTCATTTATAAAAGCAGAAGCTGTACTGGAGTGGGCTTCTTGTTGTTGTTAGGTGCCCTCGAGTCGGTTCTGACTCATAGCAAACCCATGTACAACAGAACGAAACACTTCCCGGTCCTGTGCCATCCTCACAATCCTTGTTATGCTTAAGCCCATTGTTGCAGTCACTGTGTCAATCCATCTCGTTGAGGGTCTTCCTCTTTTTCACTGACCCTCTACTCTACCAAGCATAATGTCTTCTCCAGGTACCGATCCCTCCTGATAACATGTCCAAAGTATGTGAGACATAGTCTCGCCATCCTTGCTTCTAAGGAGTATTCAGGTTGTATTTCTTACAAGACAGATTTGTTCGTTCCTTTGGCAGTCTGTGGTATATTCAATATTTTTCACCAACACCACAGCTCAAAGGTGTCAATTCTTCTTCAGTCTTCCTTATTCATCGTCCATTTAAGGCAACTGAAAATACCATGATTTGGGTCAGGCGCACTTTAGTCCTCAAAGTGACATCTATGCTTTTTAACACTTGAAAGAGGTCTTTTGTAGCAGATTTGCCCAATGCAGAACATCCTTTGATTTCTTGACTGCTGTTTCCATGGACGTTGATTGTGCATCAATAAAATGAAATCCCTGACAACTTCAATCTTTTCTCCGTTTACCATGATGTTGCTTATTGTCCAGTTGTGACGATTTTTGTTTTCTTTATGTTGAGGTAGAATCCACACCGAAGGCTGTGGTCTTTGATCTTCATCAGTAAGTGCTTCAAGTCTTCTTCACTTTCAGGAAGTAAGGTTGTATCATCTGCATAAAGCAGGTTGTTAATGAATCTTCCTCCAATCCCTATACCCTGTTCTTTATATAGTCCAGCTTCTTGGATTTACTTGCTCAATATACAGATTGAATAAGTATGGTAAAAGGATACAACCCAGATGCATACCTTTCCTAATTTTAAACCACACAGTATCCCCTTGTTCTGTCTGAACGACTGCCTCTTGGTTCTATGTACAGGTTCCTTGGAGTGGGCTAAAGACTATAAAAATAAGTAACTCATTTGAAAAGTTTGTCTTTGAGAAGGTAAGAGGGCTATAGCTGAAACAGCAGATGTATTTGTTTGCTACTTTCAACTGATGTTTGTTTTTTAAGGTAAGATCCACTTGAGCATGTTAATGGTAAGACATCAACAGAGAGAAAGAAGTTGAAGATGGGGGAGAAAGAGGTCACACAGATGACTGGAGGGCGGGAGCAGACCCCAGGGCTCATGAATTTATAGGCAACTAATCAGCCCAGTTCTCGCTGGCTAATTTTTGGAAGTAGATAGCCAGGCTTTTCTTCTCAGTCTGTGTTTGTCTGGAAGCTCTATAGAAACCTGTCCACCGTAGGTGACCCTGCTGTAGCATAGCTTCCAGCACCATAGCAACACACAAGCCACCACAGTATGACAAAATGACAGATGAGATGGGTGGCGTCATTGAAAATCCTACAGATCACAGAATATTGTCTGAGACTGAAAACTTGCTTACTTTGGATGCATCATCAGGAGGGGCTGATTGCTAGGGAACGACATTACATTTCGTAAAGTGAAGAGTTAGCAAAGGCAAGGGAAACCCTCAATGAGATGGACTGACACAGTGGCCACAACGATAAACTGAAATATATCAATGATCATATGAAGATGGTGCAGGACCAGACAATGTTATGTTCTCTTATACATGGGGTTGCCATGAGTTGCAGCTGACTAGATGGCAACTAACAAGACAAAAACAAAAACAATCATCCCAGTTGTGTTATTTTCTCCAACAATGCTTGTTGGCAAAGTGAAGTCAGAGAGATTCATCTAGGGTCAGAGTTCTTACTGGTGGGTATAGGGAAAACTAATAAGGAAAGAAATTTAAGGCACTGAAAAGAGAGTAGTTAAAGTGACAGATCACAAAGTCTAAGATAATTAAAGAAGAAAATGAAAATGTTGCTGGTTCTTGTTAGATGCCGTCGAGTCAGTTCCAACTCACAGGTACCCTATATACAACAAAAGGAAACAACGCCTGGTCCTGCACCATCCTCACAATCATTGTTATGCTTTAGCCCATTGTTGCAGCTGCTGTGTCAATTCATCTCGTTGAAGGTCTTCCTCTTTTTCGCTGACCATCAACTTTACCAAGCATGATGTCCTTCTCCAGGGAACGGTCCCTCCTGACAACATGTCCAAAGTACATGAGATGAAGTCTCACCATCCTTATTTCCAAAACAGATTTGTTCGTTCTTCTGCCAGTCCATGGTATAGTTAATATTCTTCACCAACATCATAATTCAAAGGCATCAACTCTGCTTCAGTCTTTCTTATTCACTGTACCGCTGTCATATGCATATGAGGTGAATGAAAATATTATGACTTGGGTCAGGCGCACCTTAGTCCTCAAAGTGACATCTTTGCTTTTCAACACTTTAAAGAGGTCTTTTGCAGCAGATATACCCAATGCAATGCGTCTTTTGATTTCTTGACTGCTATTTCCATGGGCGTTGATTGTGGATTCAAGTAAAATGAAATCCTTGACAACTTCAATCTTTTTGCCATTTATTATGATGTTGCTTATTGTAAGGATTTTTTTTTTTCTTTATGTTAAAGTGTAATCCATACTGAAGGCTGTAGTCTTTGATCTTCATCAGAAAGGGCTTCCAGTGCTCTTCATTTTCAGTAAGCAAGGCTGTGTCATCTACATATCACAGATTATTAATGAGCCTTCCTCCAATCCTGATGCCGCGTTCTTCTTCATATAGTCCAGCTTCTCGGATTATTTGCTTAGTATACAGATTGAATAAGTAAGGGTCTAATAAAGAGATTGCAATAAAAACAGATGTCTCTATTTGTTATTTCAAAGTTGGAAATTTCCGACAAATGGCTCAAAATGTGGCTCTGCATGGGTAGAGATCACTGCTAGAGCTAAGGAGGTCAAGGAACTTTCCACTAGGAGTGCCCTCTTTGCATATTGTCCTCGTTCTTTTGTGATGCTTTGTTCTCTGAAAACCACAGGCAATAAAACAATCTGGAACTCCTCAAATTTCGGAGAATCTCCCCATCCAATCCCACAAACTTTAAAAGGCTGAGAAAAGGAAGTCAAGGAGTAGACTGCTTGACTCTGCTTTTAATCTAGGCAGTGGTTTTTCAAACTTTTTTTTGTAATACACAGGCCCCATTTGCTCAGTCAGTATCCTACATGGAAACACAAAAGGTAAAACAAACAAGTGTAGCTGCTCTGCTGAAAGTCGATATTGGAATACTGTTAAATTTCTCTTGCTCATCACACCCTCTTCCCACATCCTCACATCTAGCAGCTAACCAGGATCTCAGAGCACAAATGAACCTTTTGTTCAAAGTAAACAAAAAAGTAAAAAGTCTATGTGCCTTCTTAAAGCATATGTCCTAATGGATCCCTTAGTTTGTGACAATACGGAGATCTGTAGGCATAAAGTTCAAGAAAATAATTAAGAAACTTTATTATATCTCCCTTTCTACACTTAGCAGGGATTCTATGGGCAAAATACTGAACAACACAGGGAGCATCAAAAAAAGATGGAAGGAATATACAGTCACTGTACCAAAAAGAAGTGGTCAACTTTCAACCATTTCAGGAGACAGCATATCTTAGTCATCTAGTGCAGCTCTAACAGGAATACCACAAGTAGATGACTTTAACAAAGGGAAATTTATTTTCTCATAGTCTAGTGGGCTAGAAGTCCAAATTCAGGGTGTCAGCTCCGGAGGAAGGCTTTCTCTGTTGGCTCTGGAGGAAGGTCCTCGTCGTCATCACTCTTCGCCTGGACTAGGAGCTTCTCTGAGCAGGAACCTCGGGTCCAAAGGATGCACTCTGCTCCGGTGCTTCTTTCTTGGTGGTATGGGGTTCCCAACTCTCTGTTTGCTTTCTTTCATCTCGAGAGAGAAAACGTGGTGCAGACCACACCCCAGGGAAACCCCCTTTACATTAGATCAGGGATGTGACCTGGGTAAGGGTGGTGTTACAATCCCACCCTAATCTTCTTTAACATAAAACTACAATCACAAAATGGAGGACAACCACATAATACTGGTAATCATGGCCTAGCCAAATTGATAGACACATTTTTGGGGGGACATAATTCAATCTATGATAGACAGTATTGAAGGAACAAGTCAAGCTGCACTGAAGGCATTGGCGAAAAACAAGGCTCCAGGAATTGACAGAATACCAATGAGATGTTCAGCAAATGGGTGCAACGCTGGAAGTGCTCACGCACCTATGCCAAAAAATTTGGAAGACAGCTACCTGGTCAACCAACTGGATGAGATCCATATACACGTCTTTTTGAAAGAAAGGTGATCCAACAGAATGCAGAAATTACTGAAAAATATCATTAATATCACACGCCAGGTAAAATTTTGCTGAAGATAATTCAAAAATGGTTGGAGCAGTACACAGACAAAGAACTGTCAGAAATTCAAGCCAGATTCAGAAGAGGACAAGGAAACAGGGATATCATTACTGATGTCAGATGGATCTTGGCTGAAAGCAGAGAATACCAGAAAGATGTTTACTTGTGTTTTTTATTGACTACACAAAGGCATTTGATTGTGTGGATCATAACAAATTATGGATAACATTGCAAAGAATGAGAATTTCAGAACACTTAATTGTGCTCATGTGGAACCTGTACATAGACCAAGAGGCAGTTGTTCGAACAGAACAAGAGGATACTGCGTGGTTTAAAATCAGGAAAGCTGTGTGTCAGGATTGTATCCTTTCACCATACTTATTCAATCAATATGCTGAACAAATAATCTGAGAAGCTGGACTGTATGATGAAGAAAGGAGCATGAGGATTGGAGGGAGACTCATTAACAGCCTGCGATATGCAGATGACACAACCTTGCTTGCTGAAAGCGAAGAGGACCGGAAGCACCTACTGATGAAGATCAAAGAAAACAGCCTTCAGTATGGCTTATACCTCAACATAAAAAAAAAAACAAAGATCCTCACAACTCGACTAATAAGCAACATCATGATAAACAGAGAAAAGATTGAAGTTATTAGGGATTTCATTTTACTTGGATACACAATCAATGCCCACAGAAGCAGCAGTGAAGAAATTAAAGGACTTATTGCATTGGACAAATCTGCTGCAAGACCTCTTTAAAGTGTTGAAAAACAAAGATGTCACTTTGAGGACTAAGGTGCGCCTGAACCACGCCATGATATTTTCAATCGCCTCATATGCATATGACAGCTGGAGAATGAATAAGGAAGACCAGAGATAAATTGATGCCTCTGAATTATGGTGTTGGCGAAGAATATTGAATATACCATGGACTGCCAGAAGAACAAATCTGTCTTGGAAGAGGTACAGTCACAACGTTCATTAGAAGGGAGATGGCAAGACTTTGTCTCATGTACTTAGGACATATTATCAGGAGGAATGAGTACCTGAAGAAGGCCATCATGCTTGGTAAAGTAGAAGGTCAGCGAAAAAGAGGAAGACCCTCAACAAGATGACTGACACAGTAGCTGCAACAATGGGGCCCAAGCATAACAACGATTGTGAGGATGGTGCAAGACTGAGCAGCGTTTGTTCTGCTGTGCACAGGATCACTATGAGTCGGAACTGACTCAAGGGTACCTAACAACAACACCAACATACTTACTAGTAGAACCTACTCTTTAGAGAAAAATGTACAAGTGCCAAAAGTTTCATTAAGCATTTCACATGTGTAGTTGCATTCAATCCTCTCAAAATTGTTGTCAGTAAGTCATATTATCCCCATTTTGAAAAATAGGAAGTTGAATCCCAGATAGATTGATTAACTCACCCCCAAGTCACAAAGCTGATAATTGAAGGGGCCAGGATTCAATCCATCTGATCCCAAAGCCCCAAAGTCTATTACCTCACATTGCCTTCAAGTTCATAAATGTTACCCTGTTTCTCTATTACCATTTATGTATAAAATTCTCTGGTTAAAAGCCCATAAAATGTTTTCTCACACATAACATTAGAAACAGCTCAACCCTTGAGGATTATCATAAAACTGTTTTGCAATAATGGCACACAACATAGTAACAGATCTCTGCTGAATTTGTTCTCTTTTGGTAAATAATGATTCTTCCCACTGCTGCTGAAGTAAACGCTGATGTTGCTTCTTCAGACTTCGTGCTCATTATACCCTTACTTCTACATCCACCTGATAAAGGAGGCTCTACCCTATGAGTCCGTGTTAGTTAACCAATATTATTAATGCAGAAAGGTTGGCTGGTGGTGAAAAAGGCAACTATTAAAATGTGTCTATATATAAGCAACAAATGGTCATAGAAACTAATATTTGAGAAAATAATCAGTCAATAACAGAATCACGAGAAAAAAGAGCCCAAATAAATTCAAATTATGCTAGAATGAAGCTGATTTTAACCAAGAGCTTCAAAAGAAAAAATAAATAAATATTAGATACATAATTAAGAAAAATAAAAAAGGAAAGGTTGGATACACATCTAAGGAGTGAATACATTTAAGGAGTGACTGACATGCTAGATTAAAAACATTGAGGACTATGGGTCAGACAGAAATGTCTATTATTCTATTATTTTTCTACATGTGACTATGGTATTAAGTACATCTACTGAACTTCCACAAATAAATTCAAGTAAAATGAGGTCCTGAGAGATCTTATCTGTCATCCATAAAACTTCTTTCAATAGTCATTAATAGTACTGGATTTCAAAAGCATCATAAACTCAACACTTCAGTATTCAGAATTTAGGAACAATACAGTTGACTGTAGAGTATTAACCAAAGAGGAGACTGATTAAAATAATTAAAATCCACACAAAAGGTAATTTATATTTGGCTTAAAATAACACATACCACTAGCATCCTCTACAATGCATGGAAATACATGATTTCAAAAACATACTGACCCGTTTCCAATAAGCACTAAACCTATTCTGGTGTGGTCTTACTACCCCTACAGTACTCAAATGTAGAAATGGTATAGAAATCTCCTAAGGTACTAAAATGAACTACTTTGTAGACTATCAGCTTTCCAGATAATCCAAAACTGAATATAAACGTTCACCCACTCATTCAGCAAGTATTTATTAAATGCTTACTGTTATGGATTGAATTGTGTTCTCCAAAAATATGTGTAAACTTGGCTAGGCCATGATTCCCAGCATTATGTGACTATCCACCATTTTGTCATCTGATGTGATTTTCCTATGTGTTGTAAATTCTATCTCTATAATGTTGATGAGATGGGATTAGTGGCAGTTATGTTAATGAGGCAGGACTCAATCTACAAGATTAGATTATATTTTAAACCAATGTCTTTTAAAATATAAAAGAGAGAATCAAGCAGAGAGACAGGAGGACCTTATACCAAAAAGAAAGCGGCACCAGGAGCAAAGCACGTCCTCTGGACCGGAGGTTCCTGTGCAGAGAAGCTCCTCAACCAGGGGAAGATTGATGACAAGGACCTTGCTCCAGAGCCAACAGAGACAGAAAGCCTTCCCCTGAATTTGAACTTGCAGCCTACTGGATTGTGACAGAATACACGTCTCTTTGTTAAAGCCATCCACTTGTGGTAGTTCTGTTATAGCAGCACCAGGATGGCCAAGACAGAATTTAGTACCGGGAGTGGGGCACTGCTCTAACAAATACCTAAAATGTGCAAGCAGTTTTGAAACTGTGAATGGGTAGAGGCTGAAACTGTTTTAAACTGCCTAATAGTAAAAGCCTAGATTGCCTTGAAGAGACTCTTGGTGGAATTACAGACATCAAAGACAATTCTCGTGAGGACTCAGAAGGAGGTGAGGAGAGCTGTTACACTGGAGAAAGCGCAGAAGGTGAGAAGCAGCAGTGGAGAACCGGCAGCAGCAAAACCAGGAGACCAGCGTGACACAGTGCTGGAGCTGACCCACGAGCGAGAGAGGCGAGTGCCTTTGTGCAGGAAGCTTCCTGGCGGAGTGGGGTGCCTCCAAGCACTTATCGATGGAGCTAGGCTTACTGACCCATGGAGTAAGAACTGATTGTCTTACCGTCGAAGTTTATTGGCAGAATGAGTCCCTCTAGGTACTTAATCGGCAGAGCTATAGAGCTTTGAAACACTTGCCCCAGCAGGGCAGACTGGGGCGGGAGGCCCAAGGGGCCAAGAGGCCAAGGAATCAGGAAGCAGAAGCTGAAGAGACGAAGAACACAGGAAGCAGAGCGGCCTCAGTCTCACAGGGTGGAGTCGCCACTCAGATGGAATAGGAGAATGGGGCCATCCAAAGCCAAAGGAGCAGAGTTGCCATTCTAGTGGGCCTGGAAGGCAGAGCTGAAGCCCAGGGCTGAGGGGCCTCCATGCAGAATCTGGAGAGTGGCCAATATCTAGAGACTGGAGGGCAGGGCCATTGTCTAAATGGTCTCAGAAAACAGAGAGATTTTTGGATTTTGGACTTGGAGTGGATTTAAGACTTTTGGTATGTTATGATGGGGTGAGCGTATTTTACATGTGGCAAGGATGTGAATTTTTGGGGGGGGCGGCAAAGGGTGGAATGTCATGGATTGAACTGTGTCCCCCAAAAATATGTGTATCAATTTGGCTAGGCCATGGTTCCCAGTATTGATTGTTCACCACTTTGTTATGTTAATGAAGCAGGACTCAATCAATAAGATTAGATTGTGTCTTAAGTCAATCTCTTTTGAGACACAAAATAGAGAAGCGAGCAGAGAGACATGGGAACCTCATACCACCAAGAAAGCAGCACCAGGAGCAGAGCACATCCTCTGGACCCAAGGTTCCCGCACAGAGCGGCTCCTGGTCCAGGTGAAGATTGATGACAAGAAACTTCCTCCAGAGCTGATGCAGAGAGAAAGCCTCCCCCTGGAGCTGACATCCTGAATTTAGACTTCTAGCCAACTAGACTGTGAGAAAATAAATTTCTCTTTGTTAAAGCCATCCACTTGTGGTATTTCTGTTATAGCAGCACTAGATGACTAAGACACTTAGTATGTGTCTGGCCCACCACCTATCTGTCGGTTTCTCATATTGTGGTAACTTGCATGTTGCTTTGATACTGGAAGTTATACCACCTGTATTTCAAATACCAGCAGGGTCACCCCTGGTGGACAGTTTCAGCAGAGCTTCCAGATTAGGACAGACTAGGAAAAAAGGTCTGGTGAGCTACTTCTGAAAATTAGCCATCGAAAACCTTATGAATCACAACAATACATTGTTTAACTCACATGCTTTGGACATGTCATCAGGATGGATCAATCACTGGAGGAGGTCATCATGTTTGGTGAAGCAGAGGGCCAGATAGGGTGAGGAAGACCCTCGGTGAGACAGAATGGCACAACAGCTACACCAGTGGACTGAAACATGCCAGCAATCTTGAGGATGATGCAGGACTTGGGCATCGTTTCATTCTATTGTATATAAGGTCACCATGAGTCTCAGTCAACTTGATGGCAGTTATCTATCTATCTCTATGTACCTGGCACTGAGCTAAGCATGGTGAATTTATTGGTGAACAAAACATAAACAGAATTTCTCTCAAATGTAAAGAAATAGTATTCTCTGAAAACACAAAGAAAGTTACAAGTTTAAACCAAACACTACTTGGAAAGTCTTCATTCTTATTAATTTCAAGAGGTCTATAATTCACTTTCATACAGATATGGATTATTTAAGTCCTTCCAATATATTGACTTTCATTTTAATGAGTTCATATTCTATGTAGTCATTGAAATTCTAGGGCATGAGCTAGCTAAACCCAGATTTTCAAAACTACGTTGGGCATTTAAATTTTATTCTGAAGGAATTTGCTAAGATCTTTAGTTTTTAGATCATCTAGAAACTGCTTTTTCTTTCAATGCTGGCATGTCCCTAAAGTCTCCCCTATGAATAATAACAATTCATTTCATATTTCAACTATAATGTTAGATGTTCTATGCCCATGGTAATTAATTTATTACAGTCTCTAGTGAGCCAATGGCCTCTTTTCTCAACAATCTCTTTATGATCATGTATTTTAAATAATTTATTAGTTTCATTTACCTTCTGGACAATCTGCCTTTTTTTCCCAATTTGGCCAGAATTTTAATCCTTTTTTACTTGGCTTTCTAACGTTTTTATCTTTGTGGATACCAACACTCCTTTAAATCCCCGAAAACAAATCTTTACTCTCAATTCTTGAAAATCTTTGGTATTTTCCCTAGAATATGGTTTGGTTTCCCTAATTCTACTACTGAGAAATCTTCTAAATTTATTAGCAATAATTAAAGCTTCTTCTCTGTGAATTCTTATTTTAATGTGGTGACAATTTTAATCATCTCCAACTGCCCTTTTCCTTGTTCAACTCTCAAAGCACAGTTAAGCATCTCCTGATCCTACATACACACAGACACACCTCTCTCTTCCCCCATTTCAGTAAACAATACTACCATTCATTCATTTCAAAAACCTAAAGACTACCCTAGATATCTCTTCTCTTCCTCTGTGATCTCCCTCTTTTCCCTGCCTCCTTCTTTCCCCCAACCATGCCAGTCTACTTTCAGCTCCTAGAATTAAAAAAAAAAAAAAAAAGAAAACTCTTGCCTCAAGGCCTATTCACTTGTCTCTACGAAAATAATGCCCCCCCCCTTTTTTAATTTTATTGTGCTTTAGATGCTTTACAGCTCATATTAATTTCTCATTCAAAATTCAAACACATATTGTTTTGTGACATTGGTTGCAATTCCCACAATGTGACAACATGCTCCCCCTTTCCACCTCGGATTCCCTGTGCCCATTCATCCAGTTCCTGTCCCTTCCTGCCTTCTCATCTTGCTTTTGGGCACGAGTTACCCATTTGGTCTCATATATTTGACTGAAGCAGTAAGCACTTTCCTCACATGTGTTGTTATTTGTTTTACGGGCCTGTCTAATCTTTGTCTGAAAAGTGGGCTTCGGAAGTGGTTTTAGTTCTGAGACAGCAGAGCATCCGGTGGCCACAGTTTCAGAGGTTCCTCCAGTCTCTTGTCAGACCAGGAAGTCTGGTCTTTTTTCATGAATTTGAATTCTAAATTTTTCTCCCATTCTGTCCGGGACTCTCTGCTGTGATCCCTGTCAGAGCAGCAAGTGTTGGTAGCTGGGCACCATCTAGTTCTTCTGGGCTAAGGCTGGTGGAGTCTCTGGTTCATACAGTCCTTTGGGCTAATATTTTCCTTATGTCTTTGGTTTTCTTCATTTTCCTCTGCTCCGGACTCGGGAGGGGACCAATAGATGTATCTTAGATGGCCACCTGCAAGCTTTTAAGACCTAGATGCTAGTCACCAAAGTGGGATGTAGAACATCTTCTTTTTGAACTATGTCATGGCAATTGACCTTGATGTCCCCTGAGACTACGGTCCCCAGTCTCTCCTCCTCTTAACAGAGCTCATTCGTTCTCTTCTTTGGGTCTTAACTTCAATGTCATCTCCTCAGAGGCCACCATATTTAACATAGTTTCCTCTCTGACTTTATCTTCTTGCCCTTATGTATGTCCTTAATATGACATATTTCAACTGGCAACTACATAATGCTCCTGTTTACCTGTTTTTGACTATATCTCCCCCAAGAGAATGTAAGCTCGATGAGGTCAGGAGCTGTGTCTGTCTTACTCTTTATCTCCAGCGCTAAATATGCCTGTTGTTCTTAGTTGCCCTTGAGTCAATTCTGATGCAAGGTGACCCCATGTGTGCTGAGTAGAACTGCTCCATAGGGTTTTCAAGGTTGTGACTGTCTTCCAGGCAACTGTCTTCTGAGGTGCCTCTAAGTGAGTTCAAACTGCCAACGTTTCAACTATCAGTCAAGCACTTAACCGTTTGTGCCACCCAGGGACTCTTTAAATATGACTAGCACATAGTAGATGTTTAATAAATATTTACAGAATAAAAGAAAGAATATACCGGAAAGTTTAAATGAAGAAATGCTGAGATTCTAGCCAGTTTTATAACACATGTGCCACCATGGTAAGTAAGACCATGGATGCCAGAAGTTAAAGACCACTTTCTTACATTAAGAATCTTGTTTCTTATTTTCATCTTGATGATATCATATGGTTCTACCATCATCTTTAACAGTGGTTCTCAAAGCGTAGTCCTGAGACCAGCAGTATTAAAATCACAGAGATTTTTTTAAAATGATGGTTCTCTAAAAATGTTTATTGAATTCAACTAAACATATTCCTATTATTTTCTTCTTTCTTTATATGGATTTTTATGTTAACTATGCTTTTTATGTTTTTTACATCTGTGACTGAGAAAATCTAGCAACAATATTGTACATAGGTTTAAACTACTCTAATTTTTACTAATTTCTCTCGCATTCGTGACAAACTACTAGGTTAGTTTAATTTACTTAATACTGCTACTTCATACAATTTCAGAAGATGAGAGATATAAAGCATAATCTTGGTCTATAATAAGGAGAATGGTAAACACCTCACAGGCACAAAAGTCAGTGTTTACGAGTCCACAGACTATGAACCCTCATAGTACTACACATCTAGAGACTTCAACTTAATCAAGAGAGAAGTATACCTAAGAAAATAAGTTTGCGATTAAAAAAGGAGGCAAAGCAAGAATAAAGTTTTTTTTTTTTAACATTCTCCATTTTCTCCTCAAAATGACAACTAAAAATATTTGCTAATATGACAAGAATAAAAATGTAGTCAGTAGCTGATATGATACAACAATATACATACAACCAAAACCAAACCAGTTGCCATCAAGTCAGTTCCAATTCATGGTGACCCCATGTGTGTCAGAGTAGAACTGTGCTCCAAAGAGTTTTCAATGGCTATGACCTTTCAAAAGTAGATTGCCAGGCCTTTCTTCTAAGTAGTCTCTGGATGGACTTGAATCGCCAACCTTTCAGTTAGCAGCCAAGTACTTAACTGTTTGCGCCACCCAGGGACTCCTACAGTATACATAATCCCATCCTCCCTAAAAATCTCCAAGTCAAAAGAGCTGAATTCATAAAAATAGTTTTCCAAAATTTTTTTGGCCAGGAATTTTTTTCTTTTTCTCTTGGGTTTTTTCTACATTTATTTTTCAAATGAGTTTTAAGATTAGAGGTCACTAGAAGATAAAAGTTATTGATTTCTGAAACACTTATGAATGTATTGCTAATAGAAAATTTCATAAATTGTACTCTCATTTAGGCAAATACTAAAAATACGAGGCACCATTAGAGTCTTGTGCGAAAAAGTAAATCCATTACTCCAAGAATAATACAAAAATAAAAAAAATTGGAGTAGAAAAATACTTGCTTCTCCTATTTATTTCAATGGCCAAGGGCCTAAACAAAAAATACATCAATACCTTCACTGGAGAAGCAATATGGTGAAGATACTAAATGCAATGGAGTAGTGGCAATTAGAAATTCAGGTATATTATTCAGTTTGAAACCATATCCAAATGATTTTTATAAGCCTGAATATAAGGTACATTCCACTCAAAATGTT
Source organism: Trichechus manatus latirostris (assembly GCF_000243295.1). Classification (NCBI taxonomy): domain Eukaryota; kingdom Metazoa; phylum Chordata; class Mammalia; order Sirenia; family Trichechidae; genus Trichechus; species Trichechus manatus. The sequence continues at coordinate 5,547,904 of NW_004443983.1, forward strand.
TATGTAGTAAAACCTGTGAGAGCCGGAACTCGATGCACCTTGAAACTTTTCTGCCTTTGACAGGGTGAAGTCTTACTGCTTTTCTATCAACTCCTTTTAGTGGAAAACATTTGCATTTTCCTTCTGTAACAGGTTTCTGCCTTAAACGGGTTCCAGCTTTCGCACGTTTTACTGTACATATAATTGAAACAAGCACAGAGATAGCCTAGCAGTCTGTAAGCGTACATAACCCTAAATTCAAATACAAAAACTTCATTTTCGATTTTTCCAAAGATATGGACAACTCTCAAATGAAAATCTAAAATCCTACATTAATACCCTCATTAACACCCAATAGCAATCCTTTTAATATCAAGAACAACAATAAAAGCTTCCTTGGTTCTTATTATTTGAATTGGAATCTTTCTAATTCTATTCAAAGTTAATTCAGCATTATACAACCTGTATATAAATGTGTATCTGATTAAACTGCATTATGACTTCTATTATACTGCTTTGCCCAAAACCCATCTTTCAGATGTTCCCTGTTTCTTATTTTGTTTTCCAGAATCAGTAAGATCTCTTTATTATTTGTAGATTCTATGGTCCTAAATATCACATAACATTTATTGAGCATACATATGTGCCAAGCATTGAGCGAAGCTCTTTACTGGGTGTATTTTAATGCTCACAGACACCCTTACATATAATGTGGGTAGTATACCACTCCTTTCTAGAGCTGGCGTAAAACAAGAATTAACAATGACAACTTGTAACAAAGCTAGGTGGAGGCAGAGGAGGGACTCCAACCTAGGTCTGCCTTAGACCAAAGCCCATGGTGCTCTTAACCATTCCCTTGCCACATCTACATTTATTTTTCTATAAATATTTCATTTTACAGCTAAAATATAAAAACTCCTTTAAAACATAAACAAAATATCATTATCACACCTAAAAAATTGATAATAATTCTTAATATCATCAGATATCCAGAGTTCAGATCTCCTAATTGTCTCATAAATATGTATTTTACAGTTTGAATCAGGATATAATTGGTTGATAGGTTCATAAGTCTCTTAATCCTCAGTTTTGGTGGAGCACAACCTCTAGTAGATTTGTTTTTTTAATTATAAAAATACATGTAACAAAAAATTGCCATTTTAACCAGCTTTAAGTGTACAATTCAGTGACATTAATTATATTCATCATATTGTGCCCCTTAAGCAATAACTCCCTATCCCACACCCCCAGCCTCTAGTAACCACTGATAAACTTTCACCTCTATGCATCTATTATAGACATTTCATAAAAGTGGGATCAAACAGTATTTGTCCTTTTGTGTCTGACATTTCACTTAGCATAACATTTTCACGGTTCATCCATGTCATAGTATCAGAACTTCATTTATCTTTATGGTTGAATAATACTCCACTGTATGCATATACCACATTTTGTTTATCCATTCATCTGTTGATGGACACTTCGGTTTTTCCATCTTTGGGGTATTGTGAAAAGTGCTGCAATGAACAAAGGTGTACAATTATCTGTTTAAGTCCTTGCTTTCAAATCTTTTGGTTATATACCTAAAAGTGGAACTGCTGGCTCATAGTTTAACTTTTTGAGAAAATATCAAACTGTTTTCCATAGCAGCGATACCATTTTACATTTTCAACAGTAATGAAAAAGGGTTCTAATTTCTCCACATCCTCACCAACATTTGCTATTTTCTTTTTTTCTGATAATAGCCATCCTAGTGGATACGAAGTAGTATCTTCATTGTGGTTTTGATTTGCATTTTCCTAATGACTAATGACACTCATTTCCTACAATACTACCTCTGTTTGTGCTTAGTTGATTTTTTTGTAGTGAACCATTTTGATTCCCTTCTTCTTCTTTTGTGTATATTTTTTAGATATTTTCTTTGTGGTTACCATGGGGGATTCCATTTAACATCTGTTTGAATTGAACTGTGTCCTCTCAAAATATGTATTGAAGTCTTGGCCCCGGTACTTGTGGATGGAAATAGGGTTTTGGAAATAGGGTTTTGTTTTGTTATGGTAATTAGATTATACCAGAAGAGGGTGAGTCCTAAACCTAATCACGTCTGAATTATGAAAAGAGCAAAACAGACACAGAAACACATATAGGGGAAAACAGGAACCAAGGAATGCGTAGGAAAACCAAGGAACTCCTAGGGTTACCAACAAGGAATGACCATCCTCTAGAGCTACACCCTGAACTCAGATTTCTAGCCTCCTTATCCATGAGAAAATAAATTTCCGCTCTTTAAGGTCACCTATTTGTAGTAGCTCTATTACTACAAATACAGCACTTAACTAAGATAACATCCCAAATTTATAACAACCTAATTCAAATGAATTCCAACTTAACATTACTAGCATACAAAAACTCTGTTCTTAAACTACTCCTCTACCCCTCTTTATGGTGGCGGTGTCACAAATTACGTCTGTATACACTGTGTGCCCAACAAGCTTAATTTATAATTATTTTTATTCATTTCTCTTTTAACCCATGTAAGATATAACAAGTGGAGTTACAAACCAAAAGTACAGTAAAACTCACCTTTATATTTACCCATGAAACTACCTTTACTAGAATTATACAGCTTTGAGTTACTGTCTACTATATTTCATTTCAACCTGAAGGGCTCCCTTTAGCATTTCATGTAGGGCAGGTCTCAGGGTAACAAACTCTCAGATTTTGTTTGTCTGGCAATGTCTTAATTTCATCCTCATTTTTGAAGAACAGTTTTGCCAGATAGAGACTTCTTAGTTGACCTTTCTTTTCTTTCAACACTTTAAATATGTCATCCCACTGCCTTCTGGCCTCCCTTTCTCCATTCTTCTGAGGAGAAATCAGTGCTTAACCTTATGGAGAACCCTTTGTATGTGAGGATTCACTTTTCTCTTGCTGCTTTCAAAAGCCTCTCTTTATCTTTGGTCTTCAAGAGTTTAAATGTAGTGTGTTTCAGTGTGGCTTTCTTTGGGTTTATCCTACTTGGAGTTCACTGACGATCTTGGATGTGTAGATTCAAGTCTTTCATCAAATTTGGAAAGTTTTCAGCCATTATTTCTTCAAATATTCTTTCCCTTTCTCTCTCTTTTCTCCTTCAAGGACTCCCGTAATGCATATGTTGATACACTTGATGGTGCACCACAAGTTCCTTTGGTTCTGTTCACTTTTCTTCATTCTTTTTCCTTTTTGCTCCTCAGGTTTGATAGTTTCAATTGTTCTATCTTCAAGTTTGTTAACTGTTTCCTCTGCCAGCACAAATCTGATGTTGAACCCCTCTAGTGAATTTTTCTTTTCAGTTGTATTTTCAGCTCCAGTATTTCTGTTTGGTCTCTTTTTATAATTTCTCTTTATTGTAAACTCCTTTTGACTGACTGACTGCTTACATAAATGGAAAGTAATTATATTATGGAAGAGCACATGCCACACCACTAAGAATCATAGCCTAGCTAAGTTAACTACCACAGTGCCTCTCAGATGCTTTAATCACACTCTTTAGTCCCAGGAGAATATAGGTGGTTACAGCCTTAGGTCGTTGCCTACTGACCCTCAGGCCTGCATGAGCGCTGAGTCAGGCCAAACCAAGACAAGTACTTTGTTTCAGTCCTTCAGACAGCCCCCAGACTGGTTAAAACATATATACACAATAATTTTCTAAAGTCTGCTCTGCTATGTCTGAAGTCAGAGACTAGGCTGTCTCTGGGAGTGTGGGCCACTACTGTTTTAAGATGCCCACACCAAGCTGGAGAGGGAATGGGGCACTGGGAAGTAGAAAACCAAAGCCTTCCTACCATTTAGATATTGTCTTTGTCTTGATTCAGCTTTCTCTTAGTTAATGTAACCCTTTGACTGGTTTTCAGAGTTCTGACAGTTGCTTCTGCCAGTTTCCACTTGTGGTTTTGTCTTTTTTTTTGTTCTAATGGTATATTTGTTGGGATCGGAAGCATGTAGATGCTCACACTGCCATTTTGCTCTAAACTACACACCTACATTTTTAATTGATTCGTTTCTATCTCTTTTTTTAGCTACTCTACTTCTCCCTTTTCCCTTCAATTGTAGGTAATATCTCCCATCCTTTATCTTTTATGGTTTTGCTAACCTTATTCCTTTAGCTTACATATTCTTGACAATTTCAACAGATCATACAGATAAGATTCCAAAATCTGTATTTTGGCCCTTTCATTGCACTGCTATATTTCCATATCCCTAGTGATATATTCAGTTGAATGGCCTAATATTATCCCCAAATTCAGCATGGATAAGATGATTTCCAAAATCTCTTATAACTGAAACAATCTTAATTTCACACACAAAACTCAATTCATCTTAGTCGTCCTTTCAAATTATTTTATCTCTGTTCATGGGAATACCATTCTTCTACCCTCTTCTTCCCTTTATTATCTATATAAAACTGCCATCTAGTCCTATCATTTTCCCCCTAAAAATATCTTATGGATTTGCATTTTCTACTTCATTCCTACTACCACAACCTTAGGTTTGTAACAATCCAACCTACTTGTCATCCTGTCCCTGGTCTTACTTTACTTCAATCCTTCATTCTCATCATTATCTAATTAACTCACTACAATTAATGACTACTGTGTGCCTTCCACTCTCATTAGGCCATTTCCTTTGTTTTTTCCCAGATCTTCTAAGCTTCCATATTCTCCCAAAGTATTGTTTCCTCCATCACAGAACACCTGCTCTTCTCCCCAGTAACTACCCATACGTTTCAATGCCTGTCTCCTCTATGAGTTCAAGCCCAATCTATACAGGCTCATCAGTGCTTAAAAATGGAAAGAGTACTAGTCTGAAGTCAGCAAATGCGGGTTGTATCCCTGGTTCTGACATTAACCAGTAGTGTGACTCTGCACACAGTTTTGAGGTTAACAAACCATTTCAGAGTTCTCTTTCCTCATTAGTAAAATGACATATTGAATTAGATTATGCCTAAAATATCTTTAAGTTTTAAAATTATTTAACTCCTGGAACACTTAATGTTTTAGTACTTTATGACTTAATCATACATTAAAAGTTTTATGTGTATTTAATCTTTTTTACTATGTTATAAACTTCTTGAGGGTAACATATGTATTATGTTTTTGAAAACTCAACATGGCATAGCATAGAGCTTGATAAAAGTGTCTTAATAAATACCTGCTGTTGATTAACTCTGACAAGTCTTCTGTTTTTATCAAGCAAGATAAATAAAGCATTACATATTTTTTAATTAATAAAACCTTTTAAAAATCTTGTATTTTTGAAATCATGAAGTTAAGGTAAGGGGGAGGCTTGTTTATTTTTAATTTTCCTTCAATTTATTTCAGTAACAAAAGATAAAAAAGGATCTGAGAATTTCTTTTGAGGAAGTTCATAAAACTATATTTACTAACAGTTAGTTATAAACTATTGTATATTATTTCAGGAAATAATTCTGTGGGAAGAGTGGAAAATTCTAGCTCAGCTCTTTTAGGAACTTCTACAGGAAAATATTCATTTTAAATTAGTTCTCCTTCAGCTATTTTATTTTGGTCATGGAATCATAAAATTACATGGATAAACACAGGGCCAAAAGCACAGTGTAATACTGTCATGGACTAAATTGTGCTCCCCAAAAATATGTGTATCAACTTGGCTAGGTCATGATTCCCAGCATTTTATGATTGTCTACCACTTTGTCATCTGATGTGATTTCCCTATGTGTTGTAAATCCTATCACTATGATGTTAATGAGATGGATTAGCAGCAATTATATTGATGAGATTTACAAGACTAGATAATGTTTTAAGCCAATCTCTTGTGAGATATAAAAGAGAGAAGCGAGCAGAGAGACACAGGGACCTTATACCATCAAGAAAGCAGTGCCAGGAGCAGAGCACATCCTTTGGACCCGGGGTTTCTGTGCAGAGAAGCCCCCCAGTCCAGGGGAAGATTGATGACAAGGACCCCCCCGCCCCCCGCAACTGCCCGGCACCAACAGAGACAGAAAGTCTTTCCCTTGGAGCTGATGCCCTGAATTCAGACTTCCAGCCTACTAGACTGTGAGAGAATAAACTTCTGTTTGTTCAAGCCATCCATCTGTGGTATTTCTGTTACAGCAGCACTAGATGCCTAAGACAAATACATGAAGAAAAACGTTTACTTTGTATCCCTATAAAATAGAGTATCTGAAATCCACGTGTCTCTGGACATACGTCCAGGTTTATTACAGAGTAAAATACATCCACTGCATTTGAACGGTTAATGCATACCATACCATCATTTCTAACTCTTTGGAATGGAAGGTGTTTATATGAATACATTCTAATGGCTATTTTTATCAACTGTCATTAACTACTACTGAGAATATTTTAGGGCATCAAACATTGTGTTGAAGTCTTATTATCAAACCAATTTGTCTTAAGGCTACTCGGAAAAGCAGAATCAACAGCAAAAGGTCTTATCTAAGCTAGAAAACAAACTTTGCTAAAGATGTTTGTATTTCTTGGTGCTGTCATTTTTAAGTGCTTCTTAGGAACTAGAATGATGCAATTTTCGTAGAGACAGAAACTCACAAAAAGGGCATCATCCACATTACAGTTATATGTCAATTAAAAAATTATAAATATGCACACATATGTATATGTGCATGTGCAGATGTACACACTGATATAATTTTGGTATCTTCAGGAGGTACAACATAGTGTCCATTGAAAATTTTATAATTTTGTTGTGTTTTATTTAATATGCAATAATTTTATAATAATTTTACAGTAAATTCATATATTTAATGTAACCACGTACTTTAGAACAATTTTAAAACAAGTTTTATTTAAGGCTTATATCTTACTAATTAATCACAGAATCTTGGAGGTGGATGAGAACTTACAGTCTCAGATCTAACACAACGTTTGTTGCACAGTTGTTGTTACTGAGATGTTGTTGTTATTGTTGTTGTGTGCCACCTGAAAGATTCCAACTCAGCAACTCCATGGACAGAGTAGAAATGCCCCATTGGGTTTCCTAGGCTGTAATCTTTACAGGAGCAGATCGCCAGGTCTTTTCTCCTGTGGAGTAGTGGGGAGGTTCGAACTGCCAACCTTTCGGTGAGCAACTGAGCACTTAACCATTGTGGCACCAGGGCTCCTCTTGTATAGTAGGGGCTCAATAAATAAATATTTGTCTCCTTGATTTTATAATACTGGAAAGAGTAAAGGAAGGCAATTCAAAAAGAACCTATTGCCATCGAGTTGATTCCAACTCATAGCGACCCTATAGGACAGAGTAGAACTGCCCATAGGGTTTCCAAGGCTGTGATCTTTACGGAAGCAGATTGCCACGTCTTTCTCTGGCAGAGCAGCTGGTGGGTTCAAACCGCCAACCTTTCAGTTAGCAGCCAAGTGCTTAAGCACTGCACCACCAGGGCTCCTTATTTTTTAAAAAAGTAATTTCTAATTTCAGCTCCATCATTCATTTGCAAGACTAAACTAGGCAGTTGGCTCATTTTCACCTCACTTTCCTTATCTCTAACTTGCTTCACACAGCAATATCTATTAAAGCATTAGGAAAATAGGAATTGAGATATTATTTTAAATTAAGATATTTCTTTTACAGGCATAAAACATACATGGCTTCAGTAACTCTCAACCATAATGTATACCGTCCTGAATCCTATTTTTTTAAGCTATAGCAGATGATCATGTTACCTGAATAATATAATAGTGAAGTATCCACGAATAAATTTTATTTCACCTAACAAACATTTATTGAGCACCCACTGTGTGCTGTGTGGGACGTTAAATACTAAGGGAGAAAGATGAAAAATATAACAAAGCTGTTCCACTGTGAGCTGAGAGATAAATCAACAAATCGAAGCATGTTCAAAGTGAAACAGGCATATAGCACTGACGAAGACTTAGAGAATAAGGAAAGAACAGGCAGCATTTAAATTTTAAAAGATAAGTAAATCTTTCCTAGACGGCAAAGTGAGCAAGGGACAGCAGAGGGAACAAAATATGCAAAAGAGCAGAAGATGATGTTTGGAGATCTTTGAGAAATTCAATACAGAAGGTGCTTGGGTGGCTGGGGAAAAGTGGAGTGAAATAAAATCAGTAAAAGTGAGCAAATTAGTCTTTTTTTTTTCTCTAAGGTATTCACAGTATGATGGTTGAAAATACCCACTAGCTCTTTGAATGCAAATATATTTATACGAACTATATAAATTAAATTGCATTATCTAGCCCACCAAAGCGAAGTAGGAAGTTAAAAGTCAGGAAATTCCAAGGTTTACAGCCCTACCTAATACTTGCTTAACTTGGCACATACAGCATTTTAAAGGTGTGTATATATATACATATATATCTCTACAAATATAGAATAGAAAAAGTGAAATAATTACTATACACACAGAAATAATGTTGATGTGGTTGCTATAGGAACTATAACTTAGGAATTTCCTGATTTCTAAGAAATAGTGTTTAATGCCAAGACATTAACATGGCTTTTTCATTTGTAAACTATTTTTAAAAAATGGAATAAATGAGGAACAGGGGGCAGCTCTTAGATGAATTAAGATTATATGACTTAATCTTTAACCATAACTCATTATACCTAAATATTTTCATTATATATTAGAAAAAATATACATGCAAAACAAAAAGTTATATATCTTAATTTACATTATTGTAAACCCAAATGAAGACTACAATACTGTTGTAATTTTAGATAGTTTAAATTTTACAAACTTTACAAGAGCAAAAGTCAAAGACTTGATTATATTACACAAAATTATTGAAGATGTACTTTGATACTAATTCAATCCTTGCATTACTCAAAATTTTACAAGAATATCATCATAATGTCATTAAACAGTTAACTTTTTAAAAAGTTAAAATCATGGAGCATTTAAGCCCCAAAGCCATTTTCATCATCAATTCAGAGGAGTGACTAAGGTTAGTAACGTATGTTTTCATTTTTTTTTTTTTAATTGTACTTCAGATGAAGGCTTACAGAACACATAGTTTCTCATGAAACAGTAGTATACATATTGTTTTATGACATTGGTTAACAATCCCACAACATGCCAACCCTCTAACTTCTCAACCCTTTTTTTTTGGTAAAAATACACATAGCCAAAGATACCATTTCAAAAATTTCTACATGCACAGTTCAGTGACATCGACTACACTCTTCCAATTGTGCTGTTATTCTCACTTAAGATGAAGGCTTACAGAACAAAATAGTTTCTCATTTAACAGTTACTACAAAGGTTGCCCTATGACAATGGTTAACAATCTCACAACACATCAACACTATCCTTACTCAACCTTGGGTTCCCTATCACCAGCTTCCTTGTCCCCTTCTGCCTTCTGGCCCTTGTCACTGGACTACTGTACCTAGTTAGTCTCATTTGGTTTTACGGGGCTGTCCACTTCCGGGCTGAACGGTGAACCTCGGAGATAACTTTACCACTGAGCTAAAAGGGTGCCTGGGGGCCATACTCTCTCCAGTCTTCCTTAGGCCAGTAAATCTGGTCTTTTTTTTTTTGTGAGTTAGAATTATGTTCTGTATCCTTCTCTAGCTCTGTCCAGAACCCTCTGTTGTGATCCTGGTCAGAGCAGTTAGTGGTGGTAGAAATTTTTGAAATGGTGTATCCTTGGCTATGTATATTTTCACCAAAAAAAAAAAAAGTGGAGAAGGGAGAGGGTTGACATGTTGTGGGGTTGTTAACCAATGTCATAAAACAATATGTGTACAACTGTTTCAAGAGAAACTATTTGTTCTGTAAGCCTTCACCTGCAGTACCATAAAAAAAAAAAAAGAAAAAAGCCCTATTATCTACCACCAACCAAAGGATATTAACATGAAAAAGAACAGAAGGACATAATCTCAAAATAAGAAACGAGCCTTCAGAGGGAAGAGCAGTTGACAGCCTAATATTAATATTTTCACAACAGAAAAACAGGTCCTCCAACTGGCAAGTGAGAAACACGGCACTGAATCATACTGTTTTCCACGACAGAGAAGTAGAACACAGCACCTACAAACATTCTCCTACTTACTCTTCCTAATTTCAGTACAAAGGTGATGAAAATGTATGTTGCCTTGACTGCAGTCATGGGTTACCTGAAAGTTTTACGTGCCAAGGTTCGGAAGGCCAAGAAAATTATAAAGGCCTAAAAATAAGTCAAAGAAGCTTATGGTATCAGCAGACATATTCATTTTCAGTATTACTGTGTATTTTCACCGATAGCAATCCTTTCTTAAGCTTTTCCTTCAAATAAAATCTTTATATCTGATGTAATCAAAACAGCTATTAAAGAGTATAGATCTACTATCTTGCACTTAAGAGACTCATTCATCTTCAGAGCTTTCCTGTCTTTCTAGCCTTATTTATCCCATTTAATTAAGAGCAAAGACCCTGTCTTCCTCATGTTTTGATGTAGCATCTGATATTAAGATGCTAAGTTACTATTTGAGAGTCAATATACAACCGGATTTAGCTCACTGCCAATGCCAGGACAAGCGCTAAATATTAACATATAAAGAGCTAAATTTTCAGAAATTTATTTTTTTAATCATAGTTTGTCCTCAAAACAGTAAACAGCAACAAAAGTTATAACAATTCTGAGACACATATCCCTAAGTACTCACTGCAGTCTCTTCTCTATCTCTATTTCTAGTTTCACCTACTTACTAGCTAGAGTATGCGATCAAGGGCCTAGGGAAGGAAATAAACAGGCAGAAAAAAACTGCTGTTTGCTGTCCCACTGCACTTAGAACCAACCCCTGTAACTCGTTACCGCAGCTAGTGAGTCAGGCACCACTTTAGGTGCTTTACAGCCTCCAATTCCAGGTCCATCCCTATCCCATCCTGAATTGTCCTCAAAAGTCTTAAAGATGGAGAAAACTCACTAGACACCTAAAACTTCTAAATGGTCATTTGGAAAAAAAGGTCACAGTTTTATGAAATAACTATTTCAGGCCAACATACTTGGCAAATTCTCTCTCTTAAGGGTTAAACAGTATCCCAACTGACCTACTACACTTTACATGGCATGAGTTTGTCATTATAAACTCAATTCAAATGATAAACAAAAAATGTACCGCTAAGTTCTATATCCTTATTGATCAAAAATAAAAAATAAACAAATACTTTTGATTTTGTTACTGGCCCCCTGTAAGATTATAATAAATGTTATCAAGACAAACTACTCTATTGTGAGTGAAATGCTTCCTAGGTCTAAAAACAAAGGCACAAGAAAGGTGAATTAAGCATTATTATTTAGGTTTCAATCTTAGTGAATTTAGTCATTCCATACAGTCTTACCTTTACCCAGACTTCATTCCTTTTACACTTATTTTTTAAGACCGAGCTCAAATGCGTCTTCCTCTGAGGTTCCTTCCCTGTGGACACGATCAATCCTATGGCATCTGTGTGCTCACACTGCACTTTGAACAAACCTTTATAATTCATTTATAAGCATCAAATGTGTCAGGCACTATTTTACGTGCTTAATATATTTCCAGTTAACTGTCTAGAACAGGAAACTTAATACCCGTTTTTATCCACTCAGCACCTAGCACAGAGCTTGGCACATAAGTTTTGAACAAATCTTTATTCTTTATACTTTATTAACAGAGATATTCCATTATATTTGCCTAAAATATAAGCACTATAACTTGATCAGCATCCTCGTTTTATTATTCTAAAGCAAAAAGTGATTTCTGACTTTCTTCTACAAACAGATATAAATAACTGCTTGGCATTAATGTTTTCCACATGTCATCTCTTCATCCCTGACTTTTTTTTCCATTTTGCAGAGAAAATGAATGCTGAAATAATTTTGCCTCTCAGTCAGAAGAGATATTCACTGAACACTTTACTACTAGAATCAGACAGGCCTGTGTTCAAACCCCAGCTCAGTCACTACTAGGTGTATGATTCTCCTCAGTTTCTTCATCTGTAGAAGGAGGATAATAGATAGCATCTATTTCATAGAGTATGCTATTGTGAAGACTAAATTACACACAGGCAGGCCCCGAGTTACGAACATCTGACTTACATACAACCCGCAGTTAAGAACCAAACACCATAAAGCCTATTATATTAAAAATTCAAAATACATACAATGGTTCATAATAACAAATAGGCACTAGTTTGTGATGCACATCAAAAAATTATTATTATTACTGTATTATTAAATTGAAGATGTTTTAGTGAATCTGGAAGTGTTTCTTTAATGCAATGTCTTTTATGCACAGAAATGTACACAATATACTATATACTAAGACAAACGTTTGACTAACTGATGTAAGATAACCCTACTGAATTGTTCTGACTTAACATACCAATCACCTTAAAGACAGACTTAAGAACTGAACTCTTTCGTAATCCAGGGATTGCCCATATATACTAAGACAAACATATGACTAACTAATGTTAGATATGAACCATACCTAACTGTTCCGACTTAGGTACAAATTCGACTTAAAGACAGACTTAAGAACAGAACTCGTTTGTAATCCGGGGACTGCCTATATTTTAAGCACTCACACATACAAAACATTCAGTAAACTGGTAACTGTTGTCCCTGTGGTACAGATTTGGCCCTAACCTACCAATGATTAAGGTCTTCACTTTAGAGCCATAGTACTCAACCAGATGTGTATAAGAAAGACAAAAAATACTTGTGTAACTTTTTTAAACTATAACTTATACCCCATGCCTCACTCTGAGTTTTGTTTTTTTTTAGTTGGTAGAAGGGCAAGGGAAGTAAGGTACAAGCACACAGAGTTAGAAAAATATCCCCAGATGATTTTGATATCCTTTCTAGCTGAAACTACTATTTTAAACATTAAATTTATTAAATCTTATATATAGAAGAGTCAAATCGCAAATATTAAGAGTCAAAATGCTGAATTTATTAAAATGTCAAATTCAAATGCCTTATATCCCATTAAAATAGACATATTTTATTCAACAAAATATTTTTCTGTGTGGCCAGATATTTTCCCTCTATAATCAATTCCTAATTTGTGTTTCGTTCATTTTTAAAATCAGAAAGGTGGGGCCCTTATCATCAGTATCACTGTATGAAAAGAAACCTTTTACCATTATCTTCAAGGCCAGATGTGCTCTGGGCTCAAATCTGCTCTTTTACTATGTGAGAAAGGTCTCAGTCATGTCTGCTGGTAAAAGTTTCCATGTTTTACTGTTATTCAACTTAGCTACTTAGGCTCAGCATTTCAGAACAGTCTGTAGGCGTGAAATAAAAACATTACAGTAGCCACAGATTTGTTTACTAAATAATAATAATAATTTAGGGCCTACCATGTGCCAGGCACTGTTTTACATACTGAGGCTACAGCAGTGCCTAAAAGGTACAAAGGTTTCTGCTCTCATGGAGTTTATACTCTAGAAGAAGGGAACAGAAAATGAACAGATAAACATACTGATATATATATACTATGTCAGGAGATGATAGTGCTATAAAGAAAAATAGAGTAAGTTGAGAGAGATAAAGAGTGACAGGAGAGATGCTGCAATTATTTGTAATGTGTTCAGGGAAGGCCTCTCTCTGATAAGATGGTATATAAGCAGAGGCCTGAAGGAGGTGAAATAGCAAATCACGTGAATACCTAGAGAAGGAGCGTACCTAGGAGAGAAATGGCAAAGGACAAGAAGCAGGAGCATGTTTGTAGTATTCAGGAAAAACAAGGTGACTTCTATGGTTACAGCAGAGTGAGCAGGGAGAAACAGGTAAGAGGTGGGGTCAAACAGGCAGCGTGAGGTCAGATCATGTAAGATCTTCTGGCCTACACTAAGAGCTTTGGAGTTTACTTTGAGTCAGAAGGAAAGTCCTTAGAGTCTAACTGAGCAGAGAAATAACATAATCTGAACTATGTTTAAAATTGTGACTGTTGTGTGAAAAACAGGCTCTAGAAGACAAAGTGGAAGCAGGGAGACCAGAGACACAGATGATGATCATGTCAAATGTAAATGATTAGCCACAGGAGAAATAAAATTTCCAGACTTAATTAACGAGCATAGCGACCTAGACCTTCTATTCCCTGTGACAAGATTGCAAAAGATGTTAGCACCTGTTACTTGTCAAACACAACAAAACTGTTTATCAGCGAATTAGTCAAGACCTCAGGAAAAAACAGTTGTTTACAAGGCAAATGACACTTTACTTACAGAGGCCTTTCCATAATGTATACTAATTCTTAAAGCTTTAGATGTGGATCCACAAATCTGTCAAATTCATGAAAGTCAAAACTGCACAGACAGGAATGAATTATTCTACTTCAAAAACTGGGAGGCTAAGATCAACTCCTCCACTGAGGATTAACTAGAAAAATGATGAAAATTTAAAAACAAAAATTAAAAACCTGAAAGGATCAGAGAGCTAACAACAGTTATGATTTAAGGCCAGGATCTCAGAGAGATGCCAGCCCAGGGTAAACTCAGCCGCTTTCTCTGCCTCTCGCCTCGTCCTCCCTCTTCATCCCACCCCTCCACGGCATTTGCTAATCCTGGAAGGAAAGGCTGAGAGGCTGGAAGGCCGAATGGTATTTCTGACCGTCTCAAAAGACTATAAGGAAAAGGAGGGGAGTTGAGTGATCACAAAGGGTTAGCGATGGTGAAACTCCTCTTACTTTGGGTAGGTACTCCAAACAGCTGCACCCCAGGAGGAACTGAAGTCCAGCTTTGAATTATCTCAATGCCATGACTGCCAGATCCCTCAGGCATATGGCAGAGGCAAAGGTAAATTCTTTCTGGAAAAAGGTACCTTTAATGTGAGGCCCATTTTGAGAATTTTGCAACACACAATAAAAGATAATCAGCAGAAGAGATAATTCAGCATCAATTCATAATAAAAACTCTTAGTAAACTAAAAACAGAAGGGAATTTATATCATACATAATGCTGAATGTCAAAAGTTTTCCCTTTGAGACTGGGAACAATATAAAGATGCCCACTACCACCACATCTATTTAATATTGTATTGCATGTCCTTGCCAATTCAGTAAGGCAGGAATGTAAAGAAAAAAAGGAACGGGGGGGGGGGGGCATAAGAATGGGAAAAGTTGATTAAATTGTACACAATGAAAATTCAAAAGAATCTATAAATTATTGGAATTAATAAGTGAGTTTAGCAAGGTTGCTAGATACAAGGTCAATACAGAAAAATCAGCTGCATTTCTACATACCAGCAGGAAATGGTTAGAAAATAAAATGTTAAAAAAAAAAGTTAGCATCAAAAAATGTAACATACGTATGAGTAAATTTATAAAAGATGTATAAGACCTATAGGCACAAAACTATAAAATCTTATTAACAAAAAAAAATTTAAGAGCTAAATAAAATAGATGGGTGGTTTGTATTAGTGGACAGGTAAACTGAATATTATAAGGATGTCAATTCTTTTCAAACTGACCGATAGATTCAATCAAAAGTTTTTGTAAAAGTTACAAGTTCATTCTAAAACTTACATGAAATGAAAAGGGTCAAGAACATCCCACATAATTTTGAAGAATACAAAGTAGGAAGATTTGCTCCAACAGAAAATCTACCAGATTTACTATACAGTTTCAGTAATTAAGACTACTGTATTGGCTCAAGGTACACAACAGGACAACAGAATAAAATAGAGAATCCAGAAGAAGATTCAAGCACGTAAGTACATTTGATGATTTATGACAAAGGTACCACTGAGTCAGTTGGCTAATGATACAGAAAAATCAGATAAAATTTGACCCTTAATTTCAGGTGGATTATAGGTCCTTAGGAGCCCTGGTGGCACAGTGGTTAAGCGCACGTCTGCTAAACAAATGGTCAGTGGTTCGAACCCACCAACTGCTACATGGGAGAATGATGTGGTAGTCTGGTTCCGTAAAGACTTATAGCCTTGGAAACCCTGTGGGGCAGTTCTACTCTGTCCTACAGGGTCGCCATGAGTAGGCATCGACTCGACGGTAATTTTTTTTTTTTGTATAGGTCTTTTTGTATTTTAGGTAAAAGACAAAACAATAAAGCTTCTAAAAGATTACATAAGAGGATTTCTTCATGATTTCAGATCAGGGAAAGATTTCTTAAATAAGAAACAAAAAGTCTTAAGCATAAAGGAAAAGACTGATGAATTTGATTCACTGAAGTTGAGAACTCTCTTCAAAGAAATGAAAACGTAAACCTTTCAGGACAAGAGATAATAACTGTAACACATTTAACAACTAAGGGTTCATATTTGGAATAAAAACAAAACAAACAAACAAAAACACCTACAAATCAGTTTTTTTAAAAAAAAGCCCCATGGGGGAGGATAAAACAGGCACTTCACAAAAGTAGATATTAAAATGGCCAATTAAAAAAAAAAAGAAACAAAGGCAAGGGTAATCAATCTCATTAGCAATTAAGAAAAAGAAATACTAAAACCACAATAAAATACTATTAAACACCCACCAAAATGGTTAAAATTAAAAAGACTGTTATTACCAAGTTCTGGTATAACGTGAAACAATCCCACTGCTTGTGAGAGTGTAAGCTAGTACAACTACTTTAAAAGTAAGTGCGTGTGTGTGTGTGTGTGTGTGTGTACAGGCACACACACACATATATATACACACATACGCATATACCTACTGTGACAAATTGCAAAAATGGCCCAATTCATCATGCCTCCTACGACAATAGATTCAAGGATGAGAATCAGCACAAAGCCAACTCCCAGACAGCAGAGCTTAATCATATTCCTGCTTTCCCACTTCTCCATCATTTCTAACACCAGCCACTCACACAGTACTCTCTCGCTATCCCTAGCAGGGGCTAGGTCGGATCTTAAAAGTTAAGAGGATGTCGTCCTTGGATTCGTTAATTCTCTGGAATGACTCAAAGAACTCACAGAATATATACTTATGACTACCGGTTTTATTATAGTAAAGGATATAAATCAGAATCATTATAAGGAACAGATGCACAGATTAGTTCTGGAACGGTATCAAATACAGAGCTGCCATGTCTCACATTAGGCACACCATCCTCCCTTCACCAAACAGGAAGCTCTCGGAGCCTTAGTGTACCAGGCTTTTATTGGCCAGTCCTGAATGATAGGTTAAATCATGTCCCCTGAGGCTAGTTGATATCTGCTGCCCAGGTGAGTCTCTTCTGTTCTGGGCAGCCCCACTCACCAGCACAAATCCTCAGCTATGGCCTGAAGTCCCCCACCAAAGCATCCCAGTTACTCCAAGGGTTATTTATCTGGAGTCAAGGACAAAAGCCACCTTACTTAGGGTAACACTAGGTCCTTCACCCCACACTTCCCTATAGACACAACCTTTGAAATGTGGCTCTGAAGCATTTTCCGTCGATAATTATAATCTGTTTCTCCACTCCTTTAATCTGGCCTGGACTTTTGACTTACTTTAGCCAGTAGAATGTGATAAAAATGACAGTGTGCCCGTTTTGAGCCTCAGCCTCAAGAGACCTTGCATGCTTTCATGCTCTCTTTGAATTGCCACCACCATGTGAACAAGCCCAGGCTAGTCTGCTGGATGATAAGAGACATACAGCCCAGTCACCGCAGCCAACAGCCAGTGAATGAAGCCATTCTAAACCAGCTTACCTCCAGCAAACCGCAGAAACATGAACAAGCCCAGCCAAGATGAGCCAAGCTCAGACAGCAAATCACCTAGCTGACCCACGGACTCATAAACAATAATAAATGGTTATTGTTTTAAGCCACTGAGGTTTGGAGTGGTTTGTTATATAGCAGTAACTAACTAACGGTACCAAAATGAAAAAAATAAAATATGTGCTATTGGCTTTGGAACCAAAACAGTGCCCTAAGACTGGAAAAATGATGAGCAAACTCTTAGCAAAAAATGGAAAAATTGTAAGAAAATTGTTATTGGAGGCTGAGAAAATGGGTACCTCTATTATGCAGTGTCACAGATTGAATTGTGTCCCCCCAAAATATGTGTCAACTTGGCTAGGCCAGATTCCCAGTATTGTGTGATTGTCCTTCATTTTGTGATCTGATGCAATTATCCTCCGTTTTGTGATGTGTTGTAAACCCTAACCCTAATGAGGCAGGATTAGGTTATGTTACAGAGGATTAGGTTATGTTTGCTATGTTAATGAGGTAGTATTAGGGTGAGATTCATCACCCTTACTTAAGTCACCACCCTTCCTCAGGTCACAGCTCTGATCTGATGTAAAGGGAGTTTCCCTGGGGTGTGGCCTGCATCTTCTTTTATCTTACAAGAGATAAACAGAGAAAGAAGAGAACAGAAAGAGAGGTGCCTATTACCACCGAGAAAGAAGAGCCGGGAGTGGAGCACATTCTTTGGACTCAGCGTCTGCTCTGAGAACCTCCTAGACCCATGGCAAGACTGATGCCAAGACACATGGAGATCTCCAAGAAACGTCAGGCCCACAGATGTTGAGACAAGAACGTTCCCCCAGAGCCAACAGAGAGAGAGAGAGAGAGAGCCTTCTCCTAGAGCTGGCACCCTGAATTTGAACTTCTAACCTCCTAAACTGTGAGAAAATAAATTTTTGTTTGTTAAAGCTATCCACTTGTGGTATTTCTGTCATAGCATCACTAGATAACTAAGACATGCAGGAACAAAACAATTGGCAAGACCTCCCAAGACTAGGGTCCCCAACACTCTGCTAACTCAGAACTGAAGCTACTCCTGAAGTCCACCTTTCAGCCAAAGATTAGGCAGGCCTATAAACAAACAATAACACATGTGAGGAACGTGTTTCTTAGTTCAATCAAGTATACAAGACCAAATGGGCGACACCTGCCCAAAAGCAAAGACGAGAAGGCAGGGACAGGAAAACTGGACGAATGGACACAGGGAACCCAGGGTGGAAAGGGGGAGTGTGCTGACACATTGAGAGGATTGCAGCCAATGTCATAAAACAATTTGTGTATAAATTTTTGAATGAGAAAACTAATTTGCACTGTAAGCTTTCACCTAAAGCACATTAAAATTTTAAAAAAGAATTTTAAAAAATTGGCAAGACATAAAATGTACTTCAAAAAACATCTGGATTTGTCTGAGATTTCTAGGCAGAATGTTCAAAGTTGGCTGGTTATACCTAGCTGTGTTACGATAAGATAATATGGCAAGAAAGAGGTGAGTTTAACGAAAAAAAAAAAAAAAAAAAAAAACTGGTCAGTTCACTAGCAGAATTTAGAGGGAATATAGAGGGGCCAGGACTTGCTGGGTTGGAAAATATAACTGTTTCTCATCTCCAGTCTCTCCAGCTGGCAAAAGATTTTCCAAATGCAATATAGTCTGGGACTGTAAATTAAATCAAGGGAGTAGCTACAAAACCCTTTACCAAGGCTTCTAAAAGAATTATGGTGGTGCCTAGTAGACCCTCTCACCTAAAGTAGAAGTCTTGAGGAGAGACATGCCTCAAAAACAATTACAGATGTGGCTTGGATTGGAATGGAAGTTGAATGGAAGTCGAGTAAAAGGCCCATAAAATTTTTAAGAGACTTTCACTGGCTAAAGTGCTGCCACCTAAACTAAAAGAACTGAGACTCCTCAAAATTCAAAATGGGGTGTGGGTCCCCAGTTTTTTTCTTTTTAAGAGATACTCTGGAAAATCTGGGCTTCCTTTTCCAATTAGTTGAGGTTGAATTGGGGTCATTTATTTTAACAGGTCATGTGCTTTCTAATTCTCCACAGTCCCCACCTGACGCTGTTATTTTATGCCTGTCTTACTGTATTTGCATATATAACTTTTTTGGGCCTTGTGGGTATTTCAATTTGCTACCCCTAATCTGCAGCAATGCTGAAAACCTCATTTTCTCCAGAACAACTCTCAAATATTTGAAGGACATTTGCGTTATCTCCATTCAGGCTAAATATGCCCCATTTCTTTTTTTTTTCCTCATATTC
>NW_004443983.1:5567917-5570601 GCF_000243295.1 Trichechus manatus latirostris
TTTATTGTACTTTAGATGAAGGTTTACAGAACAAACTAGCTTCTCATTAAACAATTAGTACACACATTGTTTTGTAACACTGGTTACCAACCCCACAACATGCCAACACTCTCCCTTCTCGACCCTGCATTCCCTATTACCAGCTTTCCTGTCCCCTCCTGCCTTCTAGTCCTTGCCCCTGGGCTGGTGCGCCCCTTTAGTCTCATTCTGTTTTATGGGCCTAATACTTGGCTGAAGGGTGAACCTCAGGAGTGACTTCATAATTGAGCTAAAGGGTGTCTGGGGGCCATACAAGGGTCCCCAATTTTCTAAAGATAGGAAGCAGAATGAACATGTTACACAAAGGGCATATTTTCCAATTTCCTCTTTAAAAGTGACTAAGGATGGCTATGGAAAAAGAAGAATGTCCCAGAGAAGAGTCAAGAGATATGGACAACAATGGCAACACTAGGGAATGACATACCAGGGAAACACTCCCAGGGAGTTGAATGGAGGTCTAATTTAGGAATATTCCCTACCACCAGGGTAAGGGGAACCTAGCAACAACTTCCTCATGGGATCCCATAATTGCTACGAACCATAATAACTGCTGTGTGTCTCCCATTCTTTTCCTTTTGGATAGCAGGTTTTATTGCAGTAATCTCATTCCTGTCTCACCATGATACGTTGGGTGTATGGAAAGCAATAAACTTCTTCCTTGTTCCTAGATCTCTGGTACAAGAGGAACCCCATCCCAAGAGCCACCCCATCCCAAGAGCTACATCCAGATTTAATGTAGATGATCCTGGACTGCAACTGCGATACCATGATTGAATAAGACTTTTGGGAGTCTTGGGAGGAGGTGGATATGATTTGCGTGTAGAAAGGATGTGATTATTTGGGGCTAAAGAGCAGGCTGTGGTAGACTAATGGCAAAAACGGCCCAGATTCTTCATCCTTCCTTGTATCTATGTCCTTTGAAACATAACTTTGTAGCCACCTGTCATCATTGTAGTACCTGCCATCACGTGGTGGACTCTATTTCCCCACTCCTTAAATCTGAGGTGACCTTGAATGTTGGTTTTGTCAACCAAATGTGATGAAATGACAGTGTGCCCTCTCTTTGAACTTTACCACTACCACTACCATGAACAAGCCCAGGCTACTTGCTGGATGATGAGGGAAATCTGTTCTGTATTTACTATATACCAATGCCACCTTCAAAGTCTTTCACTTTACTCTCTATTGTCTGTCAAAAATGTAATAAAGAGTTATTTCTGAGCTGGACTGTAGAGATCGCTTTAACTTAAACCCTCTATTTGTACATGAAAGCCCAAAGATCAGAGAGGTGAAATGTTTTGTTCCTGGGCACCCAGCTTTCTAGGAACAAAATTTAAGTCCTCTGTAAGCACCCTCTACCATGTTACTATTAGCATAAAAAAAAAAAGGAACCTTTAGTCAGAACTTTTTAAAATATAATCAATTAAATGTTCTCATAATTTTAAGGATCTTAATTTGTTAAGATAACTGACTTTCATCATTTATTCTTATATTAATGAATGTGATATGTTTTAATGGTTTGAAATGAAGAAAAATTAATGAACAATTAATACTACTAATATAAATACAGGCAAATGCCAAGCGTTTCCACGAGAGTGGAAACCATAAGCGACAGTCATATCTGAATCTAAATCCAATTAAACTAGCCTGGCTGGTAGCAACAGAACTGACTCAGTGTATCTGGAAGAAAAAAGCAACCATTTTAGATTTAGAATTCTTCGAATTCGGCACTCATTAGGTGAATATAGGTACTTATGTTTTCTCTTGCTCTCTATTTAAAAACTAGCACTTGCCACCCATATTATCTTATCTCTTCCTTTTTTCACTAGAACACACGGATGTCTGTTTATCTGTAAAAGTTTTACAAGAATAGATTTATCTAACAAATACAGAATACCAATGAGTTAACATTTAAGAACCTTTTCTCTCTCCTAACAGGCTCTGATCCTAGAAATCAGTAGGAGATTGGTAATAGGAGGAGACTTTCTTACTGAACTCAGGAGTACTTTTAAATTCTAAGAAATGAGAGAGAATTTGAAGATTCTGAAGTCATAAATAAGAAAAACATCAGAGGGACAAAGCACAAACAATACAAATCATCAGTTAATACAGTGGAGTGACATGATTTTTAATTTATATGAATTTAACTGTACATTTTGAAAAACAGAGATAGAATAACTAAATAATGTAAGCACTTAAGTCCACCATTTCTCTAAGTGAGTGTAAGCCCTACAGTATGAGATGGAAAATGTGAATCTGCCGTTTCCTCAGTCAATGCTAGCTCTGATGTGTGCCAAGGGTAAGTCTAGTGTTAAAAGATATACATACATGTACTCTAAATGCTCAATAAACAAACAGCGAGCTGATGAAGAAAAATAATATGGCTGTACAGGACTTATTTAGAAATGTTACATTGGGATCCAATGTGGTATTCTCCCAAGGGACTTTCCCCCAAGAATAGTCTTGTCACTATGAAATTATCACTATCTGCCAGATGTTAGACCCTAAATCACATACCTCCGTTAAGATGAGATTCTACTGTACCTAAAAAAGGTCATAGTTCTTTTTAATACTAATGTATAAAAACAAAAATGAGGAGTGTCATGGTTTGAATTATGTCCCCCAAAAAATGTGTGTATCAATTT
>NW_004443983.1:5572336-5597118 GCF_000243295.1 Trichechus manatus latirostris
CCTTCCCCTGGAGCTGACCCCCTGAATTTGGACTTTCAGCCTACTTTAACTGTGAGGAAATAAACTTCTCTTCGTTAAAACCATCCACTTGTGGTATTTCTGTTGTAGCAGCACTAGATGACTAAGACAAGGAGTTTTGTGGGAGAGGTTGGCAGAAATAAGAATTAGGGAAAAACCATACAGGACCAATAAAGACAGGATTTGAGTGTAAATTTGGGTCAACTTGTTATATGAATCACTTATTGTATATTAATAAATTATAAACTAAGTCTTACCTAAACTATCTGAAAGAATTTTTAAATCAGAGCTTGAAAAATTACCTGAAACATCTAGTAAACCAAACTTCCCCAAGAGGAAAGGTCTGTTAAGGCAGGTAGAAAGCACTCAGACAACAGGTCATGTTTGTCTTCCAATTACCTGCCCTCTGTCAGTCAACAGGTGGAGACACACTGGTCAGGAAACAGTTATACTTTTACACAAAAGCAGTTTAAGAATATGCAAGTCACTGCTGTTATTGTTAGATCACTAACAATAAGCTGCCAAGTACAAATTTCAAGCTCTAAATTCATTATGAAGGCATTCTACATTCCACCATCAATTAAATAATTGCCGGGTAATACAGAGAGATAACTAGGTAAAAAAACAAAACAAAACAAAACAAAAACAAAATATTTTACAATTTCTACTTCTTCCATTTCTAAAGGAAATTATGCTTCCAAGCCTAAGTCACATCCTAGAGCTGACTGATAATGATAATGGTTGCAGTCTACATTGTGGTTAACCAACACGGTAGCTTGACACTAAGTGAATGCTGGGAACTCCATTCTCCCCAGACACTGCCTGGCTGCCCCAGGGTTTAAAAGGTCAATCAATATCCCAGCTGATCAGTTACCTATTTACACCTGAGTTCAGTAGCTTATGTTCTGGAAACATCCAGTACACAGTCTATTTTTACTCCTAAAAATTCTCATTTCTCTAGTTCTACACGGACTCCATTAACCAAGAAGCCCATTGGAAAAGAACAGGAAAGATTCTCAATCCAATGCCCTATCAGGTTACTCTCTTACTCTTCACATATGGCAAATGGAAAATAAATCACCCACCTTCAGGGAAGTTCCATGGCTATTATAACAAAATATTTAAGTGCAAGATAATACCATATGTTGTTGTTATTAGGTGCTATTGAGTCAGTTCCTACTCATAGCAACCATATGTACAACAGAACAAAATGCCGCCCGGTCCTGCGCCATCCTCACAATGATTGCAATGTTTGAGCCCATTGTTGCAGCCACTGTGTCAATCCATATCATTGAGGGTCTTCCTCTTTTTCACTGACCCTCTACTCTACCAAGCATGATGTCCTTCTCCAAGGACTGGTCCCTCTTGATAACATGTCCAAAGAACGTGCAACAACGTCTCGCCATCCTCGTTGCTAAGAAGCATTCTGGCTGTACTTCTTCCAAAACATGTTTGTTCATTCTTCCGGCAGTCCATGGTATATTCAATATTCTTTCCCAACACCATAATTCAAAGGCATCAACTCTTCTTCAGTCTTCCTTACGCACTGTCCAGCTTTTGCATGCATATGAGGCAACTGGAAATACCATGGCTTGGGTTAGGCGCACCTTAGTCCTCAAAGTGACATCTTTACTTTTTAACACTTAAAAGAGGTCTTTTGCAGCAGATTTGCCCAATGCAATACATCATTTGATTTCCTGACTGCTGCTTCCATGGGCGTTGATTGCGGATCCAAGTAAAATGAAATCCTTGACAAATTCAACATTTTCTCCATTTATCATGATACTGCTTACTGGTCCAGTCGTGAGGATTTCTGTTTTATGTTGAAGTGTAATCCATACTGAAGGCTGTAGTCTTTCATCTTCATCGGCAAGTGCTTCAACTCCTCTTCACTTTTAGCAAACAAAGTTGTGTCATCCACATATTACAGGTTGTTAATGTGTCTTCCTCTAATCCTGATGCCACGTTCTTCTTCATGGAGTCCAGCTTCTCAGATTATTCACTCAGCATACAGACTACCTATGGTGAAAAGATACAACCCTGATGCACACCTTTCCTGATTTTAAACCACACAGTATGCCCTTGTTCTGTCTGAACAACTGCCTTTTGCTCTATGTACAGGTTCCACATGAGCACAATTCTGGAATTCCTGTTTCTTCTCAATGTTATCCATAATTGTGATGATCCACGCAGTCGAATGTCTTTGCATAGTCAGTAAAACACATATTTTAAATACCACGTGGAGTACGAGAACAGGGTTTACTGAACCAACCATGGACCTCACTTAAGACACGTGGGCAAAGTAATCATTATAGCAGTATGATGGCTACTTTATTAGGTTAATGCATTATTTTCAGTCTTTCTGAGCCAATAAAAGAAGTGGCTCACTGTTTATTAATGTCAAGGGTCCAATGGGATAGAAGATAAAGTACACAGAATAACTCTTGTCACATATATGTGCTCAATAAACATGGTTATGTTGTGTGCATTGCAGCTATTGACACACTCAGCTTTGATCGGCCCAACCACCTAGCCTGACTAGAATTCAAAAATAGAGATGGCAGCACTTACAGAAAAGGCAATAAGGTATCTCAACCACCTGCAAATTTTATATAATATTATGAAGAAGTTAGACACCCCCTCAGCCTCCAAATGACCCTGATCTACATTAACTGATCCAAGGCAACTATGGGTTTGCTTCCTGGCATAAATACAATGTCACAGGAAATGACATGGGAAATATTTTGTTTAGGAATTACTTCTATTAGGATCCATTTTATATTGTATTTTTAAATTTGTTTTGTATCCTAACCTCCACAATATTTCCTCATCTTCAAAGATTACCACTCTTAAGAAACATAAAACCAAATTATATGAGATTAAGTAATACTTTATTCATAAAGGGTATATCTGCCATAGAGAGAAGCATAAATACACTCTTAGGTGGCAACAATCTTATCATTAAATAGTTATCACTATGCCAATCTAAAATATCTAAGGAGTTGACTATTATGTAACTTATAAGTAACTGGATACACTATGCTCACTCTCAAAATTAAGACATCTGAAAAGTACTGCAGTCATCTGTCCACAGCAAAACAAGGCTTAATAAATTTAAACAGTTCAAACTAATCTAGGCACTTGTTTGCCATTTTCATATTTTATTATATTTAGAATCAAAATAGGGTGAAACACATTACAATAAAAAAAAAAGTAGATGAATTCCCAAATTAATAGGGGGGTGAAAATGTGACCAACCTATCTTTCACATGAGGTAGAACAACTTTTGCTTTTTCATTTGGAAATAAGACCATGCTGACAACACCAAACGCTGGCAAGGATGTGAAGCAACAGGAACCCCCATTCACTGCTGGTGGGAATGCAAAATGGTATAGCCTGTTCTAGCAGTTTCTTATAAAGCTAAACATAGGCTTACCATACTCCTAGGTGTTCACTCAAATGAGTTGAAAACATATATCCATATAGAAATCTGCACACAAATGTTTAGAGAAGCTTTATTTATAATTGCCAAAAATTGAAAGCCACTAAGAAATCCTCCAATAGGTGAATGGATAAACAAACTGTGGTACGTCCATACAACAGAGTATTATTCAGCAAAAAAAAGACATGGAAGAATCTTAAATATATATTGCTAAGTGAAAGAAGCCAGTCTGAAAAAGCCACATACTATCTAATTGCAACTATATGGCATTTTAGAAAAGGCAAAACTATAGAGACAGCAAAACAATCAGTGGTTGACAAGGGCTAAGAGGGAGGGGAGACAGATGAATAGGGATGAACAGGTGAAGCATAGGGCATTTTTAGGGCAGTGAAACTACTCTGTATGATACTGTAATCCTGGACACATGACATTATGCATTTGTCAAAACCCTCAGGACTGTACAAAGAGTGAACCATAATGCAATCTATGGGCTTTAGTTAATAATAATGCATCAATATTAGTTCATCAATTGTTAACAAATGTGCCACAGGATGCAAGATGTTAATAATAGGAGAAATAGTGTGTAGGAGGAAGAAAGGATATGTGGGAACCCTCTGTACTTTCTGTACAATTTTCTTGTAAACCTAAAACTTCTCTAAAAAAAAAAAGTCTATTAAAAAAAAGACGATGCTGTAACTAGCAGCACATTTTTATTAGAGTATTTCTTCTCTTATTAGCATTAACAATGAAATGACATCCTCCTCCTCTCTTAACAACAACAACAAAATGATTACGGTATTCCTCTTGAAAGGGTTGTTTTGAGACTCACTATCTGTAAAGAACTTTGAGCCCTGAAGCTAAAAGCTGTTAAGTAAATACAAAGTATTATAATTGAAGATGTTGATATGAAAGCAAGATGATTTCATATAATAGAAAACTAAGTCTATAATTGGCACATTGCCATACTAGCCTGGTGGATTTCTTCTTTCAGAGCACATACTCTATGAAAGGTCATTGTGGGTGAAAACAGAGGCCAAAAATCCCACAGGGAGTTCAAGTAGCCTACAATGCAATATTAGTAATTAAGGAAGTAATATTCTTCCTCTATATTCATTTGGGAATCATTTCTACTAATTAGGAGAAAAGCAGCAGTAGTTTTTTAAAAGTGATGGTTACAGACAGCTCAGTCTCAATTCTAGTAGCCTGGTTACAAAGCAGAATAATATACCACTGAACAATATTTTTTTTATTATAATGATAAACACACACCAAAACATACAGCAAATCATCAATTCTACATGTACAATTCAGTAACATTGATTATATTCTTCAAGTTGTGCAACCATTCTCGCTATCCCTTTCCAAATTATCCCACCACCATTAACATACGGTCAATGCACTCCCTATTCTCCACCACCCCGCCCCCCACCTCTGGTAACTACTAATAACTTATGGTTTCTACATATTTTCTTATTTCATATAAGTGATATATAGTATTTGTCCTTTTGTGACTAACTCATTTCACTCAGCATAATGTCCTCTAGGTTCATCCATGCCATGGCATGCATCAGGACTTCATTCTTTCTGGCTGAGTAACAGTCCATTGTATGCATATACCACATTTTGTTTATCTATTCATCAGTTTATGGACATTTCAGTTGTTTCCACCTTTTGGTGACTGTGAATAGTGAAGCAATGAACACTGGTATACATATGTCTGTTCACATCACTGCTTTCAGGTCTTTTGGGTATATACCTAAGAGTGGAATTGCTGGGTCATATGGTAATTCTACTGAATGATATATTTTTTTTTAAAGAGCAAACTATTAGATGAGCAACCAAGCCAGTATTCAACTATTTTCCAAATTAATATTTTCCTAAAAAAATATTTTCCAGAATAATTGTGTTCCTAACGTAATGTTAAAACGATAGCATTACAAATGCAAATTCAATTAATATTAACATTAGGTGCCTACTATGTGAGAGTCATCGTAATAGGCATTAAACAGATATCACCTATCAACAATCCTATGACGAAGGTATTTCTAGCCACATTTTCAAATTGGGAAATGTGCCTCAGAATGATTCAGTCCAAGAATTTAAACTCAGTCTTCTTACTCCAAGTCCAGTATTTCCTCCTTTACTGTCAGGCTGGCTTCTTGTCTGGCTGTTAACTTACAGATCACTGAATCTTACCAGGCCTGATTTTCTCATCAGTAAACTTAGAGAGCTGAAGGATTTCTGAAGTCTCTTTTGCCTGGAAAATTTCATAAGCCTTTGTTCATTCCATAAATTCTATTCTTTTTTATTGCCTAGAATTACAAGTGAGTTGTTCTGGGGTATTTATGGTGTTGCCCTCACCAAGGAAGTGGCAGCATTTTAAATTTGGATAAAATAACCCTTTTAAGTTGTATGGACTGGAACTCTTCAACATAAAAGGAGGTATGTCTAAAAGAAGATGCATTTCTATTTCATCATAAACAAGAGAGGAAGGGAAAGGTTAGAAGGGGAGGGAGCAATATCTCTTGGTTTGAGAACTTCATGAATTCATAAGCATATACACAGTTTTAGAAGACATTCCAAACTATATGTCCAAACATGTTAATCCCTGGAAAAGGCTGTTAACCCTGCAATAATAAGCTGTGAACCCTGCAATAAAAAATAACTACCTTCGCAGTTACCAGAATTCTTTCTAACAGGATTTATATGGACAGCATTTCCAAGATTTACATTCCTGACTTTAATTAGCCAACATGTTAGTATCTATCAGATGGTTTAAATATAGATTTAAAACCAAATGTATTGCTGAAGAATTAGTAGAAGGAAAAACACATATTTACCAAAAGAGAAATAAGGAAAGAAGATGACACACAAATAACAGAATACTATACAGCTACTTAAAATGATGTTGCTGAGAAGTTCATTTATTTACACTGAAAGATGTTCACAATATAATGGTCTATGAGGGGGGAAAAAATCTAACAATAGATAGATTTGGAAAGACACTATATAGCAATTAAATATGTCTTTCAAAAATTATTATCCCTAGCAGGGGGATATCAGGTGAATTTTATTTTCTTATATTTTCTATAATGTAAATTACTTGTGCAATTTTAGAAAAGAATAAAAGATAAAACCAATATCCCTTGAAAATGAAATTTATGAACAAAATATTTCTTTCTATAAATTTACTTAACATTACTTTTCTTCTCTGTCCAGTATACGTAATTTGTCAGCTATATGCTGTGATTAATCGTAACAATCACAACAGCACAGTTATTGAGTACAAGCAAAATTTATATAAACTCCAGATAATATCAACAAAACAATTTTTAAAAACACAAAATATTTATGGAGTACTTTGTTTTGGTTTACAGTGACAGAAAAATTGCAATGATTAAGGGTAGGGTTGCACAGCTGATTACTTTCAGTGTTGTCAATAAGCTGTACACCTGTAAAAAGTTGAATTGGCAAAAGTCGTGTGATACATATTATTTCCAACAATGACTTAAAAAAAAAAGTTCCTGAGGCTGCTTATGTACAACCAAAAACCTCATGGATTTGGTTCCTTGGTTTGGAAGTTTAGGGTCATGGTTTCACAGGATATTCCAGTTAATAGGCCTAGTAACATGTTTAGTGCTTCTGTTCTACATTCTAGTTTGTTGCATAGTGCGTGGGGTGTTAAATACTTGCAAGCAGCCATCCAAAGCACAACACTTGGTCTTTATTCACCTGGAGCAACAGAAGAAGAAGAAGAAGAGTCAGGGATAGGAGGAGGAAAAGGAATATGTGGCTAATTGCCTCCATGAACAACTGCCTCCTTTGCCAAGAGACCAGAAGAACTGAATGGTGTCTGGCTACCATTAGAAAACACTTTGATCATAGATTCCACAGAAGAATCCTGATCAAAAGAGGGGAACATGCAGAATAGAATTTCAAATTCTCATGGACTCCAGACTTTCTGGAGTCCTGGAGGCTGGATGAATCCCTGAAATGATTGCCCTGAGATAAGCCTTAAACCTTAAACAAAAAATATCCCCTGAAGTCTTCTTAAAACCGAACAGTAGTTTAACTTAACTAGTAAAAACAGTCTGCCTTGAGCACTGTGCTCTTTTAAGAATGATCTACATGTGATAGATTGACAACAGAAACTTGAAAGATTAGATAGGAACCTTAGAGGGCAGTGAGTTTACGTCTATGAGGGAACAAGTCAGAAAAGAACGGTTACCCTCAGAAAATTTAATCAAAGTCACTGAATTGTACATGTAGGAACTGTTGAATTGGTCTATGTTTTGCTGTGTATAATCTCAACAACAAAATAAATAAAAACACAAAATATGACATTTAAAAAATTTGCAAATAGTTTATTTCATTGATTGTACATGTTGTTAGGTGCCATCGAGTCAGTTCCAACTCACAGCAACACTATGTACAACAGAATGAAACACTGACCGTCTTGCGCCATCCTCACTATGGTTGCTATGTTTGAGCCCACTGTTGCAGCCACTGTGTCAATCCATCTCGTTGAAGGTCTTCCTCTTTTTTGCTGACCCTCTACTTTACCAGGCGTGATGCCCTTCTCCAGGGACTGGTCCCTCCTGATAACATGTCCAAAGTACATGAGACGAAGCCTTGCCATCCTTGCTTCTAAGGAACATTCTGGCTGTACTTCTTCCAAGACAGATTTGTTTGTTCTTCTGGCAGTCCATGGCATGTTCAATATTCTTCACCAACACCATAATTCAAAGGCATCAATTCTTCTTCAGTCTTTATTCACTGCCCAGCTTTTGTATGCATATGAGGCAAGTGAAAATACTATGGCTTGGGTTAGGTGCACATTAGTCCTCAAAGTGACATCTTTGCTTCGATTATACATAGGGATCAAAATTTCTCTGAAAGAAGCAAGTTATCAGAGTTTGTAAAAATTAAGATTATGTTAATGCTGTCTCTTCTTTTTGCTAGTAGCAAAGGGCAAGATAAATGGTAAGATAAAGCACAACACTGCTCCAACAATCCATGTCCAATCAAGAAGTAGCCACTGGCTACACATTAAGGACTCCTATATAGACCACTTTAGTTTCCAAGCTGATGGAAGAGGGTTCAGAGCAGACCTGACACCAGGTTTTAGTGGATCCACTTCCTCATCTTAAAGAATATACTACAAACCTGACCAAGCAAGAGAGGTCTCAAGATTAAAGTAAAAGCTCCCTGAGTGATCCTGGAACTAATGTGCCTTACCTATGCCTCCTCTATACACAAACTACTCTAGGGGGACTATGGCTAGCATTCCAGTTCTCTCTTCCATCAGTTTCTCACTCTCCACCAACCCTCCACCCGCCACCAGCATGTCCTCACTTTCCACCAGACCCAATTTAGTTTCTATAGTTAATCACTAAAATCACTCCCTTGTATACACAGCCAACCCCCTTGTCCCTCTCACCCTTCACACCTGGCAAAGAAGAAATTCTGATTAAACTCAATTTTCCACCTACTCCACATCTGCACCAGAACAACTAAAATGGACGAAAACGTACAACCTTCTCATAGCTCATTTCAAATTCACGGTCACAAATTTCAAATGGGCAAATCAGCACTGTTCAATAACAGTGTTAAATACCATAAAATAACTAGTTTGTTGATTTTCCCAATCTCCAAAATGACTATCCCACACTTTGTTGTCTCTTCTCAAACCTCTTAGGCCTTTCCAGTCTCCCTGGCTGATGACTGCATTGAAAAAACAGAAGCAATCAGACACTTAAAACCTTCTCTTCCCAAAACCAAAATTACCTACACCTAACCCACACTCTTCTTTCTCTCCTTTTATGACAGATGACATGTCCCCAATCCCAACAAAGTCCAACCTTCCATTTGTGCTGTGGATCTTGTATCTTCTCACCATCTCAAGGAAATTATATCCCTCTCCTCCCTGCATCATCAATTGCTCCCCCACTGGATCTATGGTATCAGCATATAAACCTCCTCTAATATATCCAACCACTTAATTCACATTCCCCCATAGCTACTGTCCTATTTCTCTGCTTCTTGAAACAGTTGTCTACATAGTTGTTTCCACTTTGTCTCCTTGTATTCTTTCCCCAGTGTACACTAGTCAGGCTCCTTTATCTTCCTGTCCATTGAGGTTACAACTGTCAAGGTCATCAGAGAACTCCATTTTCCCAAACCCAACTGTCACATGACTGTTTTTGTCTTTCCTGACCTCTCAACAGCATTCAATACTGTCCTCCATCTTGTAACATTTCCTTCTCCTGCCCCACACAGTAATGACCGACGACTTCCATGTCACTAAATTCATTTTTTACTGCCATATAGTGATTATAAGTGTAGGCTTTGGAATCAGAAAGACTCCATCACTTTCTCATACCCAATTTAGGGCAAGATACTTAATGAATGAGCCTCAGCTTCTTTATCTACAAATAAGGAAAACACTAGTACCTAACTCACAGCTATGAGGGTTAAATTAGTACCCCTTGCCCTTCTCTCTTGCCCCTCCCCTTGCACCATTTATCACTTAGCAGCATTTAACACAATTCACCTTCAAGAAATTCTCTTTTGTTTTGCCTTCTTCCCAATCACCATCATAACCAACCAGTTGCTGTCGAGTCGAATCTGACTCATGGTGACCCCATGTGTGTCAGAGCAGAACTGTGCTCCACAGGGCTTTCAAAGGCTGCTTTTTCAGAAGTAGATTATCAGGCCTTTCTTTGGAGGAGCCTCTGGGTGGGCTTGAACCTCCAAATTTTCAGTTAGCAGCTGAGCACATTAACCATTTGCACCACCCAGGGACTCCTCCCCTAACTCTACTAACCTTTTAAATGTAGGTGTTCATACAGTTCTATACTCTCTCCCTAAGCAATCTGTTCCACGCTCATAATTGAAACTATAATCTAAATTTCCATGATGTTCAAATCTCAATTTCTAGTCTATAATTTTTTCCCAAGCCCCACGCTTATATATATAACTGCCAACCAGACATTAATCATCTGAACATCTCAGGTACCTCATACTCAAGATGCCCGAAGATAAACCTTTTTCACATACTAATTCCTCCACCTGGAATAACTCCCCTGCCTGTCTCAGTCTCTAACTCTTTGCTGGCAGTTTCCATAGCTCCATGTACTACCTATTTTGTAACAGTCACTACACTTACATTTACCGGCTTAAAATACGTATTTCCTGTTAGATGATGAGCTCTATGATGGAAAATAAAACTCTATATCACTAACACCTTGCCCAGTATCTCACACATAGCAAATATTTAATAATGTTTCTTGAACTGAACTCAAACTTTTAAAAAAGTTATTGTTTAGTTGTTTACTGCTAAGTAACTTAACACTTTTATTTCAAAATGCTTAAATCACTCATTTCCATTATTGTCACTTCTAATCCACAAAAATATATCAAAGTGTAAAAGTATTTCTAAACATACTCTGAGGAATTCTACAATTATCAGATACCTCTGGATTACAAAAATTACAATAATAAATAATATACATGTATTTGAGTTTGAAGTCTCATGGGTCTAGAAGCTAGAAAAGACAAGTAAAGGTAATACTGTCTGTCTTACTTTGGAATGTTTATAAAAAATTAGTAAAAAGATAATGTTTTAATTCTGAAATGCATGAACTTTCTGGAATAATTTTTAAAAGGACTTTTTTCTGCAGGACTCTTATCATTTTCTACACAGGAATAAAATACTAAATTCTATCAAAGTAATTGTGTATTAATTTTTTGTTCATTTTTAACTCATCAAAAAAAGTAGTATAACAGTACATTAATTAACTAATGTTTTTATTAGCTTACATAGTCTTGTCATGGATAAATGTAGACTTTCCTTTAGGCAGTCTAAACTGTGGAAAAAACTTACACATGCACACATACATAGGTGTGTTCACTCGGTGATAATTCAATGAGCTATACATACGTGATTTGAAAACTTTAATGTACTTCAAAAAATCAGATTATTTTTTAAAAGTCACATCAATTATAAAACTAAAAATATATATATACTAAATTGAGGAATGAAGTTTCTTACCTAGAAAACATCATAGCTTGAAGGATATGACCATTCAGAAACTGATCACAATAAAAAACAATACAAAATAAAATTAGGAATCAAAAACTAGAATCACAAAGCCTTAGAGTATTTAAATAAATTTGATTCCCAAAGAAACAGGCTTTGTTTTTAAAATATCCAGGCAATAAATACAAGAGTTCCTTCTATTTTCTGTACCTAGTAGAGTATTTGATCAGATTGCTTTTACACATTCCATGATAAAACACATACAACAAAAGTTTAATTTGAACACTGATGGAATAAAAAATTATAAAAGAGCGGGCTCTATGATATTACAAATAATCTAGGCTTTTCATTGGTGTCCTAGAATTATCCAAAGTAACTAAGTAGTCATCAAAGAACCTGTTTATGAGATGGTAGTATTACACCTTTCTCTGGAAGCTATCAAATCCTTTTAATGCAACCTTTGAGCTTCTATGAGTGTGTTCCCAAAATTATTTTCGAAAGCCATTTGGTCAACTATAGGAAGATCATTTATGGGTTTATAACCTTTTACTCAGTAATTATATTCTTAGGAAATAACTTTAAATACTGAGGAAGTTTTATTCGTTTATCATTCATTCATCATTCAATATGTTTGCTGAGTACCTACTAAATAGATATTCTCAAAGATGTTCATCACAATACATTATATTAGGAAAATTATGGAAACAATCTTACTATCTGACAATGGAGGAATAGTATGTTAAAGTCAAAATATGATGCACCCATTTAACGTATTAGTGATGAGTTTGAAAACACAGAAAAGCATTTTCACAGAGTTAAGTGAAATAAGCAGAATATAAAATCAAACCAGCCATCTGATCATATGGGGAAAAAAAGTATGCACACACACACACACACACAAAAAAAAAAAAAAAAAAAACCACTGAAATAAAATACATCAAATATTTTGGCTGCATCTGGCAACAAGTCTATGAGTGCACCACCCCATATTTATTATTTTCAAGTTTTCTATAATAAGCATATACAGCTTAGGGAATTAAAAAAGCCATTAAAAAAAAAAAAAGACAAGTAATATTCAACAACCACACTTGGGAAGAAAAACCACTGACCTGTCTTAAAAATTTCTTGACACTAACTAACCAGCCTAATGGCACAAATGAGAGTTGTTACCTTCACACAGAACTGCTACAGACAAAGCTTACTTTATAAAATTACTGATCACAATAAGCGGATAAAAAGTCCAAAAACTTTATAGAATTCCTCTTCAGCCCACAAGACACAATACTGTAGAAAAAGGAATAATTACTATTTATTGAAAAAAAAAAAATCTCTGATTGATGAATGAGATTGTCTTCTCACAGCCATATCTACTACTGAACAATAATAAAATTTGAATTCTTTTTCCTAAACCACATAAGAATACTTTGTTATTTTTTTTTAAATGAACTATAAGTTAACAGATAGATGAGCATAAACAACTGAAAGGTCATACAGCAAAACAAACAGTGTTATGGGTATTGAAATTATACTTGATTTTAATTTACTTTTTTCTATATTTCCCAAAATTTCCACCATAAAAATGTACAACTGCTGTAATACAGAAAAATAAACTTAAATTATCTAGGGAATATACTGTAGTACACCCACATACAGATTAAAGTACTAAAACTACAACATCTGGAAAATCCAGACCAGCTCATCAGAACAGCTCAGAAAAATCTGATAACCAGTCAATACTAACATCACTTTTAAGGAGACTAAAATATTTTAAACTTCTATAACAAGAATTTAAGTAACAAATGATTTTAAGTAACAAATATATATTTCTCTTTCTCACTGAGAAATCTGTCATAAATAAGATCTAGGAATGTATTTTGTTTTTCAGTGATAAAGCCTATTTCTTTGTTCATAAGACATCAACACTGATGATGTCATACAGCCCTTAAAACAAGATTTGTTAATAAATGCACCCTCTGTTAAATAAACTGACCTGAAAATATCCAAATATATGACTACATGTCCTGTATAAAAGTGTATGTTAGTGTTAGTGTCTCTCGTTTGGCTAAAATTATAAAATTATTTCAACTGAATCAAATAAAAGGAATAGAGGAAAGGAAATTTAGAATCTAGATAACTATAATCTTCTGAAGAACAAAAAATAAAAATCAACCACTGAATCTCAGAAGAGCTTTCAGCATCCTACAACATATGCACATATTATAGGATCAACTGCTCAACTATTAAACAGACAAAATAAACCAATATTTTATCTATGAATACAGCATACAATGCAAATAAAACTGCCTAGTTTCAAAACCTAGCTCTGATGTTTATTAGTTGCATAACCTGAAAAAATTGCTTAACTTCTATGTGCTTCTATTTCTCCATCTTTCTATAAAATGGGAAGAATAATAATTCTTACCTGGAAAAGATGTTTTAAAGATTAAACAAGGTAATATATCCAGTTCTAAAAAAAAAAGCTTTCTTTTTCCTTTTTCCAACTCAAAATAGAATTTGTCATAAATTTTGGAAATAAAAATGAAGACCTCTAACTAAAGAAACTGGTGTTAAAAAGTCCTAAATTCACTCAAAATCATAATTATTTGTCCATAAAGTACCTTCTACAACCTGAGTATGACCCACTTAACATTAAGATAACAGAAATTTTTGTTGTCAAGGTGATTTTATTGCAGTTGGTCAAAAAATAAAAAATGGAATGGGATACTGCCTTAAAAGACGTACAAAATATTTTGATGTTGTTAGGTGCTATCAAGTCACTTCCGACTCACAGCAACTGTATTACAACAGAATGAAACACTGCCCAGTCCTGCGCCAACCCTCACAATCATTGCTATGTTGAGCCCATTGTTGCAGCCACTGTGTCAATCCATCTCGTTAACGGTATTTTTCTTTTTCACTGACCATCTACTTTAAGGAGCATGATGTCCTTTCAGGCGCTGGTCCCTCCTGATTAACATGTCCAAAGTACATGAGACGAAGTCTCGTCATCCTTGTTTCTAAGGAGCATTCTGACTATACTTCTTCCGGGACAGACTTGTTTGTTCTTCTGGCAGTCCACAGTATATGCAACACATTTCGTCAACACCATAAATCAAAGGCATCAATTCTTCTTCAACCTTCCTTATGCATTGTCCAGCTTTCGCATGCATATGAGGCAACTGAAAATACTATGGCTTGGGTGAGGCACACCTTAGTCCTCAAGGTGACAGCTTTGCTTTTTAATACTTTAAAGAGGTCTTTCGCAGCAAATTTGCCCAATGCAATGCATCCTTTGATTTCTTTACCGCTGCTTCCATGGGCATTGATTGCGGATCCAAGTAAAACGTAATCCTTGACAACTTCAGTCTTTTCTCTGTTTATCATGATGTTTATTGGTCCAGTTGTGAGGATTTTTGTTTTCTTTATGTTGAAGTGTAATCCATACTGAAAGCTGTAGTCTTTGATCTTCATCAGTAACTGCATCAAGTCCTCTTCACTTTCAGCAAGCAAGGTTATGTCATCTGCAAATCAAAGGTGGTTAATGAGTCTTCCCCCAACCCTGACGCTGCATCCTTCTTCATATAGTACAGCTTCTTGGATTATTTGCTCAGCATACAGATTGAATACCTATGGTGAAAGGATACAACCCTGATGTACACCTCTCCTGATTTTAAAACATGCAGTATCCCCTTGTTCTGTTTGAACAACTGCCTCTTGGTCTATGTACAGGTTCCTCATGAGAACAATTAAGTGTTCTGGAACTGCCATTCTTCACAATGGTATCCATAATTTGTTATAATACATACAGTCACATGCCTTTGTGTAGTCAATAAAACACAGGTCAATATCTTTCTAGTATTCTCCGCTTTCAGCCAAGATCCATCTGACATCAGCAATGATATCCCTCATTCCATGTCCTCTTCTGAATCTGGCTTGAATTTCTGGCAGTTCCCTGCTGATGTACCGCTAAAACGGTTTTTGAATAATCTTCAGCATTATTTTACATGCACGTGATATTAACGATAATTGTTCGATAATTTCCTCTTTCTGTTGGATCACCTTTCTTTGGAATGAGCACGAATATGGATCTCTTCCATTCTACTGGCCACGCAGCTGTCTTCCAAATTTCCTGACATAGATAAGTGAGCATTTTTAGTGCTGCATGCGTTTGCTGAAACATCTCAGCTGGTGTTCTGTCAATCCCTGGAGCACTGTTTTTCACCAGTGCCTTCAGTGCAGCTTGGACTTCTTCCTTCAGTACCACTGGTTCTTGATCATATGCTACCTCCTGAAATGGCTGAACATCGACCAAATCTTTTTGGTACAGTGTCTCTGTGTATCCCTTTCATCTTCTTTTGAGGCTTCCTGTGTTGTTCAATTTTTTACCAATAAAATCCTTCAATACTGCAACTCAAAGCTTGAATTTTTTCTTCAGCTCTTTCAGCTTGAGGAATGCCAAGCATGTTCTTCCCTTTTGGTTTTCTAATTCCAGGTCTTTCCACATTTCATTATAACACTTTGCTTTGTTTTCTTGAGCCACCCTTTGAAATCTTTTGTACAACTCTTTCACTTCATCGTTTCTTCCATTTACTTTAGCTATTCTATGTTTAAGAGCAAATTTCAGAGTCTAATTCTGATATCCATTTTGGTGTTTTTTTTCTTCTCTGTATGATGTTCTTGGTGTCATCCTACAACTCGTCTGGTATTCAGTTATTAGAGTTCAATGCATCAAATCTATTCTTAAGATGGTCTCTAAATTCAGGTGGGGTATACTCAAGGTCATACTTCAGCTCTCGGGGACTTGTTTTAATTTTCTCCATGTTGTATATGAGCAACTGCAGTTGGTCAAAGTTGTATATGAGCAACTGATGGTCTGTTCAGCAGCTGGCCCCGGCCTTGTTCTGACTGATGATACTGAGTTTTTCCATCATCTCTTTCCACAGATGTAGTCAGTTTGATTCCTGTGTTTTCCATCCGGCAAGATCCATGTGTACAGTCACTGTTTATGTTGTTGAAAAAAGGTATTTACAATGAATAAGTCGTTGGTCTTACAAAATTCTATCATGTGATCTCCAGTTTCTATCACCAAGGCCAATTTTTCTAAACTACCGATCTTTCTTTATTTACAACTTTCACATTCCAATCACCAGTAATTATCAATGTATCTTGACTGTATGTCTGATCAATTTCAGGCTGCAGAAATTGGGAAAAATCTTCCATTTCTTCATCTTTGGCATTAGTGGTTGATGCATAAATTTGAATAAATAGTTGTTTTAATTGGTCTTCCTTGCAGGCCTATGGATATTATCCTATTTTGACAGAGTTGTATTTCAGAACAGATCCCGAAATGTTGTTTTCAACAATGAGTGTGACACCATTCCTCGTCAATTTGTCATTCCCGGCACAGTGGACCATATGATAATCTGATTCAAAATGGCCAATACCAGTCCATTTCAGTTCACTAATGCCTAGGATATCGACCTTCAAGTGCTCCATTTCATTTTTGACAAATTCCAATTTTCCTTGAATCATACTTCGTACATTCCATGTTCCAATTATTAAC
Organism: Trichechus manatus latirostris; assembly: GCF_000243295.1. NCBI lineage: Eukaryota > Metazoa > Chordata > Mammalia > Sirenia > Trichechidae > Trichechus > Trichechus manatus. Next base: position 5,589,401 of record NW_004443983.1, read on the forward strand.
AGATGTTTGCAGCTGTTTCTTCTCCAAACGGCACAACTCAAAATGGGAGAAACAGCTGCTAACAAAGTATATTTAGAATCTCCGTATTCACAAAACATTATTACAGGCAGTCCCCAGGTTATGAATGTGATCCGCTCCTAAGTGCCTTTAAGTCTAAGTCTTTACGTAGAATTTGTTGGTTCTTTAAGTCAGAACAGGTGCATGCGGTTCTTATTTAGCCTTACTTCAGTGCAAGAAAAGACTTCAAGTCTTTTCAATGATTTAAAAGTTGCACATGCAGCAACTGAAGATGACTGTGGTGAAGAATTTTTTGCACAGTAGGGGTTGGTTCAATCATTGCAAAGTGAGGGCAAATTTACGTAACGTTAAACAGTAAGTAGGAGTTGTCCATACATCACATGTTCATAACAGACTGGAGAAATGCAAGAATGCAAGATCTAAGGGCAAAATTTAAATATTTAAATGTTTTTAAAATTTCAAAGTTTAAGTGTTACTGTCATTGTAAAATTATCCACATTTGTTACATATGACATTGCTATTCTTTATAAATAAGAACTTCAACTGATTCTGATTAGTCTGGAACTAGTTACACTATAACCTAATAGAGCCAAGCAACTCTTGGGGATAATTTTATCCTTTTTTCTCATGAAGAAATGACGAGTGACAGAATGTAACAAAAAAGTCCACAGTGTAGAAGGCTGTTTAATAAATTTCATTTTGGCAAATGAACTTATACAAATTAACAAAAGCTGAAATCATGATGATTTCATTTATTTGTTCTGTACATATCTGATCAATAGGCATTTATTTTGTTATGGAAACAAGAGAACTCTATTGTTATATACAGACTAGAAATGTAAACACTTAGCATTTCCCACTGCTACTGACTTCACAAAGTATTATGAATATTATTTCAAATAACACCGTGAATGCCAGAGAAGGTTAGGTAAGCAAGGAGCTCTACTGCCCCCTAATGAAACAAATCAAAATAATAATAATAACTCAGAAAACTCCTTTGGAGCTCTGTGGAACAGGAAAATAATCTTACTTTGCTAAATGCAATAGACAAACATTAACACAATTAACTGGAAACAACTAGAATACATATCAAAATACTGCAGGAAAAGCTACAATCACACAGTTTTTGTGATAAAATTAGTAGCAAAACAGGAAAGCCTTGAGACAAACATGTTCTAAGAGAAGGGAGACCAAAATAAAACAATGTTATCAGAGGCGATAGCAATTAAAACTTCACTGTAGACTATACTTTCCGTGTGTATGTTGGAAGTGAAAGAAGAAAAAGCTTCTTAGAAATCATACTTTTCAGTGAATTACAGTAAGTTTTCAGTTCAGCAGCTCAAAATTAAGCGCCATCAAAATATTCTCTCACAATTTACATTAACTCTAGTCCTCTCAGAATAAATTTTAATATATGTATATTTTCAGGCAACTACCTTATATACATTTAAAAAATTTGCTTCCTGTTTTAAACAAACACCAATTTTATATGACAACTTTGTACTTTATAGTATTTTACATCATAAACTAAATAGGGGTAAGTTTTAACCTTCCTTTTAATAAAAGCTCTCTCTCTAACAAATTTGTTTTTTAAAATCTGCTTCAAATCTGTTTTTTAACCTAATATTTCATCCTGGGAATAACTGCTCTGGAAACTGTTCCTTGCACTCGGGCAGACATGGCTGTGGCAGCATGCTTGTCCATCTTCCCACTTTTGTCTGTTCTGTGATATTTCCTTGGACTCGGGCAGACATGGCTCTGGCAGCATGGCTGTCCGTTTCCCACTTTTGCCTTTCTGAATATATGCCAAATAAAACTTTCTTTTTGCTTTACTAAAAAAAAAAAAAAAAAAAAAAGAATTGCTCTGAATTCTCATCTCAGAACAGAGCAAATGTTTGGTGGAAAAGTAGTTTCTGGTTCTTAATAAACAGAAGTTACATAAAAATTAATATCAAGGAACCAGGTGAAGTAAGAGTATAAAGAATAAAATAGCAGATCCCCAAAACTGGAAGACTGTAAACGAAAGAAAAATCAGTAATGGCAGGTAGCAGCTGATTCAGGGGGGCAGGGGCACAGCAAACTGCTCTTTAAAAGCTGGGGCACAAATTTGGAGATGGCATGGTTCTGTCCAGGTTGACAGTGGTTGTATACTCACTCCATCATGGTTCTATTTTGCAGGATATAAAAGAAATAAGGACTGAGTCCACACAATGCTATAGGGCAGACAGGCAATACAGAGATAGAATTCACATAAGCCTGTGCACAAGATGAAAAGAATAAATCCTTTACATTTGTGTGCTGCTACTCTTCTTCCTAAGTGTGTTTGTCAGTGAAAACGGTACTTTCGCTCTGCAGTTACAAGGTTAACCAGTGTGCTGATATGTATGTATGTGTATATATATACATACACACACATACATATGTATATATACTCAAAATTTTAAAATAGCAACACACAGGGAAACACAAACGTAACTCAAGACCATGGCTCAAGTGGGTTGGATTTCACATCAGTATTGCCTTCCTAAAGTAAAATATGAATTAAAAACATGGCTGTTCTACTAGAAATGTTACTCATTTGTTCCTACTGCCTGAAAATATATCAAACATGCAGGCACATTTTGAAGATGTAATAAAGGAGCTGGGAAATAAATATTTAGAAATAAACTTGAAATAAAGTTTACCAAAGTCATGAGATTTGAAGCATATGCAACATATGACCAAAATAATATTCTTCCAACCTATATATTGCTTCTAGCTACTAAGAAATACATGACAAACACAACAGAGAAGGAGTAAGGCTAATTGGTGTATGTTGGTATATATGTATTTTTTTACTCATGGAATAATCTCAGGCTGTACCAGTGAGTTGCAGATCTACACATAAAAAGAATGCCTTCTTTAGGTCATGGGAGGAAAAAAGGGCTTTCCAAGCTTTCCTTTCTCTCCCCAGTTCCCAGAAAGCATAAATATGGAAAATATGGTCAAGAAATAAAAGGGAGGGAGAATGCAAGGAAAGGGAATAGATTAATTTCATCAAGAAATAAATTTAATGATAACTCTGGTTTAAAACCAAGGGGTTTATTTTTTCATTCACTCAAAAAAGTATTATTGACGATAATAATGATGGTAGAGGCTAACATTTACTGAGCATTTAACATAACAGTAGGCCATTGGACTAAGCATTTTCTATAAACTGAGTCATTTAATCTTCATAAAAATTCTGTGAGATTGATACCATTATCTAATTTTACAGATGAAGAAACTGAGTCTCATAGAGATTGAGTAACTTGCACAAGGTTAGCTACTAAATTGCACAGCATAGATAATATACCAGTCAGTTTGACTCTTAATTACTAAGTATGCACTATTTTCTAGTGAAAATGTACATGAAATGATACTTTTTAATAAATTATATACAAGATGACCCAAGTCAATGGCATAAAATTTTAAAGATGTGTAACCTGGGGGAGCATTGGCCCCAGCCCTTAAAGAGCACTAGTTCGTTCAGAAGGACAGAAATGTGCATGATACAACTAATAACGGTGAAAGTGCTAACAAAAAAGTAAAAATATTCTCATACTTCAATACCCAGTGTAAATAATAAACACTGATTCCATTATTCTCAAATTGCATTCAGCCATAGTAATCCCTCTTTCCTCAGATCTTCCATAACACCTCACTCAAAACTCTAAATTTGTCTTAAAATGAGATAAAGTCTCATCTGTTCAGAAAGAAAAAAGTTGCATCCCACTTCTCTATTTTAAAAAGATAACCAATTATAATGAAAAAATATAATAAATAGCTCTCACTGATATCTGAAGTACCTATTTCTCTAATATGCCACAGTAAGAAAACTTTTCTATGGCAACTCTCTGACCTTTGATAACCACATTCAAGTTGTTCTGAAATTAATACTAAAGGAGAAAATGCCATGTGGTATAAAGCTAATTTAAAATCCTACTTTGTAAGAGCCGGTATTTAAACACATGCACACATACTACACACATACACAAACACAATTCACATCATCATCATATTCCAGGATTGGCTGGACAACAAACAATACCAACTCTATGTAGCTTAAAACACAAAATACCCAAGAATATCCATAAATATTTAAGCATTAATAGCATAATTTATATGGCCTCCATCAACTTTTCCACTGCAGAATTTAAAAGAAGACATTATGAAATATCCCTACAAGGAAAGCATCTTGCAAAACAAGCTATTTCTCCAGATAAATAAATGACAAAATGATATTTAAATCTGACATCAAAATCTGTCACAAATAAAGATCTGTCAATTTGTTCATCCTTGTTTCTCAGTTTTAATTGAATTATGCTTAAATTTTCAATCCAGACAGCAAAGACCCTACTAACAATAAAGTAGTAGTTGTTGCTGTTGGTTGCTGTCAAGTTGATTCCAACTCATGGTAACCTCACGTGGGCAAAGTAGAACTGCTCCATAGGATTTTCAAGGCTGTGATCTTTCAGAAGCAGATTACCAGAGCTGTCTTCCAAGCAACCTCTGGGTGGGTTCAAACTGCCAATCTTTTGGGCAGTAGTCAAGCATTTAACCATCTGCAACACCCAGGAATTCCCAAACAGTAAGTATAAGACCTAATAAACAAAATACATCATTTCAATGTGATGGAATTTCTTACCTTTGAATCTTCATTGCTCACTCCTAGTTGTAACACAGCTTGAGGAGATTTTAGTTTTGCTTGAGCAGAGTGAGCCATTTGAAGATTAAGCTGCCATTCAACCGTCTCTAGCTATAAAAGACAAGCGCAGATTGAAATCAGATGGTACAGAAGGAGGAAAATAGTCAACTTTAAGCAAATTTCCACTCAACAGGAATGAACATAGATAGCGTGGACTTCATGGAAAGTTGGTCTCAGAGCTCCTTAAACCTGCATACTATGCAAATTCTTCCTTTGGGCTCATTAGATTGGCCTCTTGCCATACCTGTCAAATTCAACAGTAAAACTTGTCTTTAAATATATTCTAAAAATAAATGTTCTAGAACCAAGCAATGAAGCACACCACAAGAGCCAGTGGTTTTTACACAGCAAATTACCACTTTAAAATAGTATTTTTTAAAGGCAATGATTTTTAAACATTACAACTTTTAACTATAAATTGCATCTGTTGGTAAAAAGCACTTTAATTATTTTCTATTGTCTTTCAAAAATCTTTGCATTAGGTAGAACACAGGTAAGAATTTTTTTTTTTTAATTTCGAGAGAAACTAAAGTACCAGATGGTAAAAGGCTCACACAGTTAGACACAGTTAGTGAGACTGGCATAGAGCCAGGCAAAGAATTGGTATCTACTAATGAGCAGGTGTTACCCAATAGACTATCATACTTTCCAAAGTACTCTGACTTACTGTGGTTCCCAGTTATGACAGAAACTAATCAGAACATTTCTCTTGAATTTATTAATTAACACAATAGCAAAACTTAATCAGGTAAAAATAAAGAAAGACTACAGCAGCTTAATTTTTCTTTTAAAATATCAAGCAACGTAAATGTGGCTTGACTGAACTTGACAGCTTATTGTGCCCAAACCTCAGAACTATTTGAGAATGAGTTCTTAGATTTGATTTTCTGTGAATCTCAAGTATCAATATTTAAGGAAGTTTTGTGAAATGCAGTTGTCATATGCCTCTGACAACATGACCTTAATAATAAATTTAGTAAGACTACCTTAGCTACACTGAATGAGAATGGCAGCCTTACAACAATTTCTACTTGACCAGAATACTAATTGCTTAACTTGAAAGACCGTTCAACAGCTAGAATCATGGCAGTGACTCAAAGCCAAGTTGGAGAGAGAGCAATGAAAGTATTATCTGTTCAAGAAAGGATGTGATGAGAAAATAAAGATACGGTTCTGTTCTTTCTGGCATTGAACCTTTTAGAGGTTATGGATACAAAGGGGAAAGATGTTGCAGAGACATAATCCATAATGTCACAAGTAAAACATCAATTTAACGGGGCATGTTAAGTAAGGATCCTTGATGTACTAATCTTTAACACTGACTACAGTGAGCGTTGTCTCTGATACCAGCCCACACTATTTTTAACAGTCATATGTACAAGAGACCTTCCATTAAAACAAGACTATATCACAACCATTCTCATATACCAAGCATTCGAAGACATGTCACTGTTTAACTGAAAAGCACCTTCAATGTATTCATATGGATCTGTAAGACACTGTGTTGACCATATTTAACTAGTCCTATCCCTGTCTTCTAGGCACTTAAGATAACAGATGAAGATAAATACTAAGCATGTAAATTAAAACGTATCCTCATTGGTCAGCCTTAGCATACATTAATGCATGCGTCTGTCAGTTTGTCGTACTATGGGGCTTGCGTACTGCTGTGATGCTGGAAGCTAAGCCACCAGTATTCAAATACCAGCAAGGTCACTCATGGCAGACAGGTTTCACCTGAGCTTCCAGACTAAGACAAACTAGGAAGACGACCTGGCAGTCTAATTCTGAAAAGAATTAGCCAGTGAAGACCTTATGAATAGCAGTGGAACACTGACTGATACAGTGCCGGAAGATGAGCCCCTCAGATAGGAAGGCACTCAAAAGACGACAGGAGAAGAGCTGCCTCCACAAAGTAGAGTCGACCTTAACGACGTGGATGGAGTCAAGCTTTCAGGATCTTCATCTGCTGATGTGGCACGATTCAAAATGAGAAGAAATAGCTTCAAACGTGCATTAATAATCAGAATGTGGAACATACGAAGTACGAACCTAGGAAAATTGGAAATGGTCAAAAATGAAATAGAATGCATAAAGATCGATATTCTAGGGACTAGTGAGCTGAAATAGACTGGTATTAGCCATTCTGCACAGGACAATCATATGGACTACTATGCCAGAAATGACAAACTGAAGAGGACTGGCATCACATTCATTGTCAAAAAGAACATTTCAAGATCTATCTTGAAGTACAATGCTGTCAGTGATAGGATAATATCCATATGCCTACAAGGAAGACCAGTTAATACTGTTATTCAAATTTACGCACCAACCACTAAGGCCAAAGATGAAGAAATTGAAGATTTTTACCAACTTCAGCAGTCTGAAATTTATCGAACATGCAATCAAGATGCACTGATAATTATCAGTGATTGGAATGTGAAAGGTGGAAGAAAAGAAGAAGGATCAGTAGTTGGAAAATATAGCCTCGGTGATAGAAACGATGCTGGAGACTGCAGGATAGAAATTTTCAAGATCAACCACTTCTTCATTGCAAATACCTTTTTTCAACAACATAAAAGATGACTATACATGTGGACCTTGCTGGATGGAATACAGAGGAATCAAATCAACTACATCTGTGGAAAGAGACAACGGAAAAGTTCAATATCATCAGTCTGAACAAAGCCAGGGGCCAACTGTGGAACAGACCATCAACTGCTCTTATGTACATTCAAGTTGAAGCTGAAGAAAATTAGAACAAGTCCTTGAGGGCCCAAGTATGACCTTGAAGATACCCCACCTGAATTTAGAGACCATATCAAGAATAGATTTGATGCACTGAACGCTAATGACCAAAGACCAGACGAGTTGTGGAATGACATCAAGGACATCATATATGAAGAAAGCAAGAGGTCATTAAAAAGACAGGAAAGAAAGAAAAGACCAAAATGGATGTCAGAAGAGACTCTGA
>NW_004443983.1:5597218-5613651 GCF_000243295.1 Trichechus manatus latirostris
CATATATGAAGAAAGCAAGAGGTCATTAAAAAGACAGGAAAGAAAGAAAAGACCAAAATGGATGTCAGAAGAGACTCTGAAACTTGCTCTTGAATACTGAGTAGCTAAAGAAAACAGCAGAAATGATGAAGTAAGAGAGGTGAACAGAAGATTTCAAAGAGTGGCTCGAGAAGACCAAGTAAAGTATTATAATGACATGTGCAAAGACCTGGAGGTAGAAAATCAAAAGGGAAGATCATGCTTGGCATTTCTCAAGCTGAAAGAAATGAAGAAAAAATTCAAACCTAGAATTGCAATATTGAAGGATTCTACAGGGAATATATTAAACAACGCAGGAAGCATCGAAAGAAGATGGAAGGAATACACAGAGGCACTGTACCAAAAAGAATTGGTCGATGTTCAACCATTTCAGGAGGTAGCATATGATCAGGAACCAATGGTACTGAAGGAAGACGTCCAAGCTACACTGAAGGCATTGGCAAAAAACAAGGTTCAGTAATTGATGGAATACCAATTGAGATGTTTCAACAAACAGATGCAGCACTGGAAGTGCTCACTCGTTTATGCCAAGAAATCTGGAAGACAGCTACCTGGCCAACTGACTACAAGAGATCTATATTTATGCCGATTCCAAAGAAAGGTGATCCAACTGAATGTGGAAATTATCGCACAATACCATTAATATCATACGCAAGTAAAATGTTGCTGAAGATCATTCAAAAGCAGTTGCAGAAGCATATCAACGGGGAACTGCCAGAAATTCAAGCCGGATTCAGAAGAGGCCATGGAACAAGCGATATCACTGCTGATGTCAGATGGATCCTGGCTGAAAAAGAATATCAGAAAGATGTTTACCTGTGTTTTACTGACTATACAAAGGTATTAAACTGTGTGGATCATAATAAATTATGGGTAATTGCAAAGAATGGAGATTCCAGAACACTTAACTGTGCTCAAGAGGAACCTGCACTTAGACCAAGAGGTAGTCACTTAAACAGAACAAGGGGATACTGTGTGGTAAAGTCAAGAAAGGCATGAGTCAGGGTTGTATCCTTTCACCGTAGGTATTCAACCTGTATGCTAAGCAAATAATCTGACAAGATGGACTATATGAAGAAGAATGAGGCATTATTAACAGCCTATGTTATGCAGATGACACAACCTTGCTTGCTGAAAGTGAAGAGACTTGAAGCACTTACTGATGAAGAGCAAAGACCACAGCCTTCAGTATAGATTACACCTCAGCATAAAGAAACAAAAATCCTCACAACTACCCCAATAAGCAACATCATGATAAATGGAGAAAAAATTGAAGTTGTCAAGGATTTCATTCTACTTGGATCCACAATCAACACTCATGGAAGCAGCAGTCAAGAAATCAAACAACGCATTGCATTGGGCAAATCTGCTGCAAAAGGCCTCTTTAAAGTGTTTAAAAAGCAAAGATGTCACCTTGAAGACTAAGGTGCTCCTGACCCAAGCCATGGTGTTTTCAATCGCCTCACATGCATGCGAAAGCTGGACAATGAATAAGGAAGACCGAAGAAGAATTGATGCTTTGGAATTATGGTGTTGGCGAAGAACACTGAATATACCATGGACTGCCAAAAGAATAAACAAATCTGTCCTGGAAGAAGACGTCAGAATGTTTCTTAGAAACTAGGATGGCAAGACTTATTTTCACATACTTTGGACATGTTATCAGGAGGAATCAATCCTTGGAGAAGGACATCATGCTTGGTAAAGTAGAGGATCAACGAAAAAGAGGAAGGCCAACAACAAGATGGATTGACACAGTGGCTGCAACAATGGGCTCAAGCATAACGATTGTGAGAATGGTGCGGGACCTTCGTTCTGTTGTAAACAGGGTTGCTATGAGTTGGAACTGACTCGACAGCATCTAACAACAACAACAACACAGAATGGCCAGCCTGCGAACTTCATATTAATCAATATTTTGCTTCTCATTCACAAAACTACTTAGCCACGTGCCTAGAAGTGACTAATTAGATCCATCGTTTAGATATTTGTGTCATAGACCCCTTTCACAACTGGATGAAAGCTATATTTTTTCAGAAAAATGTACACTCATAATTGTATCTGATTTCAAAGGGCTCATCCAGTGTACACTTCTCTAGTCCAACCAAGTTAAGAACTCCTGGAGTAAAGTTTCTCTGGTCTCAATACTAATGATGAGAATGACTAGTATAACAAATGTCCAGAACACAGATGGAGAATTTGAGTTAACAAATTCATAAACTATATTCTCAGTCCTTGGTTAACAGAACTAATAAATTATTTGAGTCACTACCTGCCCTGCTTTATCTTCCTAGTGCTTTTTACCTTCTGATACAGTACCTATATTATTTGTTTGGTTACTGTCTCCTATTATTCTAAGTTCCTTGAAAACAACAGTTTTGTCTTTTTTTCTCATTTCTATATTCCCAGAACCTACAATGGTGTGCAGCATATTTCAGGCAATCTAAATCTATCTACTGAATTGAGATGAAAAGAATCCAAGAGTATTACAAGGACAGATAATTTTTAAAAGAGCCATGACTAAAAACAGCTTATAGATTTGCTTTCTTAATTTTCAGAGCCTTTTCTGTTGAATTTATGACTTAAAAATATTGTTCCCTGCCCATGTGAAGGAGAAGTGTAAAAAGTAAATAAAATTTCTGAGCTCGTATGTGGGTATATGTACATACACACACCCACACATAAAAGTTTCATAGAAAATTATCAATTTTCAGAAATCTTAAATGAAGATGAAATATAGAATGGATAACTAGAATTAAAAGTAAAACGAATACTTTATGGTTACACAGAGTAACAGAAAAGCAAAACAAAACTCCCCTTTCAGTGAAACCAGGAGACAAACTGAACACCTCTGTGAGGATGGATATTATTTTATTCTCATTTTACAGATTAAAACACATATACTACTTCCAATCACACAGCTAACAAGTCTTATTCCAGAGCTAGCATGCTTAAACACTTAGCTCACTTGCCCCTTTTCATTAGCCTATTAGCATCATAAGTCAAGTGACTGTGTACATCTTGCTATATTCAGTTCACTCAAAAGGCATAAATGAAATAAAAAGAAAAGTCACAAATAGGCAAGAAGATGTTTGAAACAAGCATATTCAAAGGACAATTATCTAGTATGTATTAAAAATACCTGCAGAATGGTAAGAAAAAGACAAACAGGAAATGGCAAAAGTTCTGAAAAGGCACTTCACAAAAAAGAAAACATAAATGTAAAATAAATATATAATGATACTTGAACTTATTAGCACTCAGGGGAGTATAAATTAATACCATAATTCGATAACATTTCATAACCATTAGATTGGCAAATAATAAGAGTCTCACAATCTTAGATATTGTCAAGTATATTATCCAACTGGAATTTATATACTGCTGATTTGAATACAAATATATACAGCCACTCAGGAAAACAATTTCCTATTAAAGTCATAGATGTGCATCCTGTATCACTCAGGAAGTTCACTCTTAGAATTCTTTCTTAGAGATCTGAAACTCATTTATACACATGCTACAAGATACATGCAAAAAAAAAAAAAAAGTTCATCATTCTAACGGTCACAGTAGCAGAAAACCATAGAACATTCCAATGTCCACAAACAAAAAAATGGATAAATAAATCACAGTATGTTAATATAATAGATTACTAAGCAGAAAATAACAAACTACAGCTATATGCAACAACATGAAAGAATCTTGAGTAAATCACATTGAGACAATAAAACAAGTCCCAGAAGAATACGTGAAAAATGGTCCTATTCATAAAAAGTTCAAAAACATACAAAACTAAATGACACATTATTTATACATATAAATAGATATGGTAAAACTGCAAACAAAAGCAATGGAATGAAAAAGTAAAAATTCAAGACAGTGATTACCCCAAAAATGGGAAAGAGGAGAATAGGATTGGTGAAGGGCACACAGGGGTTTCAATTGTAATGACAATATTCTATTTCACAAAAAGGCCAGTATATGGATGTTTATATACTGTTACTCTTTATACCTTACACCTATTTTAATCATACTAGTTTTTATCTGTTCGATATTCAATAAAAATAATTTCAACTGCTCACTTCAGCACAAACATGACACACAAATTCATAAAGTGTTCTGTAGCTTTTGAGTTTACCTTTATGTATACCTTTGACCTTTGGAATCATGTTAAGGTCTTATATATTCCAAAAATAAATTAAATCAACAAGAATGGTAGGGGGGACCAACTGTATTTCAAGTGAGTAAGGGGACTAGAAAGGGAAGGGAATAAAAAAAACTAATTCATTTCAAACACAGTACTTTAACTACATATTCTCAGTCTAAAGGAAAAAAAGGGAATCGAAACAAAACCTTGAACTCTTCTTGGGAAGTCTGTTCTTCATACTAGAATGTATGCAGCAATTGAGAAACTATTTTGCCTGTTTTTCAGGACTGAGCAGAGAAGTAAATAGATCAGTACTGCTGAGAAACTGAGTTCTCACTGTGAAAGAAGGGATACACACAAATATGAAATTGGTGAGAACAAGGAAGAACTCTGTAGGGTCAGATTGCAGTTGGAGGTATAAACTTATGATTTTAAAATAAAAAGTATATGTGTGAAAAAACAAACAAAAAAGGCATTGAAATTCAAAATAGAAAAATAGTAAAGAAAAAAAAAAAAGTTAGTTTTTTTTAAGTGATCAATAAAATTGGTAAACTTCTAGCCAGACTCTAGGTAAAAAGGAGAGAAGACACAGTCAATACCAGGAATTAAACAGGGAACAACAGATATCATAAATATTAAAAAGATAATAAGGAAACAACTTGATGCCAATAAATTTATTAACTTAGATGAAGTAAACAAAAAGTCCTTGAAAGACACAAAGAACCAAAGCTCATTCAAGAAGAGAAAGAGTTAACATTAATAGTCCTATATCTATTAAAGAAACTGAATTTGTACTTAAAAATCTTCTCACAAAAAAAATTTTAAAAAAATCCAAGCACGTGGTCTCACTGGTGAATTTTATAATACGTTAATAAAGAAATAGTACCCGTTCTATAAGAACTATTCCAGAAAAATCAGAGGAGAGAACACTTCCCAACTCATATTATGAGACCAGTATTACCCTAAGACCAAAACCAACTAAAGCTAAAGAAAATTACAGATCAAAATCCCTCATGAGCATGGACACAAAAATGACAAAATATTAGCAAATTAAATCTGAAAATATATATTTTTAAAAAATGATAATACATTGTGATGGTTAAGATTGTGTGTCAACTTGGCTGGGCCATGATTCTCAGTGTTTATATGTGATCACTCCCATGATTGAGTCTGCTGTGAGTAGCCAATCAGATGCAAGGGAATTTCCTTGGGGGTGTGGCCTGCATCTGAATATAAGCAGACGTTCTGGCTTTTTGCTCACTCTGGATCCTGTGGCTGCCTCCTGTCGTCTCACCTCTGGTTCTTGGGACTTGAGGTAGCAGCTTACCTGTCAATCTTGGGATGCATCGATCTCCACAGCCTGCGAGGAAGAGTCCTGCTCCCCAACCTGCTGATCTTGGGTTCACCAGCCCCTGCAGCTATGTGAATCAGGAGAAACCTTGCAGGCTTGCCTGCTGATCTTGGAATTCACTGACCTTCAAAGCCTGTCAGCGGGAGCCCTGCTCTCCAACCTGCTGGTCTTGGGCTCGCCAGCTTCTGCAGCTGCATGAATTGGGAGCAGCCTCTACCCTGATCCACAGACTTGGGACATTCTAGCCTCTACAACTGCATGAGCTGTTTCCTTGATATAAATCTCTCTATATAATATTTTTACGTTTTACTGGTTTTGCTTCTCTGGAGGACCCAGCCTAAGACATACATCATGACCAAGGATGGGTTACACCAAGAATGCAAAGCTGGTTCAAGCCTCTGGATGTGAGGAGAAAGAACTGATTACAAAGGCACATGATGGAATATTGAGCGTGATGGAAATATTCTGTATTTTAATGATAGTGGTGGCTAAATGACTATATATACATTTGTTGAAACTCATCAAACTACACACCAAAAAATGGGGAATTTTACTACAAACAAATTAAACTTCAATATACTTGATGAATAGATAGATACATAAATACACAGATAGATGAACAGACAGGGATAATTATAATTATTATAACTACTGAATAAAATAAGATTCTGTTAGTCCATAATGACATAAGTAATTAAATGAATAAATAAAGAGAGAAGTAAAAGCAGTTCCTCACAGTAGATTGCCAAAAAAAAAATATATATATATAGAATGACAGAGGTAGTAAGTCATCAATGGATGCTAAAACTAGTGAGTGAAAGTTTGATGACTAACAGAATATTTTTATAATTTCAAAGTGTCTCCCCTAAACTATTTATTATTTATAACGGGATAAAGAATAATTCTACAACGGAGAAAGCTGGATGACGCCGCTTTACCAAAGTCATCAAACCTATTGTCACTAATACTGGAAACAAATTGACATCATGTGCCAACTAATAAAGAAGATACAGTAACAACTCAATGGTATTCCTGTCAAAAAACACAACATCTTAATCATTACAAAACATCAGACAAACTCATATTGAGGAGAACTATTCAAAATAACTGCCCAAAATGTCAAAGTCAAGAAACACAAGGAAACAGAGGAACTTGTTCCAGCTTAAAAAGTAACCAAAGAGATATCTGATCCTAAACAAACAAAAGAAGAAGTTATAAAGAGTAATACTGGAATAATTAAAGAAATTTGAATATGTACTGTAAATTATACAAGTGTCTTGTATCTGTGTTAAATTTTCTAATTTTGATAACTGTACTATAGTTATATAAGAAAATATTCTTCTTACACACATACTCTCGATTATTTACTGCAAAAGAGTTACAACATTTCTAACTTACTCTCAAACTGGTCAGAGAAAAATACATAAAAATGCACATATGTGTGAAGAGAGAGAGGGACAGAGGGAAAAACTGGGGAGAGAGAGAGAATGATAAATGAGGCAATGTGTAAAAATTGGTGAATCAGGGTAAAAGACATGTACAAGTTCCTTGTATTATTCTTGCAACTTTTCTAAATTTGAAATTCTATCAAAATAAAAAGTTAGAAAAAATTGAGTCAGGCAAGAATCTTCAATAAATACTAAATCTAAGTGGAGAAAGTATGATGAGAAATGGGATATTCACATACTGTCAATGTATCTATAAGGAAGACTGAAGAAGAACTGATGCCTTTGAATTATGGTGTTGGCAAAGAATACTGAATATACCATGGACTGTTAGAAGAACAAACAAATCTGTCTTGGAAGAAGTACAGCCAGAATGCTCCTTAGAAACGAGGATGGCGAGACCTTGTCTCACATACTTTGGACATGCAATAAACAGGGACCAGTCCCTTGAGAAGAACATCATGCTTGGCAAAGTAGTGGGTCAGCAAAAAAGAGGAAGACCCTCAAGGAGATGGACTGACACAGTGGCTGCAATGATGGGCTCAAGCACAATGCCTGTGAGGATAGCGCAGGATCAGGCAGTGTTTCGTTCTACTGTACACAGTGTCATTATGAGTCGGAACCGACTTGACAGCACATTAACAACAACAACATATCTACTCACAATTGCTTTTTAATTACAAAATGGAAAAAAAGTAATTATACAGTGAAGAAAACAAACACCTTAACCAACAGATCAAAATTAATTTCACCAAAAATCAGCAAATAAGTATCATCTGCCTCCAGGTGTGATATCCTGAAAAGGTCACATCAATTATGTATTCTTCTTGCCAAAAATGTAAAACTTAAATCTAATCATGAAGAAACAACAAAAAAACACAAACTGAAAAATATTTTATAAAATAACAGGCATGAATATTTCAAAAATGTCAACGTCCTAAAATACAAAGAAAAGCTGAGGATACAAGTAGTAATTCCTTATATTACGTAGAACAAGATGAAAGCAGAGACTATCAGAAACATGTTTACTTGTGTTTTATTGACTATGCAAAGACATTCAACTGTGTGGATCACAACAAATTACCAATAACACTGCAAAGAATGGGAATTCCAGAACACTTAATCGTGCTCAAGAGGAACCTGTACACAGACCAAGAGGCAGTCGTTTAAACAGAACAAGGGGATAGTGCGAGGTAAAGTCAAGAAAGGGGTGAGTCAGGGTTGTATCCTTTCAGTATACCTATCCAATCTGTATACTGAGCAAATAATCCAAGAAGCTGGACTATACATATGAAGAAGAATACAGCATCACGATTGGAGAAAGACTCCTAAACAACCTGCGATACACAGATGACACAACCTTGTTTGCTGAAAGCAAACAGAACCTGGAACACTTAACTGATGAAGATCAAAGACTACAGCCTTCAGTATGGATTACACCTCAGCATAAAGAAAACAAAAATCCTCACGACTGGACCAATAAGCAACATCATGATAAATGGCGAAAATACTGATGTTGTCAAAGACTTCATTTTACTTGGAACCACAATCAACGCCACTGAAGTAGCAATCAAGAAATCAAACGACCTATTGCACTGGACAAATCTGCTGCAAAAGATCTCTTCAAAGTGTTAAAAAGATGTCACCTTGAGGACTAAGGTGTGCCTGATCCAAACCATAGTATTTTCAATCACCTCATATGCATGCGAAAGCTACACAATGAATACAGGGGCAAAAGAATTGATTGATGGCTTTGGTGTTGGCGAAGAATACTGAATATAACATCAACTGCCAGAAGAACAAACGTTCTGGAAGAAGTACTGCCAGAACGCTCCTTAGAAGTGAGGATGGCGAGACTTTGTCTCACATACTTTGGGCACGTTATCAAGAGGGACCAGTCCCTGGAGAAGAACATCATGCTTGGTAAAGTAGAGGGTCAGCGAAAAAGCGGAAGACCCTCAATGAGATGGATTGACACAGTGCCTGCAACAATGGGCTCAAACACAGCAATGATGGTGAGGATGGTACAGGACTGGGCACAGTTTCATTCTGTTGTACACAGGGTTGCTATGAGTCGGAACCAACTTGACGGCACCTAACAACAACGCAGAACATATTTATTCAATAACATTTTCTGAGTGCCTGTTATTTGCCAGGTCCTATCATAGGTATTAGGGATATAAATATGAATTAAGACATTGTTTTATTGCCAAGTGACAGTCCTTTAGTATAGGATTTAAGTATTCTTCTGAGGCTCAAAACTGATAAACAAATAAGGCAGTTATCAATATTTTAACTACATATGAAATAACAAAAATCTAGTGTAGTTTTGCATTAAATTATCTAAACTATATACAATGGGCTCAAACATAGCAGTGATTGTGAGGATGCTGCAGGATCTGGCAGTGTTTCATTCTGTTGTACCTAGGGTCACTCTGAGCTGGAATTGACTTGACAACACCTAACAACAGCATATTTGCTTCTATTTAAGATAAAGTTCTGTTCTGTGTGCATCAGACATTTTTACAATAAAGTGTCCAAGAGCTATTTTAATATAATTTATTATTTTATATTCAAATTAAAACCCAAGTTTCCATGGGTTTGTCAACCCATGTGAAAACTGTTTATATGGTAGTTTTAGGGCATCTCACTTTCATTTCTTCATACCTGAGGATATTACTAAAATATCAATTCATAACACAGTGAGTTCATTCTTCCTATAATTTCCACGTCACAACTTCAATATAAGCTTAAAATCTCATGATTGTTTTGTAAACTGCAATTCCAGACACACACACAGTTGGTCAAATTTACTATAATGTTAACCCTTTAAAACTGAAAAAGAAAACCTAAAGATCATCACCTTGATTTTAACTAGTACCTCTTTTAAAAACAATAGCATCAAAGGTTTTTGAACCATGCTCTACAGTAAGAAATAATTTTTTTATGTTGCAAGCTGATATACATATACAAAAGTTTCACAAAAACAATTCTGACCCTTAGTTTGAGCAGTGTTACGATAATCTCCATTACCTTCTTTTTTTTTAAAATCAATCTTAGTTGATTTTATTAACTGGTATACCAGTCAGGCATCTACAGTTTTGAAAAACACTGCTCTGGAATACTGAATGCGTTTTATGAACTATGCTTGTGGGCATTCATGAAACAACTTTTAGCATACTAAATCATGAGGAAAAAAAGTTAAGAGCTGTAGCTATTAAAATTAAAAATACTGTATGCGTTCTACTGCTAAAATCAGTCATTTATTTTATAGCTGGTAAATACCAGCATCAGAAATTCCATACACATATAGCTCATTAGATCACTATTTCCTCTTATAAAATGTAAAAACTAGGAAGTTGTTTAAATGTCTAACACAGGAAAACAATTAACCTATCCATTTTTTAAGGCTTAACTAAATACTGCTCCACAAATTTTTCTTAGCCTTATCTCTTGAACTCACTGAATTCTTCCTACACAATCTATTAATTATAGAAAATTTCCAATTAATAAAACAGTGCATATCAAGGCATAAAAACCAAAACCCGCTGGTGTCGAGTGGATTCCGACTCACAGTGACCCTCTAGGACAGAGAAGAACTGCCCCATGGGGTTTCCAAGGCTGTAAATCTTTATGGAGGCAGACTGCCAGATCTTTCTCACACAGAGCAGCTGGTGGGTTTGAACCACCAACCTATCAGTTAGCAGCCAAGCACTAACCACTCTACCACCAGGGCTCCTTTATCAAGGCATAAGTGAATAAAAAAGTAATCCTTTCACAAACAACAGCTATGAATGCTCAACAGAATACAAAAAACTACTACCTGAGGCCTTAAACTGAAGAAAAGCAGATAGATTTTAGAAGAGAATCAAAAAATAATGCAACAAGATACAAATCCCAAAAGCCATAAAGGAAAATACTACTTTCATAAACATTAAAAACTTTTTCCTACCAAAAAACAAAAATTAACAATCTTTTAAAAGATAAACAGTAAACTGGGAGAAACATACCTAACACAGCATTCATAATCATAATTATTGTAGATTAAATTTTGTCAACCCCCAAAAATGTGTTGAAGTCCTAACAATAAATAAGACCCTGTTAGGAAATAGGGGTTTTCTTTTGTTAAGTTAATGAGGTCATGCCAGATAGGGTGAGTCCTAAACCTAATCACTTCTAAGTGGTGTCTAATTAAAAGAGCAGAATAGACACAAATACACACACACAGGGGGCAGACAGATGTCATGTGAGAACCCACCTATAAGCAAAGAACACTGTGGATTGCCAGCAGACACCAAAAACTAGGAGAGAAGCCCACAAAAGGAATCAACACAGCCAACACCCTGATTTGGGGTTTAGCCTCCAGAACTGTGAGAAAATAAATTCCTAGTCTTTAAAACCAAAAATATAATAATTAAAAATTATGCAAGATTCTGGCACAGAGTTCCCCATTTTTTGTGGCTTTGTCTTGAGGAAGTCATAGTTGCTGAGGGAGTGGTGTGAGGGCAACTAAAACTATGAGCCCACCAAATTTCTGGCTGAAGAAACCCAGGGAAGGAGCCCAAGGCAGCCAGGACCTCCAGAGAAAGAGCTGGAGAACCTCATATAGGGACAGGTATGGGACCCCCAGATTCTGTGATTAAACTCAGCCCACGTCTCTGGCTGGCCCCTCAACCATAAAAGCAAGGGACAAACTGAAAGCAGTTTGCAGTTAAGACAAGCTGATTCTAAAATTTAAATGGGAATGCAAATGACCTAAAACAGCCAAAAACCAAACCTGTTACCATCGAGTCGATTATGACCCATAGTGACCCTACAGGACAGAGCAGAATTGCCCCATAGGGTTTCCAAGGAGCAGCTAGTGGATTTCGAAGAGCTACCCTTCTGGTTAGCAGCCAAGCTCTTAACCACTGTGCCACCAGGGCTCCAAAACAGCCAAAATTATTAAAAAAAAAAAATTGGAGAAATTACACTATCAAACTTCAAGACATAGTATAAAGCTACACTAATCAAGACAATGTGGCAATGGCAAAAGGATAGACAACAGACCCCCATCTAACAAAGATGCCAACATAAATAATGCTGGAACAGCTGAATAACTGTATGGAAAAAATAAACAACCTCTACCTCACGCAAAAAATAAAAAATGAACTCAAAATCAATCACAGGCCTAAATTTAAGGCTAAAACTATCAAACTTCTACGAAGAAACACAAAAGAAAATCTTTATGATCTTGGCATAAGCAAAGATTTCTTAGGACCTTGGCATAAGCAAAGATTTCTTAGAACATTAAAAGCAAAAACCACAGAAGAAAAAAACGATAAACTGGACTTCAAAATTTAAAACATGTGCTCTTCAAAAGTCACCATTAAGAAAAAAGAAAGGCAAGCCACAGAAAAAATATTCATATTAAATATATCCAGAAAAGGACTTGCATCCACAATATATAAAGAATGCTTAACAGCGAAGCCAACATGGCGCTACAGACAGAAACACCACGCCATCCCTCCAAAGCAAAGACCTGAAAAACTAAGTAAAACAGAGACAAACATCAATCCTGGAAACCTAAGCGTCAAATGAAGAGATAAAGAACTCAGCCAAGCGCCAAATGGAATAAGAAATTGACAGAGAACAGAGAGCAAGGAGACATATGAGCAGAGGTCCCCTGTCAGCTAAGGCTGCACAAATTCACCATCCTGGACTCCTGTTGGAGATCGGTGGACAGGTAGTAAGGGAAAGCAGCTTCATGGAGCTCCCAGCAGGAGACAGAGCACCCAGTACCTAGCAATATACGTTTTCCCACCCTAACCCTCTTCCCCCTGCTTGGCCTCTGCTGATTCCCAGCCAGCCACACTCTCTCGGCCAGGAGGCGCCAGCTCCCTGCTGCTTGGATTTACCCTACCCACACTGGCTGGCTTCCTCATTGCCATTTCTTTCTTGCTGATGTTGCTTTTTTCCACTTCTTTTGGTTTCTTCCCTGCATCTCACATCCTCCCCCACCCTTCTCTCGAACACCTGGCTCCATGTGCCATCTTTGCTTCTTCTTCATAGGCTGTGAAGTGTCGCTTAGCTAGGGAACTGCTTCCCTGGTTTGCACCGCCATGCTGGTAGGATTCTCGGGGCCTTTTTAGTTTTGTTTTGTTTGTTTTCTTTTCTTTTCGTGACTTGGGAGCCCCTTCGAGCTGCGCTGTACTGTGCGGCTTGGGAGCCACTTCTCCAGTCTGCGCAGCTGCACCGGTGAGATGCCTGGGGGCATATTTTTTCTTTTTTTTTCTTTCCTTTCTCTCTCTCAAAATCTCTCACCTTCTCATCTCTCTATACTTACCTTCTTTTCCTATCTCCTTAATACCTGGAGCTGTGTGAAATCTCTGCCTCTTCAAGCCAGGCTGTACAATGCAGCTTGGGAGACAGTTCCCCAGTCAGCACAGCCGCGCCAGTGGCACCCCTGGGGACCTTCCTTTTTTAATTTTCTTTTATGGTTTTATTTATGCTTTCTCCTTTCCTCTTCTGCTTTTTGTTTTCCTTCATTTCTCAGCTTCTCATCTCTCTCTGGTTTCTCTGGTTTCCTTCCCTCCTTGTCTGCTGAATACCTGGCTTTGTGTGCCATCTCCACCCCTTGTAGAAAGGCTGTGCCCTAAGGCCTGGAAGCCATTTCCCTGGTCACCAGTGGGAAACTTGGGGGCACTTTTTTGTTTTCAGTTCTTTTTTTTCCCTCTTTTTTTCTTTTCGTTTTTCTCCATTTCTCCTGAGAATTATGTGGGATACAATCAAAAGCAAAAATTTGGAAGTGAGTGAGGAGTGGCCAAGATGGTGGAGTAGTCAGGCGTTTCCGATGGACATTCTTACAACAAAGACCCAAAAAAACAAGTGATTCGATTATATATGGTGATCTCGGAGCCATGAACATCAAAGGCAGAGTTGAGGAACTGGACTGAGTGGAAGGGGTGGCAGAGACGGTTCAGAAGCAGAAAGAAGTTGCTAGACCTGACCTGGCAAGAGCCTGAGTCCTTCAGGTCTAAGCAGCTCGTGGGTGAACAGTGAAGCAAGCAGGCAGTGGTGTTTGGGAGGCACGTTTTCCGCACCAGAGAGACCAAGCACCAGAGAGTCTACACAGCCACCCAGAACCAGTTAGAAGAGCCCTCATCAGCGAAAGATAAGTACTTGGGCACAGCTTACCACACGGATCCAAAAAACCCCGTCTTAGTCATGGCCCAGCCAAACTGATACACACATTTTTTGGGGGACATAATTCAATTCATGACATTCCACCCTTTGGCCTCCAAAAAAATCACATCCTTGCAACATGGAAAACATATTCACACCATATCATAGCAAAAGTCTTAACTCCAAGTCCAAAATTCAAAAATTCCTCTTCATCTGTGAAATTTAGAATACAAGTTATCTGCTTCTAAAGGTACGATGGCAGAACAGACACAAGCTAGACATTTCCATTAAAAATGGCAGAAACTGGAGGGAAAGAAGGGATAATAGGCACCAAGCAAGTCAGCAGAACACATTACATAAGCCCTCAAGGCTTTGAAAATAATCTTCTGTTCTCCGAGACAATTTACACAATGGCCCTGCCCTCCAGACTCTAGGTATTGGCCACAGTCCCTGGGTTCTGAGTGGAGGCCCATCTGCCCTGGGCTTCAGCTCTGCTTTCCAGGCTCCCTTGGCTTTAGGCGCACCATTCTCCTAGTCCACTGGAGTGACAACTCCACCCTTAGAAACACCAGAGGTCATGGCTCCACCTTTTGAAACCCCTGAGGTCATGGCCATACCTTTTGAGACTCAGGTGGCTCCGCTTCTTGTCTTCCCTGTCTCTTCAGCTTCTGCTTCCTGTGGGTCCTCAGGCTTCACGCCCACATCTGCCCTGCCGGGGCAAGTGTTCCAAAGCTCAGTAGCTCCATCAGTAAGTGCCCGGAGGCACCCCACTCCACCAGAAAGCCTTCTGCACACAGGCACTCAGCTCTCTCACTCCGTGGGTTGGCACTGGTCTCCTGGTTCTGCTGCTGTTCGTTCTCTGCCACTGCCACTTCTCTGCTGTTGCAGGCTCTCTGCTGCTGCTGGTCCTTTGTTGCCGCCACTGCTCTACCCATTGACAGTTTCAAAACTGCTTCTACATTTTAGGTATCTGTTAGAGCAGCACCCCATTCTCTCGGTACCAAATTCTGTCTCAATCATCTAGTGCTGCTACAACAGAAATGCCACAAGTGGATGGTTTAACAAAGAGAAGTTTATTTCCTCACAGTCAAAGTAAGCTAAAAGTCCAAATTCAGGGGGTCAGCTCCAGGGGAAGGCTTTTTCTGTTGGCCTTCTTCTTTTCGGTCTTCCCCCGGACTAGGAGTTTCTCTGCGCAGGGACCTCGGTCCAAAGGACACACTCTGCTCCCAGCACTGCTTTCTTGATGGTATGAGGTCCCCCTGTCTCAATGCTCACTGCTCACTTCTATCTTTTATATCTCAAGAGATTGCCTCAGGACACAATCCAGTCTTGTAAACTGGGTCCTGCCTCACTAATACAACTGCCGCCCATCCTCCCTCGTTAACATCGTAGAGGCAGGATTTACCACACATGCGAAAATCACATAAAACCAGAATCATGACCCAGCCAAATTGATACATACATTTTTGGGAAGACATAATTCAATCCATGACCCCCCTACTTAGAGAAAAACCTCTCTCCCATTTACCTCCCCACTCCCTGCTCTGCACTGGGTCCCAGACTGGCTTCAGCAATTGCTGAGTCCCCTGGGCCGGAAGTAGGATCTGTCACATGCCAGGAGCCACCCTCCCTGCCTTGGAGAATGAACAAATTAACAAACAGAACAAAAAATAAACTGCCGGCTCTCCTAAGCCAGGAACCCAGGGTAGGCACAGCTCCTTTGCCTAGGCACAGGCATAAGGGATCCACAGACTTTGACTGCCTTTTCCCCAGCAAAGACTTGTGTGGGTCCATCTCAACAGCGTAGGCCTGCATTACTGACGTACAAGACGGTATATACAGGAAGTCTAACTTCAACTGTTTCAGTTGTGAAGTGACAGGTTCTTGACATCTGACACTGCTCTGCCGATTAAACAGGGTCTTCCCATACCCACATCAGGGGCCTGAGGACTGGTGGCTCCATCCACGCCACTTAGCCACCTGCGATAGGGGTCCATGAATAAGAGGTGACCCCCAGTCCTCACAGCCAACAGCATTAGGTGCTCAGAGTCCAGGTGCAAAACCCAACCACCTACATGCTCTAGGGAACAGGGACATGCCCTCCTTCTGGGCACTCAAGGGCAACCGTCAGCCCCCTGCCTTGCTCAGTGTGTGTCCCCCTGCTGCAGCCAGATAACTGTGCCTACACCAATCACCCATGTCTGTCTAGGACTGTAAGTGAGAGCCTACACCACACACTTGGTGGCTATCTACCTGGGCACCTGAGCTGAATCCATATAGGAGG
>NW_004443983.1:5614983-5616469 GCF_000243295.1 Trichechus manatus latirostris
AAAATGTAGACACAGATTTTTCACATGGAGAGGAAGTCAAGGTGATATAAAGAAATAAAAGACTGGTATAAACTTAGAAAAAATAGGGGTAAATATTCAGCTAACCACAAAGGAAACTAACAATGCTACAAGTCAACATAAAAAACTAGAAGAATATAAAGACTCAGCAAACACAAAATCAACAACAATGAAAAAGATGAGAAGAAAATACATAAACAAAAAAGAATCAGCATAGAAAATTAAGTGGAACAAAGAAACTGTGAACACAAAAAAAGACATCAAAATGACAGCACTAAACTCATACCTATCAATAATTATGCTGAACGTAAATGGACTAAATGCACCAATAAAGAGACAGAGAGTGGCAGATTGGATAAAAAAAAAAACATGAGCCGTCTATATGCTACCTGCAAGAGACACACCTTAGACTTAAAGACACAAACTAAAACTTAAAGGATGGAAAAGAATATATGAAGCAAACAACACTGAAACAAGAGCAGGAGTGGCAACAGTAATCTCTGACAAAATAGACCTTAAAGTAAAATCCACCAGAAAGGATAAGGAGGGACACTATATAATGATTAAAGGGTCAATACACCAGGAGGACATAACTATAATGAAAATTTACGCATCCAATGACACGGCTCCAAAATACATAAAACAAACTAGCAGCGTTGAAAAGAGAGACAGACAGCTCCACAATAGTAGTAGGAAACTTCCACATGCCACTTTCAGTGAAGGACAGAACTTCCAAAAAGAAGCTCAACAAAGAAAAGGAAGAGCTAAATGCTACAATCAACCAACTTGATCTCATAGACATACACCGAACACTCCACCAAACAGCAGCCAAGTATACTTTCTTTTCCAACGCACATTAAACATTCTCCAGAAGAAACCAAATATTAGGCCATAAAACAAGCCTTAAACAAAATCCAAAGCATCAAAATATTACAAATCATCTTTTCTGACCATAAAGCCATAAAAGCAGAACTCAACAATGAAAAAGCAAGGGAAAACAATGAAACACATGGAAACTGAACAACACCTTGCTCAAAAACTACCGGGTTACAGAAGAAATGAAGGATGGAATAAAGAAATTCATAGAATCAAATGAGAATGAAAACGCATCCTATCAGAACCTTTGGGACACAGCAAAAGCAGTGCTCAGAGGTCAGTTTATAGCAATATATACACACATCCAAAAAGAAGAAAGGGCCAAAATCAAAACATTAACCCTACAACTGGAATAAGCAGAAAGAGAGCAGCAAAAGAAGCCCTCAGGTGCCAGAAGAAAGGAATAATAAGAATTAGAGCAGAATTAAATGAAATAGAGAATAGAAAAACAATTGAAAGAGTTAACAAAACCAAAAGCTGGTTCTTTTGAAAAGATCAACAAAATTGATAAACCACCGGCCAAACTGACAAAAGAAAAACAGGAGAGGAAGCAGATCACCCATATAAGAAATGAGATGGGTGATATCACAAC
>NW_004443983.1:5616797-5617929 GCF_000243295.1 Trichechus manatus latirostris
CCAAACTCATTCTGTGAAGCCAGCATAACCCTGATACCCAAAACAGGTAAAGACACCACAAAAAAAAGAAAATGACAGACCAATATCCCTCACGAACATTGACGCAAAAATCTTCTACAAAATTCTAGCCAATGGAATTCAACAGCATATCAAAAAAATAATTCACCATGATCAAGTGGAATTTATACCAGGTATGCACGGATGGTTCCACATTAGAAAAAGCAATCAATGTAATCCATCACATAAAAAAAAACCAAAGAACCACATGATCTTATCAATCGATGCAGAAAAGGTATTTGACAAAGTCCAACACCCATTCATGATAAAAACGCTCAACAAAATAGGAATAGAAGGGGAAATTCCTCAACCTAATGAAGGGCATTTATACAAAGCCAACAGCCAACATCATCATAAATGGCGAGACTTTGAAAGCATTCCCCTTGAGAACAGGAACCAGACAAGGATGCCCTTTATCACCACTCTTATTCAACATTGTGCTGGAGGTCCTTGCCAGAATAATTAGGCTAGAAAAAGAAATAAAGGGCATCCAGATTGGTAGGGAAAAAGTCAAAGTATCTCTATTTGCAGATGATATGATCTTATACACAGAAAACCCCAAAGAATCTACAAGAAAACTACTGGAAGTAAAAGAAGATTTCAGCAAAGTTTCAGAATACAAGATAAACATACAAAAATCAGTTGGATTCTTTTACGCCAACAAAGAGAACCTCAAAGAGGAAATCACCAAATCAGTACCATTTACAATACCCTCAAGAAGATAAAATACTTAGGAATAAATCTAACCAGAGATGTAAAAGACCTATATAATGAAAACTACAAAACACTACTGCAAGAAACCAAAAGAGACCTGCATAAAAAAGTCGAAAAACATACCTTGCTCATGGATAGGTAGATTCAAAATTGTGAAAATGTCAATTCTACCCAAAGCAATCTACAGATACAATGCAATCCCGATCCAAATTCCACCAGCATTTTCTAATGAAAGGGAGAAACAAATCACCAACTTCATATAGAAAGGGAAGAGGCCCTGTATAAGTAAAGCATTACTCAAGAAGAAGAACAAAGTGGGAGGCCTCACATTACCTGATTTTAGAACCTATTATACTGCCAC
>NW_004443983.1:5619926-5621549 GCF_000243295.1 Trichechus manatus latirostris
TGGGGAATCAGGGGTGGAAAGGAGGAGTGTGCTGTCACAGTATGGGGAGAGCAATCAGGGTCACATAACAATGTATGTATAAATTTTTGTATGGGAAAAAATTAAAAAAATCTAAAAATGGCGTAGTATTTGCATATAACCTATGTACATCCTCCTGTATACTTGAAATCATCTCTAGATTACTTATAATACCTGATACAATTTAAATGCTATATTAAAAGTTGTTATACTGTATCATTTAGGGAATAACGACAAGAGAGCAGGCAAACAATGCTCAAACAACTAGTGCTAGAGACTGAGGATCTGTGAAATGGTGAGGGGTTACAGCAAGGTATGGCTACAAATTATTTCATTCGCATGCATTCAGCATAGTGCTTGGCACGTGGCAAATTCAAGTTTTGCCTTTTAGAATTTTCTTCCCCACTTCCCCAGTATTTTCGATCCATGGTTGGTTGAATACACGGATGCAAAAACCGCACATACGGAGGACCAACTGTAGTTAATCTGGAAATGTAAAAATATTTTAGAAAAAATAAGATACAAAAAAAAAAAAACACAGTTCTTTCCCTTAAGTCTCAGAAATAAACACACATACATGTTAAACCATTTGAAATGAAAGTTTTTGTATTCAGTATAACAGAAATATATGTAAATGAACTCTAAACAGAATTTCATGGGTAAAATTAAACACAGTATTCAATTTCTGACTGGAAGGGGGCTCATAATTTAATAAAAAGTTATGAGCACTCAGGCACTGTAACAAAAATCAGAGAAAATTCTGTCAGAAGAACACTGCTGACAGTCAACCCTGATTAAAAAAGGGGAAAAAAAACAAATTCTAATAAGTGGTAGTGACATTTCAGTCTCAAGCCTCCGAAGAGGTTAAGATAAACTGTTAAACAAAAAAAGAAAAGTGAGATGGGATAAAGTTTTTAAATCCCTTCAATCACATCCTGAAAGGCTTTTTTAAAAATTATTTTTGTCTATCTCACTTATGAGATAACAAATAACAGACGAACAGAGGTATTTTTTAACAAATGAATAAAAATAAGCACTTTTTGATTACTTTAAATTTCTATTTAATTAAAACTGTCTTTGAATTTAGAATTACTACCCACAGATGTTCCACTGCAAGCACTACGCAGACAGTCCACATGGATGAGCCTCTAAATTATCAATTTAATAAGTTACAAAAAAAAAAAAAAAAAAAAAAAGATCCAAACCCGTTACCATCGAGTCAATTCTGACTCACAGTGACCCTATACGACAGAGTAGAACTGCCCCACACGGTTTCCAAGGAGTGGCTGGTGGATTCCAACTGCTGACCTTTTGGTTAGCAGCCAAGCTCTTAACCACTGGGCCACCAGGGCTCCAAACAATCATTGTATATACACCTTTAATTCCATTATTTGGTAAATAAGTGTCATATGTATTTACTGCAATTTAAAAGACATGCTCTACTTTCGAACATGACTATTTTAACCACCATTTCTTTAAGATGATAATGCCTTAGAACTGTGACTAAAAAAACAAAACAATGAGAAAGAACAACGATGAATCTGTGAAGCATCTCATAACATGGATGAAACTGGAGGACATTATGCTGAGTGAAATAAGTCAATC
>NW_004443983.1:5622673-5642818 GCF_000243295.1 Trichechus manatus latirostris
TGTTGTGGGGTTGTTAACCAATGTCATAAAACAATATGTGTACTACTGTTTCATGAGAAACTATTTGTTCTGTAAGCCTTCACCTGAAGTACAATTAAAAAAAAAAAAAAATCCATTGCCATACAGCTGATTCCGACTCATAGTGACCCTACAGGATAGAGCAGAACTGTCCCATAGGGTTTCCAAGGATGTAATCTACAGAAGCAGACTGTCACATCTTTCTCCTGAGGAGCGGCTGGTAGGTTCGAACTGCCAACCTTTTGGTTAGCAGGTGAGCGCTTAACCACTGCGCCACCAGAGCTCCTTCAGAACTGTGACCATCAATGTCAAATCCCAACTCTGTAACTTAATGGTTGCAAGACTGTGGACAAACTATTTAATCTCTCCAAGCCTCAATTTCCTAAATTTAACTAGAGCTATTAATAGGTTTTGTGAGATTTAAAGCACTTAATACAGTATTTGGCCCACAATAAACACAATAAATGTTTGCTATTATTACATTATCTTAATTAAACATTTAAGGAATTAAGATGACATATTAGATATCCCATCATATACCCTGTATTAACAAAAGTTAACTTCCAGCATGGTAAGACAAATCTCAAAAGGCTAAAGTACAACTTCTGTTTTACATACTCCTATGACAAATAATTAAACTATTTCTTCAACAGAAGCAAATATAATGTAACACACGAGGGGAAAATATTATTTTAAAAAGGAACAAACCATCATCCAGAAGATACTGAAAAATGATTTACTACTCAAAACAGAAAAAAACAATTTAACTGTATGGCACAATTACTAAAATGAAAGAAGAAACGGACTCTATAAAAGAAAATTATAAAAAGACTACAGACTAATAGTAAAACAAAATTAATTAATTTTTAATTAAATTTAAAAAAGAAGAGATTGTAAAAAGAAAAAGAAGATGGTGATAGAAGAATTACAGGAAAACAAAATGAGATTTAAAAGCTGTGCTAGAGGTATTAAAAGGAGAAAGTAAAATGATGAAAAATGAGGCAGTAAAGACATTTGAGAATTCAGAATGCAGAGTTCAAAAAAAAAACAAAGGAGGTGAAAATAAGAAAAAAGACAGATATCATATCTAAGAATTACAGGAGCTCCCAAAGAGAACTGGAAATAGAAACAAACAATAACAAAATCAATGATATATCTAAAGAAAAAAAAAAAAGGTTCTTCAGCTAAAAAATTAAAAAACCTGAATATCAACACTGAAAAGTTTCACCCTCCTTACGTGAAAACCAGTTTAAAAACACCAAATCAAACATTTCGGCAAATGTCTGAAATTACAAGGATAAAGATTAAATTCTACACATATCCAGACCAAAAATCTAGGTTTTCCATAAGAAAACAGAAACCAAGACATCTTCATATTTATTTCAACTCTAAATGCCAAGCTGATTTTAAAATATATACAGAAATGCAAATGACCTAGATTAGCCAAAACAATTTTGGAAAAAAAAATTTTTTTGAAGTTGACAGAACTTACATTATCTGAGTACAAGAATGACTAAAAAGCTATAATAATAAAGACAATATGGAACTGGCATAAGATTAGACATAAGTTGTTGTTAGATGCCATAGAGTCGGTTCTGACTCAGCGATCCTATATACAATAGAATGAAACATACCAGTCCTGTATTATCCTCACAATCATTACGCTTAAGCCTATTGTTGCAGCCACTGTGTCAATCCATCTCATGGAGGGTCTTCCTCTTTTTTTGCTGACCCTCTACTTTACCAAGCGTGATGTCCATCTCCAGGGACTGGTCCCTCCTGAAAACATATCCAAAGTATGTAAGATGAAGTCTCGTCATCCATGCTGCTAAGGAGCAATCTGGTTGTACTTCTTCCAAGACAGATGTTTGTTCTTCTGTCAGTCCACGGTATATTCAATATTCTTCGCCAACACCATAATTCAAAGGCATCAATTCTTCTTTGGTCGTCCTTATTCACTGTCCAGCTGTCACGTGCATACGAGGCGACTGAATACACCACGGCTTGGGTGAGGTATACCTTAGTCCCTAAAGTGACATCTTTGTTTTTTTATCACTGTAAAGAAGTCTTTTGCAGCAGATTTGCGTAATGCAATGTGTCATTTGATTTCTTGACTGATGCTTCCACGGACATTGATTGTGGATCCGAATAAAATGAAATCCTTGACAACTTCCATCTTTTCTCCGTTTATCATGATGTTGCTTCTTAGTCCAGCTGTAAGGATTTTTGCTTTCTTTATGTTGAGGTGTAATCCATACTGAAGGCTGTGCTGTTTCATATTCATCAGAAAGTGCTTCAAGTCTTCTTCACCTTCAGAAAGTAAGGTTGTATTATCTGCATAAAGGAGGTTGTTAATGAGTCTTCCTCCATTTCTGATACCTTGTTCTTCTTCATATAGTCCAGCTTCTCGGATTATCTGCCCAGCATAATAGACTGAATAAGTATGGTGAAAGGATACAATCCTGGCTCACATCTTTCCTAATTTTAAACCATGCAGTATCCCCTTGTACTGTTCGAACGACTGCCTCTTGATCTACATACAGGTTCCTCATGAGCACAATTAAGTGTTCTGGAATTCCTACTCTTCCCAATGTTTTCAGTCCTCTTCTGAATACAGCTTGAACTTCTGGCAGCTCCCTGTCGATGTACTACTGCAACTGCTTTTGAATGATTTTCAGCAAAATTTTACTAGTGTGTGATATTAATGATATTGTTCCATAATTTCCGCTTTCTATTGAATCGCCTTTCTTTTGAATGGCCACAAATATGGATCTCTTCCAGTCAGTTGGCCAGGTACTGTCTTCCAAATTTCTTGGCGTAGACAAGTGAGCACCTCCTTTTGCTGAAACATCTCAATTGTTATTTCATCAATTCCTGGAGCCTTGTTTTTACCAATGCCTTCAGTGCAGCTTAGACTTCTTCCTTCAGTACCGTTAAGTTCTTGATCATATGGCACCTCCTGAAATGGTTGAATGTCGACCAATTCTTTTTGGTATGGTGACTCTGCGTATTCCTTTCATCTTCTTTTGATGCTTCCTGCATTGTTTAATATTTTTCCTGTAGAATCTTTCAATATTGCAACTTGAGGCTTGAATTTTTTCTTCAGTTCTTTCAGCTTGAGAAATGCCCAGGATGTTCTTCCCTTTTGGTTTTCTAACTCCAGGTCTTTACACATTTCATTATAATACTCCACTCTGTCTTCTCAAGCTGCCCTTTGAAATTTTCTATTCCGCTTTTATCATTTCTTCCTTTTGCTTTAGCTATTCTACGTTCAAGAGCAAGTTTCAGAGTCTCTTCCGACATCCATTTTGGTCTTTTCTCTCTTTCATACCTTTTTAGTGTCCTCTCACTTTCTTCATGTATGTCCTTGATGTCATTCCACAACTCATCTGGCCTTCAGTCATTAGTGTTCAGTGCGTCAAGTCTATTCTCGAGATGGTTTCTAAATTCAGGTGGAATATAATCAAGGCCATACTTTGGCTCTTGTGGATTTGTTTTAATTTTCTTCAGCTTCAACTTGAACTTGCATATGAGCAATTGATGGTTTGTTCCACAGGCAGCCTCTGGCTTTCTTCTGACTGATGATACTGAGCTTTTCCATCAACTCTTTCCACAGATACAGTCGATCTGATTCCTGTGTATTCCATCAGGCGGGGTCCACGTGTACAGTCATTTATGTTGTTGAAAAAAGGTATTTGCAATGACTAAATCATTAGTCTTGCAAAATTCTATCATGATATCTCCAGCATGATTTTTATCACCAAGGCCATATTTTCCAACTACTGCTCCTTCTTCATTTCCAACTTTCGCATTCCAATCACTTGTAATTATCAATGCATCTTGATTGCCCATTTGATCAATTTCAGACTGCATAAATTGGTAAAAGTCTTCAATTTCTTCATCTTTGGGCTTAGTGGTTGGTGTATACATTCGAACAGCAGTCCCATTAACTCGTCTTCCTTTTGGGCATATGGATATTATTCCATCACCGACAGCACTGTACTTCAGGACAGATCTTGACATGTTCTTTTTGTCCCATCTCAGGGTGTATGATGTAACCATATAGGATCCTGGGCAATGAGCCAAACATGTCACAAAACTTTAAAAGAAACATTTTAAAAGAGAACTTGGAAAAATAAAGTGAAAAAGTTTCATAAGAAAAATGAAAATAGTATATTTAGAATCTCATTTCAATAAGACTTAAAATTAATGTGCTATAAGATTTGAATCCAGAGGCTTTTGCCCAATAAAAATTCATTGTACTGTAAGCAAAAAGTATTCTCACTCTACTTTATGAGCCAGGAAACAATTACTATATTATCAAAGCATCGTAAAGCTATTTTCAAAACAACATAACATGTTTCAATAAGAGATGTGATTCATATTATTTGTGGTATTAGATTTTGTTTCAGCTTATTTATAAACCACTTGTAGGCCAAAATGCCTAGACTCTATTTAACTAGAGCAGGGGTCAGCAAACTATGCCTTGTGAACCAAATGTGACCTACAATGTGTTTTTTTTTTAATAATTTTTTATTGAAACTCATGTCCACTCATTTACATATTGTCTGTGATTGCTTCACGCTACAACAGCAGAGCTGAGTAGCTCTGAAAGAGACTGTATGGCCCACAAGACCAAAAATATTTACTATCTGGCCATTTATAGAAAAAGTTTGTTGATGCCTGATCTATAGCAATGGCTAAGCAGACCCCTGGGCATTCCCAGGACTGTTTCACAGGGTGTGCAAAGCCAAAACTATTTTCATAAAAATTCTAAAACATTATTAGTGTGTTGACATTTGCACTGATGCAAAAGCAATCAATGATGGATAAAACTGCTTATGCCTTGGCAAAAATAAAGACAGTGGAACCATCAGTACTAATGATCATTATATTCTTCGCCTTCACAAATTCAACATAAAAAAGAAGAAAAAACTACTTTCACTTAAGAATGTCCCTGATGGGCCGTCAAGTCAGTTCTGACTCATAGTGACCCTATGTACAACAGAACAAAACACTACCCAGTCCTGAGCCAAGCTCACAATCGTTGTTATGCTTGAGACCACTGTTGCAGCCACTGTGTCAATCCATCTCTTTGAGGGTCTTCCTCTTTTTCACTGACCCTCTACTTTACCAAGCATGATGTCCTTCTCCAGGGACTGATCCCTCCTGACAACATGTCCAAAGTACGTAAGACGCAGCCTCACCATCCTTCTTTCTAAGGAGCATTCAGTTTGTACCTCTGGTTGTACTTCTTCCAAGACAAAAAATTGTTAATTGTATTAAATTCCAACTCTTGAATTTATCTTTTTAATTACCTGTCTGATGAAACGGGAGATACAAGAGAGCACTTTTGCTGTAAACCAAAGTGCCATGGCTCTCAGAGGATAAGAATTTTTACAATAGTTGAATTGCAAGCTGAATTAGCATACACAGAATTTAACTCAAAATAGATCATAGACCGGAATGTAAAAGATAAAATTATAAAACTCTTAGGAGGTAATAACAAGTCAAGTCTTTGTGACCTTGGGTTAGGCAAACTCTTCTTAGATGACACCAAAAGCACAAGCAACCAAAGAAAACCTAAATAAATTAGACTTCATCAAAATTAAAAACTTTTGTGCCTCAAAAAACACAATCAAAAAACAGTCTAAAGATAATCTATAGAACACAAGAAAACATCTGCAAATCATGTATCTGATAAGGGTCTAATACTCAGAATATATAAAGAACTCTTACAACTCAGCAATAAAAAGACAACCCAATTTAAAGTGGGCAAAGGATTTGAATAGACGTTAGCCCAAAGAAGACACACAAGTGGCCAACAAGCACATAAAACACTCAGCAACATTAGCCATTAGGGAAATGCAAGTCAAATCCACAAGAAGATACCATATCACACCCAGTAGGATGATTATAATCAATAAAACAAAATAACAAGTGGTAGTAAAGATGTGGAGAAATTGGAAACCTCATTTTCTCAG
Organism: Trichechus manatus latirostris; assembly: GCF_000243295.1. NCBI lineage: Eukaryota > Metazoa > Chordata > Mammalia > Sirenia > Trichechidae > Trichechus > Trichechus manatus. The sequence continues at coordinate 5,628,676 of NW_004443983.1, forward strand.
TTATCTAGTGCTGCTATAACAGAAATGTCACAAGTGGATGGCTTTAACAAACAGAAATTTATTCTCTCACAGTTTAGGAGGCTAGAAGTTCAAATTCAGGGCACCAGACCCAGGCGAAGGCTTTCTCTCTCTGTCGGCTCTGGGGAAAGGTCCTTGTCATCAATCTTCTCCTTGTCAAAGAACTTCTCAGCGTAGGGATCCCAGGTCCAAACGACACACTATGTTCTCAGTGCTTCTTTCTTGGTGGTATGAGGTCCCTGTGTCTCTCTGCTTGCTTCTCTCTTTTATATCTCAAAAGAGACTGGCTTAAGACACAATCTAATCTTATAGATTGAGTTCTGCCTCATCAACATAACTGCCTCTAATCCCATCTCATTAATATCATAGAGATAGGATTTACAACACATAGGAAAATCACATCAGATGACAAAATAGTAGACAATCACATAGTACTGGGAATCATGGCCTAACCAAGCTGATACATATTTTTGGGAGACATAATTCAATCCATGACATTCTACCCTTTGGCCCCCCAAAACTCACATCCTTGCCACATGTAAAACACATTCACCCCATCATATCATACCAAAAGTCTTAAATCAACTCCAAGTCCAAAATCCAAAAATTCCTTTTCATCTGTGAAATCTAGATACACAAGTTATCTGCTTTCAAAGTATAACGGTGGAATAGGCACAAGCTAGATAATCCCATTACAAAGGGGAGAAATTGGAGGGAAAGAAGGGATAACAGACACCAAGCAAGTCAGCAGAACACATTACGTTAGCTCTCAAGGCTTGAAAATCCTGTTCCCTGAGATCACTGACACAAGGGCCCTGCCCTCCCGACTCCAGGTATTGGCCACACTCTACGGATTCCGAGTGGAGGCCCTTCGGCCCTGGGATTCAGCTCTGCCTTCCAGGCCCACTGGAATGGCAACTCTGCTCCCTCAGCTTTGGGTGGCCCCATTCTCCTAGTCCATCTGAATGGTGATTCCACCCTTTGAGACTAAGGCAGCTCGGCTTCCTGCGTTCCTCGTCTCTTCAGCTTCTGCTTCCCGGTTTCTTGGCGTCTCAGCCCTTCGGGTCTCACTGCCCGCATCTGCCCTGCTGGGACAAGTGTTTCAAAGCTCTGTAGCTCCAATGACAAGTGCCTGGAGGCACCCCACTCTGCCAGTAAAGTTTGGCCAGAAGGCATTCAGCTCTCCCGCTCCATAAGTCGGCACGCCTAGCTCCACCGATAAGTGCCTAGAGGCGCCCCACTCCACCAGGAAGCTTCCTGTGCCCTCGCTCATGGGTGGGCTCCAGCGCTGTGTCATGCTGGTCTCCTGGTTCTGCTGCTGCCAGTTCTTTGCTGCTGCTGATTCTCACCATCTGCACCGTTTCCAGTGTAATAGCTCTCCTCACTTCCTTCTGAGTGCTCACCAGAATTGTCGTTGATATCCATAATTCCACCAGCAGTCTCTTCAAGGCAATCTAGACTTTTACTATTAGGTACTTTAAAACTCTTTCAGCCTCTATCCATTCACAGTTTCAAATCCATTTCCACATTTTAGGTATCTGTTACAGCAGCACCCCACTCCAAGTACCAAATTCTGTCTTAGTTTTATAGAGCTGCTATAACAGTAATACCACAACTAAATGGCTTTAACAAATAGAAATTTATTCTTTCACAGTCTAGGAGGCTAGAAGTTCAAATTCAGGGCACCAGCTCCAGGGGATGACTTTCTCTCTCTGTCAGCTCTGGGGAAGTTCCTTGTCATCAATCTTCCCCAGTCGAGGAGCTTCTCAGCAAGGGACCCAGGGTCCAAAGGACACGTTATTCTCCTGGCTCTTGTTTTCTTGGTGGTATGAGGTTCCTATGTCTCTCTGCTCACCTCTTTTTTATATCTCAAAAGAGACTGGCTTAAGACACAATCTAATCTTGTAGATTGAGTCCTGCCTCATCAATATAACTGCCTCTAATCCCATCTCATTAACATCATAGAGATAGGATTTACAACACTCAGGAAAATCACATCAGATGGCAAAATGGTGGACAATCACACAATACTGGGAATCAGGGCCTAGCCAAGTTGACACACATTTTGAGGGGACACAATTCAATCCATGACACTCATCCATTGCTGGTGGGAATGTAAAATGATGCAGCTGCTGTGGAAAATGGTTTGGTGGTTTCTCAAAAGTTAAACATAGAATTAGCATATGACCCAGCAATTCCACTCCTAGGTATATAACTCAATGAATTTAAAACAGGTATTCAAACACTTATACACAAATGTTCACAGCAACACTCTTCACAATAGACAAAGGTGGAAACTGGACAATCCATATATTATATACAAACTTCTTTTAGCTGACACTGCCTCTCAACAAAATATCACCTTAAAAACTCTTCAGATATAATCATTTATGCCATAGAAAAATATCTTTGGGCAGTATATTCCATACCTTGTGGGGAGCCAGAATCCTCTGCCTGAACTTTTCAACTGCGTCTTGACCCACTGTAGACCAAGCACTGACAAATGCTTCTGCTTTGTCTTGTCTAAGATGAATGTTCTCTAACTGCTGCTGCAAAACTGCTGGCTTCACATTGTGATACACTGCCTATCAAATGGGAAAAAAAAAAATCACAAATAGCCCTAATATACAGAGATTGATAACTGTTATCTAATATAAAATTATTTTTAAATGATTTAAATTAATAGACTTTTTTGTATTACTATTAAAGAAAATTTTGGTTTACATATAATAATATATATATAACCAAGCACTGGAAGATACAGGATTCAACAGCCTAAGTTATTCAGGCTAAATTTTCTCATGTTTGCCTGAGGTTTAAGTAATCCTAAATCTCCTTAATAACTGAAAAGCTTCTTTGCTTTGGCTATGCTAATGGCAAAACCAAAAACCAAAAAAAACAAACCTGTTGCCATCGAGTCGATTCCCACTCATAATGACCCTACAGGACACAGCAGAACTTCCCTACAGGGTTTCCAAGGAGTGGTTGGTGGACTCAAATTGCCGACCTTTTGGTTAGCAGCCATAGCTCTTAACCACTGCCACTAGGGCTCCTATGTTAATGGTACCCTAATTAAAATTTTATTCAGTTATTTCATTTAATTATTTCAGAGAAATATACAATTTTTTTTCCCCAACTAACAAAATTTTTTCAGGAAGCACTTTCTCAAAGCTACTACCTTCATCTACCAAGTTCCTAATTGGCTACTATCTATTCTGCTCCCTATGTAAGGAGATAAAACAAAAATTATTAAGTTTTTTAGCAGTGATACCTGAAGTTCTGTTTATTACATGATTCTAGAACAACTTCCCTAGAAACCCATACTGTTCTGTCTTATACAATTATCCTTTCTTCTTCTGAAGGTCCAACAATGGTAACAACCACAGTCGCCTTTATGACCTATAATCTAGATAAGGCTGTAGGTAGTAGATGCCTGGCAACTTGTCCTCCTACTAAGTATCTATTCAACCAGAATGCTCATCAGGCTATAGTACTATTTACACCTTTGTTTCACACATTCTATTTACTCAATCAACAAGAATTTACCAAGGATCTATTTTACGCCCAGCTATGTGCTACACTATATAAGATATACAAAAATATGAACCTGGCTCCCCATAAATTCAAAATCTAGTTAAGGAGACATAACTGATACACATGAAATAATGAAAGAATAACAATGTGCTCTACTATGAAGAGCGAAGGATAACAGGAATCCAAACAAGGGGAACTATAATTACAAGGAAGGGATCAAGGCTGCAAAGGGTGGAGATGTGACTAGATTCAGAGCATAAATAACATACTGAATTTAGATGACAAAAGGGATGCAAATGGGCAGTTGAGGAGGAAGAAATAGTGTACAAAAAGTCCTTTGACAATTTCTTTTCTAAATGTTCTGCTCATTATTTTTGTCAAATATTCCCCCAAATCTTTTATTTTCTTAAATAAAATTGTTCATTTTTCCAAATTATACCAAGTAACAATAAATTCAAATCTTTTATAACTGTTTCAAGTCAATGAAGTCTTGATTCACACTGTCAAATATTTTGCTCATGCTATTCAACATTAAGATTGCTTTGTAGAATGCAATGTTGTTGTTGTTAGGTGCCATCAACTCAGAGCGACCCCATGTGACAGAGTAGAACTGCCCCATGGGGTTTTCTAGACTGTAATCTTTGTGGAAGCAGATCACCAAGTCTTTCTCCTGCGGAGCCGCTAAGTGGATTTGAACCACTAACCTTTCAGTTAGCAGCCAAGCACTTAACCGTTTGTGCAGCCAGAGCTCCTCTGTAGAACGCAATAGTGTGAAAACAATCATGTGTACATTCAATTTTTTTTAAATACCCTGAAATTCTTCTAAAATATACTAAAATATACTCAAAGCTTCCATCTTGCACACTTTTCTAAAAGGTAGAATAGACACCATAGTAATACAAACATGTAGTAAACAAACCACAGTTAGGAAATCAGGTGCAATAAAAAATACCTGTTCTAAAATGAATGATATTGTTTGAAGAACTAGGTGAAGGTCTTGTTTCTCTAGAGAAAATGCAGCTTGAAGTTTTTCTTCTTCTTCTTCACTGAAACTGCTCTCAGCCTACAACAAATAGCATATCTATTTGCACACATTCAGGTATTCAAAATTCAGATACTCAACAAAAGATTCATTTAGTCATATTTGGAATGAGAATTCAAAAAAAAGTGAATCGGTGGAGAAAGGAAACCTATAAGCTTGTAAATTTCAATATCTCAAAATCATAGCACAGTTTAGTTTCTTAGATTTGTCAAATAAAGTTTGTTTTAAATAACACTATTTTAGATTTTATGGTTTATAGTAGGTAGAAAAACAGTAAACACCAAAACAAATGGACACTTACAAAAAAATACTTGAAGATAAAACTCCAAAATGTTAACTGATAACAGTAATTTCTATCTTCATTCACTGAAAACTACTTACTGTCTATCATGTGCTATATAAACAGTTCATGTCCTTAGGTACAGTCTCAGAAAGACACATAAAAACAAGTAACTATATAAATAATTTCTATTTTGATGAGTTCTGCAAAAGTACAAGTGGCTATGAAAGTATATACAGGCAGAAACTAACATCAATTTTATAATTTCATTATTCTCCAACATTTCCATATAAGCACATATTTACTTTTGTAAGCTATACATGAGAGAAAGATAGTGATCTGAGATTCTCCAGAAGAACCTCCTTGATCTAAAGATACTGATTTACCAAGTATGAATAGTGTTTAAATAAAAAACAAATATTCCAGGGCAGAGTCAACATGGTACTGTACACAGAAGCATCACACTGTCCCTCCACAGCACAGACCCGAAAAACTAAGCAAAACAGAGACAAACATCAATCCTGGAACCCTAAGCATCAAATGACAAGATGAAGAACTCAAGCAAGCAATGAATGGAATAAAAAACTGACACAGAACACAGAGTGAGGAGAGATAAGAGCAGAGGTCCCCCATCAACTAACGCAGCACAGATTCGCCATCTTGAACTCCTGTCGGAGATCAGCGGGCAGGGAGTACAAGAAAGCAGCTTCACAGAGCTCCTAGCAGGAGACAGATCACCCAGTAATCATCGATATATGCTTTCCCACCCCCAACCCTTCTTCCCCCTGCTCAGCCTCCACCGCTTCCCAGCAGGCCAAGTGACCTCAACTTGGGAGGCACCGGCTCCATGCTGCTGTGATTCGCCCTGCCCACACTGGCCAGCTCCTTCAGTACCATTTCATTGTTGCTGGTGTTGTTTTTTCCAGCTTCTTTTGGTTTCTCCCCTGCCTCTCACCTGCTCCCTCTCCTGTCTCTCGGACACCTGGCTCCGTATGCCATCTTTGCTTCCTCTTGACAGACTGTGAAGTGTCGCTTGGCTGCAGAACAGCTTTCCCAGTCCTCATCACCATGCTGGTGGGATTCCCTGGGACCTACTGTTTTGTTTTGTTTGTTTGTTTTTTCTTTTCATAGCTTGGAAGCTCCTTCTAGCCAGGTGTACTACATGGCTTGGGAGACACATCCCTGGTCTGCACGGCCACACCGGTGGGATCCCTGGAGGCATGTCCTTCTCTCTTTCTTTATATTTTTCTTTTTCCCTTTTTGTCTTTCTTGATTTCTCAGTTTCTCATCTATCTACTTACTTTCTTGTCTCCTGAATACCTGGCACTGTGTGCCATCTCTGCCCCTTCTAGCTGGGCTGTACTGTGCAGCATGGGAGACCCTTCTCTGGTCTGCGCAGCCACCCTGGTGGGATCCCTGGGGGCATGTCTGCTTTTTTTAATTTTTCTTTTTTCCTTTTTGTCTTTCTTCATTTCTCAGTTTCTTGTCTCTCTACTTACTTTTTTTTTGCTGTCTCCTGAATACCTTCAAACTTGGCTGTACTGTGGCAAGGCCTGGGAGCCACTTCCCTGGCCTCTGCAGCTGTGCCAGAGGGATCCCTGAGGGCCTTTTTTTTTTCCCCCTTTCTTTTTCTTTATTTTTTTTCTTCTCACTTCTCCTTTTTATTTTTATTCATTTCTCGGTTTCTCATCTCTCCACTCAAACTGCAAACTCCCTCAGCACTTTTTTATGTTTATTTGCTTTTTTGGCTCCTGATTCTCTCTCCTCTCTCTTTTTTCCCATACATATCTTAGCTCCACACATCACAACCTCTCCCCTCCTTCCTGCCTACCTGCACCATGCGCTGAACATCACACCCCCGAGCAGCACCAGCACGGCCTACTGGAACCTGCCCTGCACTGACCCCCAGCCTACCCTGTCAGCTCCAGTATGTGCCACAAACAATCCATCTCAGCGCCTCCCCTTCAGATGGATCTGCTCAGCTGCACCATAGCTGAGCAACTGGCCCTTCCCATTGGACAAGAAGGTAAAAAGTATCGGGCCCACAGACAAGCAAACAACAAAGAATGCACAGCCTACCTGCTTAGACAAAACCAAATAAAACAAAAAAGCAGGATGAAGTGAACAAATCTACAATCAATAAACAAAGAAAATAACTACTGAATTTCCGGAAGACAGAAGGCAATATTAAAACATATAAAAAAAACTGGACACAATGGTTCCAGTAGACAACTAAAATAAAACACCACATGACTTTCCAGTAGAAGCAAAGGCACTGGAACTACCTGACAGGGAATTCAAATCTCTGATATTCAGAGCTATCAAAGAGTTGAAGCAAAAAGCAGACAAAAAGGAGGAAAAAATAGACAGATTCATGGAAAAGGCTGACAAATCCATGGAAAATACCAACAAAAAAATGGAAGATTCAGGAAAATAATACAGGTGTCAAAATAAATTGACAACTATAACTCGTACAAAAACAACAAAGAAATCCAAAAGATAAACAACAAGATTTTAGCAATGGACACTGTCATAGACGGTCTGAGTATCAGGTTTAAAACAATGGAAGACAAGATCAGCAAAATTGAAGACCAAAAATTGGATACCACTTTGAGGAAAAATCAGAAAAAAGAACGAAGCAAAATGAAGAAACCCTGAGAATGACATGGGATACAATCAAAAGCAAAAATTTGTAAGTTATTGGAGTACCAGAACAGGAGGAGAAAACAAAAAACACAGACAGGATCACTGCAGAATTGCTGACAGAAAATTTCCCTAATATCATGAAAGATGAAAAAGTGACCATCCAAGAAGCTCGACGAACACCATATAGAAGAGACCCCAAAAGAAAATCACCAAGGCATATCATAATCACACTCGCAAAAGACAAAGAAAGGATCCTCAGAGCAGCTCGAGAAAAACAAAAAGTCACATACAGAGTGGAAATAATAAGAATTAAGCTCTGATAACTCAGCAGAAACCACGCAAGCAAGAAGGCAATGCGACGTCATATACAAAACCTTGACAGAAAAAAATCGTCAACCAAGAACACATCATGCAAAAGTCTCATTCAAATATGATGGTGAAATTAGGACATTTCCTAACAAACAGAAACTAAGGGATTATGTAAAAACCAAACCAAACTTACAAGAATTATTAAAGGGAGTCCTTCCGTTTGAGAACAAACAACATCAGACCACAGCCTGAATGTAAGACACAAAATCACACCAGCCAGATACCAACCTAGGAAATGAACTCTCAAGGACTATTCAAAACCAAAAGATTTACAACAACAGGGAACCAGAGAGGTTAATCTGTAAATGACAACAACAGCAGAACAATAAAAGAGGGAATAAACTGTGTAGGTATAGAACTTTCTAATGAAGAGGAAGGCAATGTAATACCAACTAATAATAGACTGGGTCAAACCTAGGAAGATAAGGGTAAATTTCAAGGTAACCAAAAGAAAAGTTAAAAAACCTACTCATCGAAATAAAGAAGAAAAACATAAAAGTCTCAGTAAAAACAAAATCTACAAAAACAAAAGAAATGAAAAACAAAAAAGCCACAAACAAAAGGAACTCAGCACAGGAGAGTAAGAGGAACAAAGAAAACGTCCGTCCAAAAAAAAAAAAAGCACTACAAAATAACAGCAATAAGCTCACACCTATCAATAATTACACTGAATGTAAATGGCCTAAATGCACCCATAAAGAGACAGAGAGTGACAGAATGGATAAAAAAAGGATCTATCCATATGCTGTCTACAAGAGACACACCGTAAAAATAAAGACATAAATTTACTAAAAATCAAAGGATGGAAAAAATATATCAAGCAAACAGCTACCACAAAAAAAGCAGGAGTGGCAATACTAATAACAGCTAAAATAGATTTTAAAACAAAATCCACCATGAAAGACAAACAAGGGCACTATATAATGATTAAAAGGATGATTTATCATGACGACATAACCATAATAAGTATCTACACACCCAATGACAGGGCTCCAACATACATAAAACAAACTCTAACAGCACTAAAAAAAGAAATTTACAGTTCCACAATAATACTAGGAGAATTCAACACACCACTCTTGGTAAAGGACAGAACATCTAGAAAGAAACTTAACAAAGATACAGAAGAGCTAAAGGACACAATCAGCCAACTTAACCTCATAGACATATATAGAACACTCCACCCAACAGCTACAAAGTACACATTCTTTTCCAACACACATTCCATGTTCTCCCGAACAGACCACATCTGAGGCCACAGAGCAACCCTCAACAAAATCCAAAACACTGAGACAATACAATGTATCTTCTCTGACCACAACGCCATCAAAGTAGAAATTAGCAACAGGAAGAGCAAGGAAAGAAAATCAATTACATGGAAACTGAATAATACCCTGATTACAAACCACGGGTAACAGAAGAAATCAAAGATGGAATCAAAAAATTCCTAGAATCAAATGAGAATGAAAATACTTCATATCAAAAGCTTTGGGACACAGAAAGCACAGTGCTCAGAAGTCAATTTACAGCAATAGATGCACACATCAAAAAAAAAGAAAGGGACAAAATCAAAACACTGGCTACACAACTCAAACAAATAGAAAGAGAGAACAGCAAAAGAAGCCCACAACCACCAGAAGAAAGGAAAAAATAAAGATCAGAGCAGAAACAAATGAAAGAGAGAACAGAAAAACAATAGAAAGAAGCAACAAAACTGAAAGTTGGTACTTTGAAAAGATCAACAAAATCAACAAACAACTGGCCAAACTGACCAAAGAAAAACAAGAGAGAATGTAAATAATCCTAACAAGAAATGACATGGGGGACATCACAACAGACCCAACTGAAATAAAAAGGATCATAACAGACATTATGAAAAACTATACTCCAACAAATTTGAAAACCTAGAGGAAATGGACTAATTTGTAGAAATACACTACCTCCCTAAACTAACACAAAATGATGTTGAAAATCTGAACAGACCCATGACAAGAAGAGCGACTGAAAAGGCAATAAACTCACAACAAAAAAAAAACACTGGCCCAGATGGCTTTACTGGAGAATTCTACCAAACATTCAGAGAAGAGCTTACACCAGTGTTAGTCCAACTATTTCAGAACACAGAAACGGAAATGATACTTCCGAAATCATTCTACGAATCCAGCATAACCCTAATACCAAAACCAGGCAAAGACACAACAAAAAAAGAAAATTACAGACCAATATCTCTCAGGAATATACATGCAAAAATTCTAGCCAATAGAATTCAGCATCAGATCAAAAAAATAATGTACCACGATCAAGCAGGATTCATACCAGGTATGAAAGGGTGGTTCAACATCAGAAAATCAATCAACAAAATCTGCCACATAAATAAAAGAATCACACGATCATCTCAATCGATGCATAAACAGCATTTGACAAAGTCCAACACCTATTCCTGATAAAAACTCTCAATAAAATAGGTATAGGAGGAAATTCCTCAACATAATAAAGGGCATCTATACATAACCAACAGCCAACATCATTCTTAAGGGAAAGAGGCTAAAAATAGTCCCCTTGAGAACAGGAACAAGACAAGGATACCCTTTATTAGCACTCCTATTTAACATTGTGTTGGAAGTCCTAACTAGAGCAATAACGCAAGAAAAAGAAATAAAGGGCATCCAAATTGGTAAGGAAGAAGTAAAACTGTCCCTATTTGCGGATGATATGATACTATACATAGAAAACCCAAAAGACTCCACGAAAAAACTACTGGAACTAATAGAAAGATTGAGCAGAGTAGCAGGATACAAGACAAACATACAAAAATCAGTTGGAGTCCTATATACCAATAAAGAGAAAGATGAAAAGGAAACGAGGAAAAGAATACTATTCATAATAGCCCCCCCAAAAATAAAATACTTAGGAACATATCTAACCAGGGATGTTAAAGACCTATACAAAGAAAACTACAAAACACTACTGCAAAAAACCAAGAGATCTACATAAATGGAAAAACATACCATGCTCATGGACAGACAGACTCGACACTGTGAAAACGACAATTCTAACCAAAGCAATTTACAAATACAATGCAATCCCAATCCAAATACCAATAACATTCTTTAAAGAGATGGAAAAACTAATCATTAACTTTATATGGAAAGGGAAGAAGCCCAGGATAAGTAAAGCACTATTGACCAAGAATAAAGTAGGAGGACTCGCACTATCTGACCTCAGAACCTACTATACAACTACGGTAGTCAAAACAGCCTGGTACTGATACAACGACAGATACACTGACCAATGGAACAGAACTGAGAACCCAGATGTAAATCCATCCACCTACGGTCACCTGATCTTCAACAAGCGCCCAAAGTCCATAAAACAGGGAAAAGATGGTCTTTTTAAAAAACGGTGCTGGCAAAACTGGATGTCCATCTGCAAAAAAATGAAACAGGACCCATACCTCACACCATACACAAAAACTAATTCAAAATGGATCAAAGACCTAAATATAAAGCCCAAAACTACAAAGCTCATGGAAGGAAAAATAGGATCAATGCTAGAGGCCCTAATACACAGCATTAACAGGATAAAAACCGTAACTAAAAACACACAAATTCCAGAAGATAAGCTAGATAACTGGGATCTCCTAAAAATTAAACACTTAAAAAAATGCTCATCAAAAGACTTCATCGAAAGAGTAAAAACAGAACCTACAGACTAGGAAAAAAAATTGGCTATTACATATCCAACAAAGGTCTAATCTCTAAAATCTACAGGAAAATCCACACCTCTACAACAGAAAGACAAATAATCCAATTAAAAAACGTGCAAAGGAAATGAACAGATACTTCACCAATGAAGACATTCAAGTAGTTAACAGGCATATGAGGAAATGTTCGTGATCACTAGCCATTAGAGAAATGCAAATCGAAACCACAATGAGATACCATCTCAACCTGGCATTACTGGCATGAATCAAAACAACAAAAATGACAAATGTTGGAGAGGCTGCGGGGAGATCGGAACTCTTATGCACTACGGGTAGGAAGGTAAAATGATACAGCCATTCTGGAAGACGATATGGTGCTTCCTTAGAAAGCTAGAAATAGAAATACCATATGATCCAGCAATCCCACTCCTAGGAATATATCCTAGAGAAATAGAGTCGTCACACAAATAGACATATGCACACCCATGTTCATCGTAGCATTGTTTAAAACAGCAAAAAGATGGAAACAACCTAGATGCCCATCAACAGATGAATGGATAAACAAACTATGGTACATACACACAATGGAGTATTACACAATGATAAAGAACAATGATGAATCTGCGAAGCATCTCACAATATGAAGCTGTAGGGCATTATGCTGAGTGAAATAAATCAATTACAAAAGGACAAATATTGTATGAGATCACTACCGTAAAAACTCATCAAAAGGTTTACACACAAAAAGAAACAACCTTTGATGGTTAGGAGAGACGGGAGGGGTGGAGGGGGAGAATACTAAACAGACAACAGATAAGTGGTAACTTTGGTGAAGGGTAAGACAGTACACAATACTGGGGGAAGCCAACACAACTTGCTCAAGGCAAGGTCATGGAAGCGCCATAGACACATCTAAACTCCCTGAGGGACCAAACTGCTGGGCTGAAGGCTCTGGGGACCATGGCCTCGGGGAGTATCTAGCTCATCTGGCATAACATAGTTTATAAAGAAAATGTTCTATATTCCACTTTGGTGAGTAGTGCCTGGGGTCTTAAAAGCCTGTGAGTGGCCATCTAAGATACTCCACTGGTCTCACCCCTTCAGGAGCAAGGGAGAATGAAGAAAACTAAATACACAAGAGAAAGATTAGTCCCAAGGACTAATGGACCACAACTACCACGGCCTCCACCAGACTGAGTCCAGTACAACTAGATGGTGCCTGGCTACCACCACTGACTGCTCTCACAGGGATCACAATAGAGGGTCCTGGACAGAGCTGGAGAAAAATGTAAAACAAAATTCTAACTCACAAAAAAAGACCAGACTTACTGGCCTGACAGAGACTGAAGAAACCCCAAGAGTATGGCCCTCAGGCACCCTTTTAGCTCAATAATGAAGTCACTCCTGAGGTTCACCCTTCAGCCAAAGATTAGACAGGCCCATAAAACAAAATGAAACTAATGGTGCACAACAGTCCAGGCACAAGGACTAGAAGGCAGGAGGGGACAGGAAAGCTGGTAATAGAGAACTCAAGGTCAAGAAGGGAGACTGTGGACATGTCGTGGGGTTGTTAACCCATGTCATAAAATAACATGCCTACTAACTACTAACTGTCAATGAGAAGCTAGTTTGTTCTTTAAACCTTCATCTAAAGCACAATTAAAAAAAAAACTCTATCCACACATACTAAAAGCAACTTTCCCTGCTGCTGCCTCTCTTCAACAGCAAAAAGCAGCAGCTTCAGAAACTCCAGGAGTCCCTGCCTTGATAGCTTAGGATACTGTACAACTGCACAGTTGCTCAAGTGACGAACCATTAAACTCAAAGCTAGCATATTTTTGGTTTTAGGGGGCTGGACACCAGAACTGTGTTTCACCTACCTGTTTTCTGACTGAGGAAAACATGAACTCAACCTCTAAGTAAGCCCAAATGCCATTTGCTTACCTCAAGAGCACTCTTTTGCTCTAAATAGTTCTAGAATTTCTGTGACAATCATACCTCCTCCTAGTAATACTAAGCTACAGTACCAGATTTTACCAATACTGAGGAATGCATTAACAGTTTTACTTATGTATAATCACTGAACCACAGGTTGCTTTAAATCCAATGGATATTTACAATTTAACTTTCAAGTTTGTCAATCTGATTTCTTTTAAGACAGACTAAATTAGCTGCTTAGTGATTGAACATGAAGAACAATAAACTCCCATATTCCCAACGTGTATAAGGAAGTGAGATGGGGGGAAAAAAGGACGAAGGGGATATTCTCAAGCTCTTTCCAGTAGTAAAGTAGTTTGGAGTGCAGCAGGACAGGAGAACATTCATATCTTCCCATCCACCATTCTCCCTGATAGCACAGCATCAGGCATGTATCCTTAAGCTAAGGTGGGGCCTGAAATACCTGAGCAGAACAGTAAATGGAGAATACAGCTTTAAAACAAAGTTCCAAACACATATTCAATAACTTGATCTACATATGATCCAGCAATTCCACTCCTAGGAATATGTCCTACATATGATCCAGCAATTCCACTCCTAGGAATATGTCCTA